>NW_011889061.1:1352827-1355555 GCF_000151845.1 Pteropus vampyrus | reverse complement strand
TTAGAACATTCGTCCCAGAGGCTGACTCTTGCAAGACAGGTAGGAATAGGCCAGCCAAACACATGGCTCGAGATGGGATCTAAGGGTACGTCGGGACTGCCACGTTAAGGGCGTAGAAAGAACTGGCGTGCACGTCACGCGTAAACGCTGTGCATCTGGAGAAGTGAGGGCACACGGCCCCAGGACTGGCATCGGCGTTTTTGCTGTAAAGTGACAAGAAACAGGCCAGCGGAGTTAGAAGGCATCACAGCATGAAAGGCTATTCGGGGAGATCAAATTTTTCATAAAGCTAAAGGGGGAAAGTTTTCCCCCTATCTAGGGAAATTTTTTTTTAAATGAATTGGAATGTCTTATTAAATAAGTAGTTACTTATTATGAGATTTAGGCTTACAGATTTTTTACAGGCTATTTTCAGAGCAGTTTGAGAGCGAAACTCAGAGGAAGGTCCAGGGATTTCTCATGTACCCTTTCCACTAAACGCACCTGCTGTGTTTCCATGTAGGCGAACTCCCCGCATTGTTAACCGCCCCCAGAGGTACGTTTGCAGGAGTGACGATAATCACCCAGAGTGCGTGCTTTCCGTGGGCTAAACACTCTGCCTTCCAACAAGCGCGTAACGACGTGTGTGCATCACTGCAATACCGTGCGGAGCGGTTTCACTGACCTAGAAATCCCGTCATCCACGTGGTCACCCGCGTCCCGACCCCGGCAGCCCCTGGTCTTTGTCCCGTCTCCACGGCGTCGCCGTGTCCGGGATGTGTCTCAGTGGGACGCGTGCAGCACGCAGCCTCTCCGGGTCGGCTCTTTGGCTTAGTCACTGGCATTTAAGCATTCCACTTCCCTCCGGGTCTTTTCATGGCTGACGGCTCCCTCCTTCTCAGCGCTAAATAACGTCCCGTTGTCTGGCTGGACCACAGTTTCCTTATCCATCCGCCTCCCGAAGGGCGTCTTGGCTGCTTCCAGGTTTTGGCAGCTTTGAGCAGAGCCGCTGTGAACGTCGCGGGCAGGGTGCCGTGCGGACGGCAGTTTTTGGCTTCTTTGGGCGAATACCAAGGAGCGTGACGGCTGGAGGGTGTGGTGACAATGCGTCTAGTTTTGTAAGAAACCACCAAGCCGTGCTCCAGAGGGGCCGTGCCGTCGTGCGGCCCCACCGCAGTGGGTGCCCGTCCCCGCGGCCCCACGTCCTCGTCGGCACACATGGTGTCGTCGGCGTTCCGGATTTTGGTCACCCTAATGGGAGCGTCGTCTCGCGTGCGCTCGATGATGCTTCCTCATCTGTGCCACAGAGTCGGTCCCTCGGTTGGGAAGCTGGAGGGTCCTTTCCGGTTCTGCGTCTCCGGAGCATGGGGTTCAGCCCCTCAGCCTTACTCGCTAAGTCTTCGTCATGTTACTAATTTATTTTTTTTTTTTGGTAAAATTCTGGAAAATACTAGGCGAATGGCAATTTGCACTATTACCAGTTTTAGAGACAAAACTTTTCATAGAAATAAAGCAATTTTCTACAAGTCATATAAGAATTTATTATAGAATCAGTATTTATTTGGAAATGTAACCAGCTTTCTTTACTGGTCTAATATTGCCACTTGACAGAAGCTAAGAATTAATCTGAGAGGACACGAGATGCAGATATACTTTGTATCATTAACGTAGTAAGGCTTTCTTCCCCTTCGCTCCCACTTTACCTTTTTAACTGCAAAGGTAATACGGACCACGGTTTAAAAACTAAAAGTAGATCATCTATAATAAAAAGTAACTTTTGCTCCAAGCCCAGACAGTAACCCATGCCCTCAGAAACACCCCCTCTTAGGAAACCTAACTTCGATATACACATAATATAGATATGATATATGTGTTATATATTATAAACATAATATATGTACAACACATCATATATATATAATATGTATATTATATATAATTTAATTGTATAGCTATAACGGCTCTTAAAGAGATTCGATTACAAAATATTTTTGCAAATATTTAGATACAATATTTTATTCTTGCCCAGAAGCAAACAGAAATTTTAACAAATCCTCCTGGCTCTCTGAGTTCTATTCAAACTCCTGTGCTGGGCATTCGAAATCGCCACAGTCTGACCTCGATTTTTGTATTTTCAGCAGATCGTCGACCTGCTTCTTTGTATGTATGTCGTGTCGTCGTCAGACTGAATGTTCTACGAAGCTGCTTGGGCTTTCTCAGTCTGTTGGAATCCTTTCTGTTTAGCTCACCATTCAAACGCCTCTTTCTCCATAAAGCGTATGGGCCGCCGTGAGGGTTGTGTTTCTCCCCTACGTCTGCCCGTAATGCAGATGGGCACATGATACATACACGCGTGAACGTCTTTAACAAGGCATTACACACAGTGCCCTTCCTCGAGTTACAGTCTCACTTGTATTTACGGTTGAGTTTGCCCCGTAATAGATTCCAAACGCTCAGAGGGGTCCCATCTTTACAGACTTCCCGCCCAAAGCACGGCCTTGGAGCGGAACCGACGCGTGTTCATCTTACACGCACACAGGAAAGGCCGAGGTCTCTGCTCCGGCTCCTTCCCGGGGAACAGATTTCCGTTCGAAATGAAAACTGGCCTACGAATGAGCAAGTGGCACCTACGCTGCACGACTTTGTCAGACGTGTCAGACGTCCCTAGTGTGGCGCGTGGTTCTGCCTCTTCCCAGAGTCACTGGGACAGTGCAGAGCGGGGCGAAAGAGTTTGAGACATCAGTTTGAG
>NW_011889061.1:1350195-1351983 GCF_000151845.1 Pteropus vampyrus | reverse complement strand
GCTTTCTCAGTCTGTTGGAATCCTTTCTGTTTAGCTCACCATTCAAACGCCTCTTTCTCCATAAAGCGTATGGGCCGCCGTGAGGGTTGTGTTTCTCCCCTACGTCTGCCCGTAATGCAGATGGGCACATGATACATACACGCGTGAACGTCTTTAACAAGGCATTACACACAGTGCCCTTCCTCGAGTTACAGTCTCACTTGTATTTACGGTTGAGTTTGCCCCGTAATAGATTCCAAACGCTCAGAGGGGTCCCATCTTTACAGACTTCCCGCCCGGAGCACGGCCTTGGAGCGGAACCGACGCGTGTTCATCTTACACGCACACAGGAAAGGCCGAGGTCTCTGCTCCGGCTCCTTCCCGGGGAACAGATTCCCGTTCGAAATGAAAACTGGCCTACGAATGAGCAAGTGGCGCCTACGCTGCACACCTTTGTCAGACATCCCTAGTGTGGCGCGTGGTTCTGCCTCTTCCCAGAGTCACTGGGACAGTGCAGAGCGGGGCGAAAGAGTTTGAGACATCAGTTTGAGAAGTTAACATTTTGATTATGTGACTGTTTATTAAAAACTCTTGATTAATTTTTTTTTTTCTGTTTTTGGTACTCACTATCGTGATTTAAAAATCTGGATTGAATATATTTTAAAGACGTATACCTTGAAATAAAAATATACGGGTTCATCGTTTTCTTTGTTTATGTAGCATAAGGACGCTTAGGGACAGGCGCTGACTTGCTCATTCATACCAGGCGTGTGGCATTTGGAAATCATTTTAACTCCCAGGGACCTTTCAACTCCACTGTCCTCACTCTGAAAACTTTTTAGGGTCCTCACCTTTTTTCGGCTGACTTTCTACAAACTTAAAATTGAGCAGTTTCACATTTTCTCCTCTGTCCGTCTGTGGCTTTGCCCCTTTCCACCTGTATGAGTAGAAGCAAATGCTTCCGGGATCTCTCCAGAACCGGCTGGGATGGGGACACCGTCAGGGGACCAGTTACGAGTCACCATTTAACATTTGGTAGTGGAAAGACAATCAGCTTTGAAGACAGACAGACAGACCGCTTCACCACTCACTAGCTATATGCTTCTGGAAAGTTCTTGAATTTTTCTGAGTTTCCATCAGCTTATTTATCAAATAATTGATGAAGTTTGGTGAGATGTGAGTGTAAAAGTGAGGCACACGCGACTTGTGCATCCTGCCTACCTCTTCCACGAGAAAAGTTGCTCTTTGTGGTATAACAGAGGATTTCAGTTAGTGAGACTATTAATAGCAGCAAAACAAGAAAACTGTACTGAATTCATTATTCTTTTGATTTTCTTTGAATTTTAGGCTTAGTCGTCGTGTTAGTTACTGTTGGGCCGTTCAGACACAAGTCTCTTTTCCGTGAGGACAATCAAGGTAGTAACAGGACCGGTTATATGTGAAGTATCAAGAATACTCACGGTCCACGGTCAGCAAACCAGTTAGTACTATCACCGTGTGTAGTTTGGGGTTGGGTGACTGCACCCCACTTACTCAGATCCACAAAACGGGGAGCAAAGTACGGGTCTGTACCTTTCACAGCATGGTGGCTCCCGGTGACTATGGCTTATCAGATGGCTCATAGTCGATCCACTGGTTTACCTTCTCCCTCCTGGTTTGTACTTGTGTGTAGGGTCGAAGGAGCAGGGTTCGAGTAAGGGAGCTAGTTTTCTTCTCTTTCATAGTATGCTGAACTCTTACGATTACGTAAGTCAGGAGAGGATTTCATAAATGCATAAATGTTCTCCTCTCTGTGCCGTACACACAGTT
>NW_011889061.1:1344973-1349380 GCF_000151845.1 Pteropus vampyrus | reverse complement strand
TTCAGTTAGTGAGACTATTAATAGCAGCAAAACAAGAAAACTACTGAATTCATTATTCTTTTGATTTTCTTTTAATTTTAGGCTTAGTCGTCGTGTTAGTTACTGTTGGGCCATTCAGACACAAGTCTCTTTTCCGTGAGGACAATCAAGGTAGTAACAGGACCGGTTATATGTGAAGTATCAAGAATACTCACGGTCCACGGTCGGCAAACCAGTTAGTACTATCACCGTGTGTAGTTTGGGGTTGGGTGACTGCACCCCACTTACTCAGATCCACAAAACGGGGAGCAAAGTACGGGTCTGTACCTTTCACAGCATGGTCGCTCCCGGTGACTATGGCTTATCAGATGGCTCATAGTCAATCCACTGGTTTACCTTCTCCCTCCTGGTTTGTACTTGTGTGTAGGGTCGAAGGAGCAGGGTTCGAGTAAGGGAGCTAGTTTTCTTCTCTTTCATAGTATGCTGAACTCTTACGATTACGTAAGTCAGGAGAGGATTTCATAAATGCATAAATGTTCTCCTCTCTGTGCCGTACACACAGTTTCAGAAGAGGAAGTGAATGACTTTTAAGTTTGGTTTTATTTTTGACCGGCAAAGAAGTCATCCCCTTCCTAGTTGCTGGCCAGTGTGAGTCCGTCGTATCCCTGATCATCAAGAGCCACGTGGTTTTCCTGTGTCCTGGGGAAGCTAAGATCATGTAATACTGATTTGTAAATTAGAAATTCAGGGAAGAGTGTCATGCTCCGAATGAATAAGCTCTCTCGAGCCTTGTGGACTGAGGGTCATCGACCCAGGATATTTTTGCCATTATATAATTAGCTCTTCAAAATTCTAGCTACCTTTTCGAGTACTGTCGTCTTTCTTTTTATATTCAGTGTCGTTTCTGTGATTTAATGGAATAATATCCATTATTCGTAATTCCATTAATTACTTACTTTGACTAAAAAGCCTCGTCGCAAATACTAATGGATCTCTTTTAGAGCTTGTTAACACGGCACCTCGTATAAAGCACTCAGTGTCTGATAGCAAGACACCGTCCTGGCGTCAGGCGTGCCTGTCCTTGGCACTTTTAACCTCTAGGGAGAGAAGCGAGAGATGCTGGGATTGCGGTCTGTTTAAGTGTGATCATCGAAGCTTCCGTAGAGCTCTGCAAACCTTGTTCTTATTCACATCCAACAAAACTGCCTTTTTCCAATGCAGCTTTCCCCATCTATCTATCCAAAAGTCGTGTTCCTGCGAAAGCCTTCATACGCCGAAATGCCATAAAGTGAAGAAGCAGTTACCATTTTTTAATATGGAATCATTTTTGAGCGTCCTAGACCTCAAATTCAACACGCACGTAGTGCCTTTATTTGGTTCACCACAACCAAAACGGTCAATTCTGTCCAGCTTTACGCTAAATAACACCCTCACACGCTCTCTTAGGCTTTTTTACTTGCTGCAAAACAAACTCTGAACGCTACTGTCATTTTTTTTTTTTTTTTGCTTTTTTCATAAAAACAAAAATCCTTATTGGATTTATTTCCATTAGTGAAAATAAGTACTACTGTTGGTCTTTTAAAAGCAAAGTGGAATCATGTAAACTTTTGAAAGCGGGGAAAACCTAGATGTTATTTTAGGTGGAACGGGGTATGACGACATACTTTTCAACAGACTGTTCCCTGTAGTCAAAGAGGTGGACACAAGTGATAGATAGACACAGTACTAAGAAAGTTCAAGTGTTCTGTTTACTGAGAGAATAGGAAAAACTATGTGATTCCAGACGAACAAGTCTAAAAAATACATACCATAATTATTTAGTCAGAGCCTTTTTTTTTTCCTTTTACTAATCTATGATCAGTGAGCTACTGTTTATTTGGAAGATAAATGGTCTTTTGCTGATGTTTTTCTCCTCTTATGCTATCTTATCGGTGCATGTTTCATTAGGAAAAACTTTATCACAGGGTGAAGAGTTTTGTGAGTAAAAGATAGAAATTGGACGTGGGGTAGATGCAGCCGGCTTTCTTCGGTAGCTTACATTGAAGTGGAGGAGCTTATAATATATTTTTTTAATCTTTTCTTCAAACTAAATGTCCCTCCTTATTATCGTTAGAATACTGGTTTAGGGAAAATAGTAAAATTAAGCCAGCGTGTTGTGAAGTTTATTAGCAAACCTTAAAGAAACAAAGGGATCAGTGATGTCAAATAATTAACATGTGCATCACCTCACAGAGTCACCATCCCCCATCCGTGGGAATGCTTATCTGCTCCCTTAGCAAGTTTTAAGTCCACAGCACAATACTGTGAGCTATTGCCACCATGCTGTCCTTCAGATCTTCAGAACTCACTCGTCTTCATAGCTGGAACTGTGTATCCTTCGACCAGCACCTCCCCATCCCCCGTCCCTCCAGCCTCTGGCGATCGCCATTCTACTCTCCGCTTCTACGAGTTTAACGTATCAGTGGGAATCACAGTGTCTACATATATCAAAATGGCAAGTCGCACACCTTAAATATACGTTTCGATGTGTCACTTACACCTCAAAAAAGCTGAAGAGAAAGGAAGCAAAAGGAGAGACACTAAAAATCATAATACGATCAGAGAATTATTTTTTATTTAGATTTTATTTACCCGTATTACCACTTTTGAGCAGATAAAGAGCAGTGCATTTTCGGTGTTGAACACAGGCAGCGGGGACCCGCGGAGGACCCTGTTCCTGCCATGCGATCTGCAGGGCTCGCGGGCAGACAGAGCCAACCCAGAAGAAAGCGTGGCTTCCCCGCGCACGTGCAGGAGGAAGCTGCAGCCTTGGACTTAACCGAGGGTCATAGAGCCCACTAGCATTTCTCGAGGAGCAACCAGTCGTCCTGAGAGCTTATAAATAAGTTGATTTTTAAATAATTTATTTTCTCTTACATCCAGGATAATCTGAAGCAGTATCCGGTTATCACTGCATATGTAACACATAAACAGCTGTCTATAACACTGAAATAGCATGATTTTTCAAAACTTCATTTTCGAAATGTTGCAAATGGTTGCTTATCCGTGTCTTTTAGAGCTGCGGTGTTTATTTTGCAACCTTTTTTCTGGCCTTTTACTCATGACATCTGGCAAACTTTCCTGATAATCAAGGCTGAATAACTTATAACATCTACAATCAGTATGTAATCAAACCTGATGAAAAACACATTTACACATGCTTATTTCATTCATGTGTGTGTGTATATATATATATGTTTTTTTAATGATCTATTTTTAGATGCTGCTTATTTAACATCTTATCCTATACCTCTGGAACTAGAAAACTTCTTTTTATCTTGATTTCCTGGCATGAACGGGAATATTCAAAATTAGTGCAGTATTAACGATGGCAGTAATTTGTCCCTCCTCGTCTCCGACCAATGCCGATCTGGGGGTTAATACAGATATTTGTCGGAAAAACTGCATTCCGAGGAGTCACTTCTCAATACTTGGCATCCAAAATATTACTAAATGAAAATTAATTGCTTTTCGTAGAAAAGGACATTTTACAATACTGTGCAGTCATATTAAAATAATGACTGTCTTCACTAATTGGAAATTAAACGTGATGCTGGACGTTCTGGTCGTGTGGCCTGGGAGCTGGGTTTGCATGTAAAAGTGTGATTTCTATCCCAGCTGAGCAAATTTTGATTCTTAAAATAATTAGTTCTGTCAAAAAATTAATTTTGTTGACAGAACTGAGTTGAGAATATGCAACCTCCCTCACATATATTATAATTATTTGGAATGACAAGATGATATTAAACAATAATCTTCAATTCTGGCTATCAAACTCGATTAGGTCATTTCTTCGAGTATTTCTGAGACTCGTGACCTTGAAGGTCACATGTAAGTCATCATGTGTAATGCCATTGATATATGGGATATTTATTGTAATCGTTGATCGTGGGTGTGTGGGTGTGTCTGTGTGTGTGCCGGAGGTGTTACTGCTGTTGCAAAACGTTGCAAGTCACTAGGAGTAAGTTCTAAGCCAATATTCAAATTTAATATACTCGCTGGTAGGAATGTAAATTGGCACAGCTATATGAAAAACAGCATGGATGTTCCTCAGATAATTTAGAAGAGAATTACCATATGATCCAGAAAACCCGCTTCTAGGTATCTACCCCCAAAATTTGAAAACATTTATGCGTAAAGATATTTGCACCCCGATGTTCACTCCAGCATTTTTCACGGTGGCCAGGACATGGAAATAGCCCAAGCATCGTTTGATAGACGATTGCATAAGATATGGCACATGTATACAAGGCAATATCCCTCAGCTGTAAGAAGAGATGAAATACTGCTATTTGCAACAACATGGATGGATTTTTGAGATTATCATGCTAAGCAAAATAAGTCAGACAGAAAAAGTTGAGAACCATAGGATTTCATTATATGTGGAAT
>NW_011889061.1:1337981-1344923 GCF_000151845.1 Pteropus vampyrus | reverse complement strand
GGAATATTCAAAATTAGTGCAGTATTAACGATGGCAGTAATTTGTCCCTCCTCGTCTCCGACCAATGCCGATCTGGGGGTTAATACAGATATTTGTCGGAAAAACTGCATTCCGAGGAGTCACTTCTCAATACTTGGCATCCAAAATATTACTAAATGAAAATTAATTGCTTTTCGTAGAAAAGGACATTTTACAATACTGTGCAGTCATATTAAAATAATGACTGTCTTCACTAATTGGAAATTAAACGTGATGCTGGACGTTCTGGTCGTGTGGCCTGGGAGCTGGGTTTGCATGTAAAAGTGTGATTTCTATCCCAGCTGAGCAAATTTTGATTCTTAAAATAATTAGTTCTGTCAAAAAATTAATTTTGTTGACAGAACTGAGTTGAGAATATGCAACCTCCCTCACATATATTATAATTATTTGGAATGACAAGATGATATTAAACAATAATCTTCAATTCTGGCTATCAAACTCGATTAGGTCATTTCTTCGAGTATTTCTGAGACTCGTGACCTTGAAGGTCACATGTAAGTCATCATGTGTAATGCCATTGATATATGGGATATTTATTGTAATCGTTGATCGTGGGTGTGTGGGTGTGTCTGTGTGTGTGCCGGAGGTGTTACTGCTGTTGCAAAACGTTGCAAGTCACTAGGAGTAAGTTCTAAGCCAATATTCAAATTTAATATACTCGCTGGTAGGAATGTAAATTGGCACAGCTATATGAAAAACAGCACGGATGTTCCTCAGATAATTTAGAAGAGAATTACCATATGATCCAGAAAACCCGCTTCTAGGTATCTACCCCCAAAATTTGAAAACATTTATGCGTAAAGATATTTGCACCCCGATGTTCACTCCAGCATTTTTCACGGTGGCCAGGACATGGAAATAGCCCAAGCATCGTTTGATAGACGATTGCATAAGATATGGCACATGTATACAAGGCAATATCCCTCAGCTGTAAGAAGAGATGAAATACTGCTATTTGCAACAACATGGATGGATTTTTGAGATTATCATGCTAAGCAAAATAAGTCAGACAGAAAAAGTTGAGAACCATAGGATTTCATTATATGTGGAACACAAAACTAAAATCAACAAATGAACAAGCCAAAGAAAAAATCGTAGACAATAGTGTGGTGGTCACCAGAGGGAAGGGTCAGAGGGAGACTTGAATTTGGGTGGTGAACGCATAATGCGATATGCCGGTGACGTATTATAGAATTGCACACCTGAAACCTGTAAGATTTTATTAAGCAATGTCGCCCCAATAAACTTAATAAAAAGAAAAAAAAACTAAAATGATATTTTCATCGGGTAAAATTTTACTTGTATTTTAACTCAACTAAACTACTTAAAAGTCACACATAGAATGGGTATCTTATAAATGTAGATTACTTTATTTGTCTGCTGAATAATTTAAACCACATTTCTTGATAAACTAAATGGTAACTGGAAATTAGTCTCCTGTGACCTAATATATTATTTTACTTAAATCTCAAAGCCATTTTTAATTCTAATAAGATTTAGAAAGACTAAATACTTAATGTTCTTTTCGCAAGAAAAAATCATTATTTAATTTAGCATAACTAAATATATTTCCACACCTAAAAAAAGAAATCTAATACCTGATAACTTCACAAAACAGTTTATCACTGTTTTAGAAAAACAATGATTCGAATTGTAAACTTTGTAATAATTAATGACAGAGATCGAACTTGGAAAAATCCAATTTTCTATTTAATTAAGTTAGCGGTACGGAGGCGGAAACCCTGCTGAAGGCGTGGGGTCCGGATCGGGGGGCCCTCGCCTCAAATGCAACTTCTTTTCCTCTCAGGGGTATGTCTTTGAGGAAGTTACTTATCTTCCTTCATCCGCACGGACCCTACCTGTAAAATCGGGATAATCGTACCATTTTTCTCAGAAAGCCGGAGCGAGACGGATGTAATTATTACAATAGCTGGGTGCACGGTAAACACTTCAAATACTAGCGCCGCCAGAGTGGTGTCATTGGGCCAGTCGGTCATTAAAGAAAAGTGACCGCGGTTCAGGGAAACTGCCTGCTAACTAACGTCCTTGGCACGTTTTTTTAAGCTGGGTTAATTCTTTTCCCTTGTCGAGTTGAAGGTTTTCTTTGCCCAGTGAACACAGTATTTCTTCATTTTACTTCTCTCTCAGGATTACTTTTCTCCAGAAAGGGATTTTTATTCTTATGAAGTCAGACATATTAATGTTTTCCTTTAAATTATTATATGTCTTGCTTAATACATATTTGCTATGTATCTTTATGGATAAAGGTTTTCAAATTTGGGGGGTAAATACCCAGAAGAGGGATTGCTGGGTCGTGTGGCGGTTCCATTATTACTTTTCTGAGGACCCTCCATACCGTTTTCCATGGCGGCCACACCAGTTTACATTCCCACCAGCAGCGAATGGTTCATTTTTAAATCGAATCCTTTCAGCCTCAATCGATCTGCTCTTTCGCTTTTCCTGATATTAGGTATTTCGCTCCCTCCAAAGGTAGCATCTGAAACCTGTCACGAGGCAGAGCTCAATTTAAAAAATTGTATGTACTTATGGAACCAGAAAAAAGCTGTCATTTAGCTGGTATTTATCTAGAAACCACTGTATTTGACACAAGTGTCTCAAACATACTGTAGAACTAGGTGTTTGTTTGCATTGTCTTCCACTGTTTCTACGTCTCCTGCCCCCGCTTCTTTTCTTAAAAACAGAAAATTTAAAATTACCAGGATACTATTCCCAAAGCCTATTCACCCTTCCGATCTAGAAATAGAATTATTTGCGTGTAAGATGCTGTTTTGATTTATCCTTATCGGCTGCAGGTGCACAGGATGGAATTAAGAGTAATTCCCAGTTCAGGAGGCACAGGTATCTTTGGTCCACGCATGACCCATTTTATTCTAATCAAATATTTAATTCTCAGATACCGAAAGGTAATTATGGATTCTCCAAGTGTGCAGCTATACAGCGAAGCCATCCTCAGATACTCAGAGAGCCCGTGGGATGGGCTATCAGGTGCCAGTCTGAAGCACAGGCTGTGGCATCTGGTGAGGCTCTTGCAATTAGGAGGGAGTAAAAAGGTCTGCCTGAGTATAGAGTATATTAATTTGCCATCAGGGATGGGCTGTCAAGTCTCATTAAGCACATAGGGTTTCCGTTTGCCCCCGTGTTGCTCTGTGACCCAGGAGGTAAGGCCGAGTGACTTTACAGCTAATGGCAGGGCAGGTGTTTGGCACGGAGAAGGTCTCGCCCTACCTTCTTAGCGGTGAGCTGTCGCCACTGACAGTGGACATTCTGTAAACAATTACAAGCCGTTGGCTGGAGTTTACATCCCACCCAGTAATTATCAAGTCACGATGACACTGTGTTCCACAATTAGCTGAACGGGAAGCACAGGCCTTTGCTCGGCGGGCCTCGTGTACCACACGTACCTTGTCTGGAGAGGGAGAGCTAAGACAAGTGTCCCGAGCTGATACCTGGCAGCAGATTAATGACTGGCATTTCCAAGGCCCTGTGTCGCCTGAGTCTGAGAATTTAAATGAACTTGTTAACTTGGCGCATTCGAGTCAGTGAGCTCTGGTTGCTCACACTGCAAAGTGGGGGATTCAGAGACTAAAGCGAGGGAAGGTGTGCGGGACCCCTGCACAGGTCTTAGCCGCGTCAGGAGGACAGTTCTCTAAGACGGTCCCTCCAGGGACTTCTGCCACCGCGCGATGTTCACATCCACACCTCGAGAAGGAAAGGAGGTCCTCCGGTTCATGAACAAGGTAAACGTTCTTACGAGTGCTCGAGGCCTTCACGAAAATGACGATGACTGAGCTATGCTAATGTGCATCATAAAGAAGACCTGTGTCACATGACAGGAAGGGCTGAATTCGGTGCCAGCTGTTCCGGGACTCGTCCCTGGACCTGCACGATCGATATCACTGGACTTTGGAGCATGAGATGCTTTCTGTGCAAACAGCACCAATGATACAAGTCCCGTCTTCCTCGCAAGACCGAAAGCAGCGGAAGTGTCCTACCAGCTGCGTGACTGGGCAAAGGAATGTCCCTCAGCCGTAAGAAGAGGCGGAACACTGCCATTTGCGACAGCCCGGATGGGTCTTGAGAGAATCATGTCGGCGAAGTAAGTCGGACAGAAAAATTTGAGAACCATGAGATTTCACTCGTATGTGGTGAAAGCAACTGAACCAACAAATGCACAAGACAAGCAGAGACTCATGGACACAGACAGAAGTATGGCGGTCACCAGAGGGAAGGAGGCCGGGGGAGGTGGATAAGGGTGAAGGGGGTCAAATGTCTGGCGACAGCGGGGCGTCTGACTCTGGGTGGTGAGCGCACAGTGCAGTATGTATATGACATAGTATCGAAGCGTACACTGGCAAGTTATTTGATTTTATTAATTAACGCCACCCCGATAATTTTTAATTAAAAAAGACAACAGTTAAGGATTTCGTGAGCATCAAATTGCTATATAAATACAAAACATACTTTAAAAAATCTTGAAAAGAACTGAGACGTGACAGATACGCTGACCATTAACACATGTTACACTAGTGCTATGTGCTAAGTACTGTGCGAACTGGGGACTCCAAAAATATTTTTCTACTTATACGTTTGCTTGCCTAAATACTTTCAGAAAAAATGTGCATAGCATGTTGTTGATTACATAAAAGTATCTGGTTGGACAAGGAGAAATTCCTGAAAACGACACCGTGCACTGTCCGCTGCCGTCTGTGGGGCGGGGGTAACCTGCCGAGGGACCACCTTATGACGTTCAGGTCCCCAGGACGATGCTACTTTGTCAAGGCGGCTTCAAAGAAGAGCCTCTTCCTAGAACGAGACGGGATCGCCCGAGATAAGTGCATCGGAGTGGCTCGGCTTCCTTGTCACATCCCCGACGCTGGGATTTTGACACGAGGTGTGAGGCGTCGCAGGGTGACGGATGGCAGGAGGCAGGCGCCGGTCTGAGCGCAGACTCGCTGTTTACGGTCGCGTCACCTCGGACGCGTTAGCCTCTGAGTGCGTCGTTTTGTTGGTCTGTCGTCGGAGGACAGACCACCTCGCTCGCTGTGGCTTTGAATTCAGTGGTAACTTATGAACTGTCTAGAACAGAGCTGGGCAGGCGTCGGAGCCCAGCAAGCGGCAGGTGCTATTCCCCGGCAGAGGAGTGACGGGATGAAGTCGAGCTAAACCCTTGATCTCGCTCTTGGTGTTCCGTTTGTTTATTTGGTTTTGTTTTTCTCCTTGGCTGTTCTTTTTTAATTTCCGTCTCCCTAATTTTCAGCTGCGTAATAGGATTTTCCGTGGTTTTCCGAGAGGCTGTCTTGGCGGTGGTTTGTTTCTCTGCTCGTTTCTCTCCTCGTCGGTTACACCTCCGGACTCACACAGCACGCACGCAAAGCGACACACGCGGAAGCCCTAACGTTGTCGAAATGTCGCTTTTTTAAGCGTTTAAAATGTACGTGATGACTACAAGGAACAAGGAGTAGTTTCCGAGCGTCTTTCGGTTCTGACTTTAACACCTTAGGAAGTAACCTACCAGGCAGAGGACAGTATTTAATGAATGGCGAGTGTCCGAGCGGGACGTGGCTGTCGCGTGTCACTGAGGTTCCTGTGCCGCAAGCTCCGACGCCCGAGCTGAGGCCAGATCTCGAAAGCCCTTCTCTGAGATCGAACGACAGGAAATGTAATGTCTCGTTACATCTAGAGACGGTGTCGATGGTTTAGTTATTTTTAATTATGCATATATCCTATAATTGACTTTCTTGTTGATCGCTATGACAGATATAAATAAAAGATGTCCTATAATATAAAATATGCAAGACCCTTAATATCGATGAACAGTTAATATAAAATAAACTCCTCTGAAGAGAGGAGCCACTGGTGTGCGACCCCACCTAGGACTTCTCAAATAGTCTCACAAATAGCGACGTGCCTAGGAATTCACCACCATTGAGGACTCATGAGAATATCAATGCGTCAGGATTTTTTAACGGTGATACTTTGTTCGATCTCCAGGGTTTTTAAAATTTAACGATAGCCATCGATTTCAACTCAGTCTAGGAATAGGCACTGGGTGCCCTCAGCCATGATTCTTAGCAGGCTTTGTGCTGTGTGGGGGTTGTGGGCACAGGTGTGGACCTTGCCACAAAGAGAGGGGATTTTGCAGGCAGGAAGGGGACAGCCGCTGGAGAAGCTTCACACTCTGGCACGTGTCCCCTGAACATGGCCGTGACGTGTAAAGCGTTTTGTGGAAACTCAGAGATAATCAGACCACACTACAAATCAGTGCCTGCTGAATACGCAGCGGGTAAGAAGCTATCAGCGTCTGTAGTCATCACGTACATTTTAAACTCTTTTAAAAACCACTTTGGCTTCTGAACGCTTAAGCCTATAAACCCTGCTTAGGTCGTTGTGGTACCTGTGTTTTTCTGTATAAATCTTTGCTATGTCGAGGTCGTTACTGTTTGTGTTTATGACCCTAAGCGATATTCGATTTTATTTTACCCAATAAACTACACAGCTATCAACTAAATAATAGCTACATAGTGAGAGCTATCATTGCTAAGTATACTTTAGTAAAATGCAGCTTTTTTATTATAAATGGAGAAAAACACTCCCCATCCAATTTTTTCAATAGTTCTTCTTTCCTGTTTGAATCCATTGTGCATCGTGGATGCTAAAATGTTTTGTAGAGAAAAGTGTTTTCATACACCATTTAAGAATAATGAGATCCATTCCAAACATAAAATTGACTCTCCTTAATTCAGCACTGAGCATATATTCCTTTCGATGCTGTTCACGAAAATTGTGAAAAGGTTTAAAATTATACCATTAAGAACAGTAGTCAAAGGTACTGCTTACATATCTCTGATTCCCAAAATTGTGCTTCCGCTCTTTCTAGAGATA
>NW_011889061.1:1335276-1337011 GCF_000151845.1 Pteropus vampyrus | reverse complement strand
AGAGGCCTGCGGGGTCACGCTGGCTCGTGGCTACGAGGCGAGTGCCAGCCACGGCTGTGACGTGTCACTGGTTAATTAAAGCTCCGGCGGCTGATCGCAAGGACGCTTGTCGAGGACGCCGTGCTGACTCCCCGACCGCAGTGACCCCAGATGCATGTTATCGGGAGCGGTGTCATATCCGCAGAGAGCCCGCAGCAGCGCCTCGGGAAGGGCCTGTGGCGTGCAACGCACACCAAGCGTCCCTGTCCAAATTCAGCCGAGAGAAGTCGTCAGACTGCCAGAAAGTGGAAGCACACAGAGGGGAAAGGGGGGGTCCGCGGGTCAGCTAGGTGTACCCGAAAACAAAGGGAACGTTCACCGAAGAGAACCAGCCGTGGGCATGAGTTCCTGACCTACCCGTGCGTCCTGAGTAACCACCAAGCTAACATTTGGGAATCAATCCGAACGTGCCAAATACTGCTTAGTGCTCATTCAGCCTCTTGACGGTCATGTGTCAGCAGTTGCCATTAGTAACCCTAAGTTACAGATAGGACATAGGGCACCGAAGAGGTTACATAACTTCGCGATCCTCATCTAGACAGAGACAGAGCCGGCACGGGACTCCTTGTCTGTATGACTCTAACGACGGCATTAAAAAAACAGAGAAAATTGAAAAAGTAAAACAAACAAAGGTGGGTTTCCTCCCCAAGACGGACAAGTCATGTCAGTGATGCCAACACATCAAACCTCGCGGAGAGTCTGCGTGGACACCTCTAACTAAGACGTCTACATGGCAGAGGAATCTCACCTACAGCCAGCCCTCGCCGCCGACTACGATTTCTGCAGTAAGAGCGTCACAGACCTTAACCTTTACCGACTTACTGTTTCATAAACAATGAAACATTGTTCATTACGACGTAGGTCATTAACAGCAATCCCATAGCTGTGATATAGAAAGGGACATCCATAATTTTAAATTTCTACCTTCCCTGGGATTTTCGAATGTTTTGCAGAGTTCGTGCCTTATCCAGCCAAGGGGAGGGGAGAGTTAGAAAGTTCTGGATATCATCGTGGCCTGTTGTGTCAACAGAGATAGGGTTTGTTCCACCAAAGAAAAATTATGTTCTGAGTTCGTGATTTGCAATGCACGAACTGGGAGATGCTATCGCTTATGACACCGCATCTGCATTCAGAGCGGTCGAGTCTGAGGAATTGGGAAACAGGAATTTTATCTGATCCAGACACACAATAGGCATTTTCACTATATCATTTTTATTGCTACTTAATACAACCCCGAGCATGCCAGTGTGCGAAGGAAATTCGCCACTTTGTCGGGCACTTATTTACATTTCAGGAGCGTCCAGGTGTTTCAGGGGGTCGGCTGTGGGATTTAATACCTTTCACTCCAGGCATGACGATGACAAAGCCATTCGTCTCTGCGGCAGCTCGGTCGCCTCCGTGAAATCACTTTGTGGTCCGAGCTGAGCTCTTGCAGGGACCGTCCTGATTGACAGCTTGAACAAAGGGGACAGTAGGGGGCTGACCTATGAATGAGGAGAGAGTGGGTTTCTCCTGCAGGGTGGTGACCTCTCACGGTGGGGCGTAAAGTGGCCGAGAGTCAAGGCGGAGACAGACGTCTCCCTCGGTGGTGGGTGCGGAGGCCGCAGCCGAGCTGTCATCCAGCGAAGGCACGAAAACAGCCCATCTCTGCGTGGCTGGCCTCACGCTCCACAGCCTTGGAAGTGACCGTAACGAG
>NW_011889061.1:1333661-1335226 GCF_000151845.1 Pteropus vampyrus | reverse complement strand
CAGCCGAGCTGTCATCCAGCGAAGGCACGAAAACAGCCCATCTCTGCGTGGCTGGCCTCACGCTCCACAGCCTTGGAAGTGACCGTAACGAGACTGCTGCTCTGAGTCTCCACGGCCACCTCGTTAAACGTCACCCACGGGAGCCACGCCAGCCCCTTCATCGCCGTGCAGCTGGCAGAAGAGGCGAATCCAAGGTCACCTGTGCTTCGTGGGGTCTCGGGGAGACTCCAGCGGGAGTTGGTAAGCGGGTGGCCTCATCACGCCCGAGGAAGAGGTACCAAAACACTCTCTGGGCGTCCTCAGGACACTGTGTCGCCCAACATCCTCTCGGTAAGCCATGTCAGTCCTCTCTGTGAAGGACCCTGGGCCACCGCAGTGTTCCTGTCTGCCTTATGGACCTTGGGACACTTTTCTGGAAATATTCCAGGTCCCGGAGGAAATGAAGGACAAAGGGGACCCTCTTCTTGCTGCTGTAAATGAATTCATGGCAGGTTAGGTAATGAGGGACCCGTGCAGATCTGCTTCTGAGATAGTTAAAACCATTCGTGGACAGTCTCGTGAACTTCGGGATCCCCTGAATGGAACCCCTTAGAGGAATGTTTACAGCAGGCATTTAAAAAACGATTATGCGTCCAAGAGTAAAGCGGCCCTGCTTACTCGTCCCCTGCTTTATTCCGACCGCCTTTATTCCATTAAGGGATCTTTCCAGATCGCGGATTGGGTTGACCGGTCACACACGAAGGTCGTGGTGCCTTGCCGTCCACGGCCCTCCGCCAGGTCAAGGTTCAAATAGCAGCAGCGCCGCGGCCTCGTCGGTCCTTCTCCCGCACCCCGTAGTACAGACGGAGCACCGTCACGGCGCGTCCAGTGACTCGGAGGAGCCAGCCTCTTAACCGCCACCTTCCCAAGACCCCCCATCACGAGAGGGTACGGACGCTGATGGTCAGGTCTCCCCAAGGCAAGGAGGAGCTGAACCTTTGCCGATTCGACTCCTCCGTGTCGCGCGAAACGATCTTCTGCCTCCGTCATGCTGACCGGAGCATCTTCGCGTGCTCGGCAGCTCGTGGGGTTCGGGGTTCCGCTCGGCAGAAGACAGAGCTGTTAAGAATGTCACGTGCAGTAAACTCCCTAGAATTATATCAGTGCGCTCGTCAGATTCTGGAGAATCCGCGTGGACCTCATGAGATGAATGTTTGTGAGTCATATCACCCTATGGTATGATGTCTTTGAATTTCTCCTTTTTAATTTAAAGTCGATAAGTTATTTTTCCTTATCTGTAAAAACGTCATCGAAATCTTTTAAACTGAGTTTAGCGATCAGATAAATAGACAGCGTTCACGTGCTCCGGTAGACCAGACACGACACGAGTTATGGGCTCAGCAGACACTCGCTCCATCCCCAAGACTGCAATCACAGGTGTGTTCTCACTTGTGGGTGCTGTGAACTTTACGGACTAATAGCGTCCCCTAAAAGTCCACACGTGGAGGCCCTAACCCCAGTGTGGCATTATCGAAGGCGGGTCTGTGGGAAGAAGCAGGTTTTCATGTGTGCATGGGAGTGACGCC
>NW_011889061.1:1323445-1332802 GCF_000151845.1 Pteropus vampyrus | reverse complement strand
AGGGCATCCTGCAGTTTCTGTCCTTCGCACCAGCCCCACTGAATTCGTGACCCAGCTTCATCCACTGCTGCAGACCAGAGCCTCCTGTCCTGTTTAGTTTACGGTCAGTGCATCCCTTCCATTCATCCGAATGACTCCGAAAATACTTCGAACAGCGGGCAGGTGGCATGGCCACCGCCTCGCGTGTGCGCTGCTGGGGGTCATGCAGGGGCGTCCGAACTTTCTGGAAAAGAGCTGAGGACCGATAGCTGAGCTAAAGGTTTGCCCTATCCTGTTTGACCCAAGAATTACAGGACGTGGACTCTACCCTTTGTCAAGGTGCTCATCCGGGGGTTTTGCGATCTAAAAAAAGTTTGAAACGAACTAAAGGGACATCGAGAGAATAAACAGGACGATGGCAAGATTTTAACCATGCGGCTGCTCAAGGCGCAGCCGATAAGATTATTGCACATAATAAAATGGGCGTTCGGGCAATAGGTGCTAGACCTTGGTATGTGGATCATGACGACCGTTTTGTTTTGTTATGTTTTGTTTTGTTTTTCTAACGCACGGCACGTTTTCTAAGTCCTGGGAAGAAATGACAGAGGAAATACACCAAAAATTTAATAGTATTTATTTGTATTTCGCATTCCATTTGCGTCCTTTCTTCGTGTGTATGTGTTGTTACCCTTCATATGTCCTTAGGCCCTAATACTTTTACTTTAAAAAGCTGAATTTGGCTTATTTCGGGAAACAGTTGGAGGCTTAAGAATTGAATCTTCATCATAACTGTAACGTTTACCTTTCTTCTATTGCCAAATAAACTTGATGATTTTCCCATGAAAAGATGAACATCAGAAGTTTTTGTTTGTTTGTTTGTTTTCAGAAAATAGTGTAGAAGATGCTTAAGATCTACTGAAGAATTCTCACAGCCCCATTTGGTGTAAGTTATACCTTTCTAAATCGTAGGTGATTTTCTGAAGAATAAATTCAAGCTTTTTCGAGATTCTTTTGGTTTAGTTTGTCCAAGGAGAGATGCCTAAATACATTAGTACCTTTCAGGTCAGTGTCTCCCTATTTTCTAATTGTAAATCTATGTTTACACCAACCTGCTTAACGAAAATAATTATACAAGCACGTGTAGATGAGTTAACGATGTTAGGACGACAGCCGTCTTCTGCCGAGCAGTGATGTATGCCCGCTGGATCCGTACAGCATCCTTTAATGATTAATCCAAATATCGTCTGCTTCAGGAACTTTTATCTGGATGTGCTCGCTCTCTCAGAAATCACAGTGCTGTGCATCTTAACAGCATTTGCCAGGTTTAACCTCGTGTTATAGCATTTGTTTGAGTCCCAGCTGTCCCTCAGGAGATGCTGTCTGTTCGGGTACCGTTTTTTCTTCCTTACTCATTTTTATCCCTTTAATATTTCATCGGATTCTCGAATGTGGTGTGTGTTGCTATTGCCGCTCAGCTTTCTTGACTACGTATTTCTCTTTGTCGTTATTGCTTTGGTTATGTATTCTTTATTCAGCGTGTGTCTCAGCGAATCTAAAATTTAGATTGGAAACTCAGACCCACCGACATCAGAAGGGTACACTATCCCGCCCCGTTAATTTTGTCTGCTCCAAAACTGTTTTCTCTAGGGCACATTTTAACGTTGCCTTTAATTTATAATTTATGTGTCCCTTTTAGATTCAGGGGTGGAAATCTCCCTCGAACACAAAGAAAAGGGCTATATTTATTCTAGACACATTCTTTTTGATTTTACAGAGCATTCATCATCTCAGTCTGATATTTCCAGAATGAAAAACCCTACTCGTAAATTCATTCTCATATGGCAGCTACTTGAAATTTCTGTTTGTTATTCTTCTGAAATATATCCAATACGATCATATCTCTTGTAAGTTTTGGGGACCAAAAATGTACATAAATAGCTACATTATTTCAGATTTACATTTATTCTGTAGTTTTAAAGGACCAGGGCCCCGTTAGCGTTTTGGGGGTAGAAAAACCCCGTGAAATGATGCCTTCGTTTTAATCAAGTAAAATTAAAAATTCAATACTTCAACCACACTAGCCACATTTCAAGGCCTCAAGGTGACCTGGGTTGTTGACTTCCCTTTCGAATGGGGCAGATATAGAATCCTGCCATTGTTACAGAAATTTCTACGGAGCAGCTGTGGCTCACAGTTTGTATTTTGTTATATGGCAGCTTTCACAGACAGGTCACACTAGCTCCGCTTGGACACTTCTAGTTTGAAAACAGACAAGTTCTAGGTTTAGTTGCATTTTTACCAAAAAGTCCCCTTCCACCTTGTCATTTGTTTTTTAGTGGTAACGTCGCCTGAACCGTGGTTTTCCTTTTTTTCTTAGAACTCAGGCATTTTTCAAATGTCTGTGAGCTCGCGGGCCTCCCTCTCCATCACCGGTTTTTGGCAGTTTCTTTATGATGTGTCTGGGTGCTTTATGATGTGCTTTTCTCTATGCATATTCCGATCGGGGTTCAGTGAGATCCCTGGATCTGTGAGATCAGAATTTTCATCAGATTTGGAAGATTTGGGGCCATTATTTCCTTCAATACTTTTGCTGCTCTGGGACTCCATATACGCGCATGTTAAATGTCCTGATGTTTGACCTTTAGGGTCCCGGGGCTCTGCTGAGCTCACGAATTTGTTCTTCTGCAGTCTCCTCACTTGTAATACCCATCAAGTGTGTTCGTTTTTTATTTTCGATAATAGAGTTTCCATCTTTAGATGTTTCAGGTGATTCTTTTCATGTTTTTAATTTCTCTCCTGGTTCGGGGTCATATTTTTGATTCTTGGGACCCCTAGAAGGTTTCAATTGGATGCTCAGTATTTTATACTTTACGTTGTCGAGTGTCTAAGTTCTATTCTTTTTTAAGAAGTCTTGTGCTGTGTCCCGATAGACAATCCAGTTGCTCTCGGTGTAGCTGGATCATCTTGAGACGTGTCCTCGAGTTCGGTCAGGGTGGACCAGAGCGCCTTTCCCGCAGGGACTCTGTCTCTTTGCTGAGGCCGGTCCTTCTGCCCTGTCAGCTTCATGCTCCCAGGAGCCAAGGTGGGCTCTTTATGCTGCTGATGGGAACACGAAGGAATCTCAGCCGTCTGCGGGGCGGGAACCATTTGGCTCACAGCTCTCAGCGGCTTTCATGACCTCAGAGAAGGTCGCTCCTCACACGCATATCCTAGGAACCGCCGCAGCATCGGGGGGCCCCCGAGACAATTTCTGGTTACTGTCCCGCAGAGCTCTCTTCTCTCTGGAAGCGTGGCTCCCAAATCCCTGCCTCCTCAGACACCCCAAACTCTGATCTCCTGTCTTCTCAACTCAGCAAGCTTTCAGTCACACACACAAAGACACACACACACACACACATACACGCATGCACACACGCATGCGCGCACACATACACACACATACACACATGCACACACGCGTGCACACACACACACACATGCACACACGCACACACGCGCGCACATACGCCAGCCCCGTGACCTGAAGTGCCATGCGTTTTCTTTGCTCCCTTTCTTTCCTGGCTCTGAGCTGCCCGTGGAGGTTTAACGTCTGCAGAGCAGTTGTTCCGTCTGCCTTAGCCCGCGTTGTAGTCGTTTGCGTCAGGAGAGTTCATTTAACCCCTGTTATTAACTCCGTCGTGGCCGAAAGTGGACATCCCTCTTTAAGAGATTGAAGAGTCACATCGCAGAGAAGCACACGCTAAACCTCACACTGGGAATCGAGGCTTCATTTTGCAAGGTGTCGAAATGACCACGTACACACCGCGGCCAAACTTCTACTGTTGCGAACACGGAGAGAGGTCGGCCAGTCCTTCTGCGGGCGAGAAAGGGGCTATGTAGACATCTGAGGTGGCCTTGTGCGCCCGCGGTCCGGAGTGACACGGGGGTCCGCAGAGAGCGTGGGGGTCAGAACGCGGCCGTGCCCTCGCGTGAGACGCGACGCAGGGCCACTGTCAAGGGCAGGCCACGGGGTCCTGCAGTGTGGCTCGGCCTCGTCCAGCGATTCTCGGGTTTTTATTTGGACCACGTTATCCCTGTCTAGGAAATAAGGCCGGACGTAAGAACCGTTTGTCCTTGACAATAACTCTACGATGCTTCTAAAAATGTCACATAAGCGCAAAAAGGAAATAGTATTCTTTCTGTGGGTTATAGCACCGATGCTGGCTTAGAGTGGTAAGAAAATAACTGTCGGTCCATTTCAGAGCCAAAAAACGAGTCTTATAGTTTGTTTCCCCATCAGTGTGATTAAAGTGCTCTAGATTATATGAAGAAGCTAAATGTTTAAAATAAATATATACACCTTGATTTTTCTTGTTTCAATCGATCCTTGGAGCATTTGTCTCGAGGTTTGGACTAGCTCAAATTGCAAAATTTTTAATGATATCATGCTCTTAATTTTTATGTGAATAACTAAATGTCTATGAAATTCACCTTCCTTCTAAGGCAATAGATACGTACTGTTGTGGGTTCAATATTTAGTAAAAATTTAATAACTCAGGATGTACTAATCATTAACAAACTAAATTGAAAGACTTTTATGTTGCTCGGTTGCTCCGGATTTCAGAAGTCACTGGATTAAATGCGCACTGAGTGAGTTTTCAAGCATATTCAGTTTACGTGCCTTTAAGACTTCCACCAAAATAAAATAAAATAAGAGACTTCTACCATTTTAATGCTCAATTTAGAAATGCCGTTTAAAATTATTTTTAAATATTAGACACACTTATTTTTATAGCCGTAAGATTGTAAAAGAGAACCTTCATGTCAAAATATATTTGCCATTGGTGAAATGCATCAGTTAGCTAATAATGTTCAAAAATGATCATCGGTGTCAGAGACTGACTCCGCGTTGGACCTTCGGTATATTGAGTTCTTCGCTATATTGGGTTCTTTCCATCATTAGGCACTTTAGAAGATAAATCAGGCAGCGAAAAATAGGTGCTTAATAAATATTGTTGAATGAACGAATGAGCGAATGAATGAATTTTTAAAGCCTTGAAAAGCAAACCTGTAAATGCTCTAGTACTTCGAAATACAAGTTGCATTGAGCTTAATTAAGCACAGTTAAACACCCTGCCAGGCTCAGAAAACGGGCTCTGGAAATACTAGCCGTTCTTAGTTAAATGAATTAAAAAGGGTAAGACGAGAAATTTCAGTGCCCACACCCAGTCCACTAATTTGCTGAACATTGATGAAGACTGGCTACGCATGCTCCTTTTTTAAAAAAAAAAAAAACTTGACGTTCAATAACAGTTCCGTTAAAGAGAACGTACAGAATTCATTGTGGTTCATTTATTTTCAGAATCATGTTTTTCTTATGTTCAGTTTTCCGATTGAATATTTGATTTTCAATGCCTTTTTTCCCTCTTCCACAGCATTTAACGGAATGAATTGTTCATTTCCAATCAGAGGGTTCGGAGGACGAAATAGACAATATGTCTACCTGTTCTAGAAAAATGTAGAAATAAAAATGCATATTCTCAACAATAAATGGAGTGTACATTTTTATATCCCATCATCAGACGTAAGCCATG
The DNA here is from genome assembly GCF_000151845.1 of Pteropus vampyrus. Taxonomy (NCBI): domain Eukaryota; kingdom Metazoa; phylum Chordata; class Mammalia; order Chiroptera; family Pteropodidae; genus Pteropus; species Pteropus vampyrus. Next base: position 1,327,250 of record NW_011889061.1, on the reverse strand, counting down.
TTGGGTTTTCCTTGTCATTGATAGAATAAGGTGGTTTATTCCTCAAACTCGATTCTGAGAAATTGGTAGACTTACAAATAAAAACACCTACAAAACGTTTAGTCGTTATGCTGAGCTGAATTTTGGATAAATAAATCAGGAAGTTATTTTTCACTATATGCTAAGCGATCGTGAGTATTTTTCTACCGCATTCTGCAATGCGAGGCTCACCTTTAATCTTCCTAAGTTTTCTTCTCACGCTTGGGCATTTGAGGTTACCTGGCTCACAACGGAAAACCTGTTTCAAGCCAGCGATAGCCATTCGGTCTGATTATTTACCTTTTGATTATTTGTTTTGTTTGTTTGTTTGTTTGTTTCAGGATTAACAAAACGGTGACCCAACCATGACCGGCAAAACACAGACCAGCAACGTGACTAATAAGAATGACCCCAAGTCCATCAACTCCCGTGTCTTCATCGGCAACCTGAACACAGCCATCGTCAAGAAAGTCGACATCGAAGCCATTTTCTCGAAGTATGGAAAGATCGTGGGGTGCTCGGTGCACAAGGGCTACGCGTTCGTGCAGTACATGAGCGAGCGGCACGCGCGAGCGGCCGTGGCCGGGGAGAACGCCAGGGTCATCGCCGGCCAGCCCCTTGGTGAGTCGCGGGGCGGCCACGGCTCCCCCACCGGTGCCGTCACCCCCGCAGTGCCGGGAACGGGCCAGCTGTTCAAAAGCCGTCACAGCCGTCACGTCTGTGTCATCTTTGCCAATGACAGGGCTCGCGTGTTTATAATTTACGTTATTTTCTCGTTCTCATGTCGCTTTGCAGCATAAGTGCCTTAGTTTCTCTACAAATGTGTAAACTCGAGACCAAGGTTGTTCTGTAATACTCGCTACTTCCACCGGTCCTAACAGCCAGGCAGCTAGAAGACGGGCGTTGTGTTGATGTGACTTGAAATGGTGTCTGTCACCCAGGAGGCGCTATGTTGTGCAGGAAAACAGTCGTTTAAAGTCTTTCCTTACGCTCATTGAGATGAGAATGTTCAAACCCGTTGCGAATTGTTATGAGTTTATTTGAGCCAAATGGATGACGTTTCCAGGAAGCGAGACCGCAGATGCTCCGCAGAGGGCCAGTTTAGCAGTTTCTTTTATGTTTGAAATTAGGGAGGGGACGTTGGGAAGGTGACGTGGAGGTGGGAGAAAATGAGACGCGGGGTACGTGCCCCCCTGAGGGCGATCGTGCCTTCGAGGGGCCTGGGACAAAGGGCTGCGTCTGGCATCGCAGAGGCATGTGAACTGGGTGCCCAGTGCGGTGGGCGGGTGGCGGCTGCCTCGGCCCTCTTGCTGAAGAAGTCCCAGGCCTGGGGCCGACCCCCCAGCATGACGCACAGGGTCGGGATCAGGTCACCCTGCAAGGTGACCGTCAGTCCCTGGACTGGCCAGACCTGTTACAGAGCCACTTTTTCGTCCACTTACTTATGACATTTGCTCTCATTTCATTTTTACTTTTTCAGGAGAAAAGATAGAAAAGTAGGAAAAAGAAGTAAATTTTGAGAACTGGAAAAGGAATATAACCCACTCTTTATCATCTAGTGAGGAATCTCGTACCTCATGCCCATCCGATCATGTGCAATAATCACAAATATGTCTAACGTCCAAGGAATAATAGTTGTTTTTTTTTTTTTTCAAGGAAAAGAGAATGTAGTCTGAAACAAAATGAAAATATTTAGGAGGAAATATTTTGTAATTAGTATATAGAGAAAAACAAAAAATGCATCTATTTTTCTGCCTGAGGAAAAAATGTAATTAATACGGCCTTGATCCCCTGATGCAGGCCCAGATTCTTTTATCAGACTGACATTCTGACATCTTCTCTTGCATAGCTACAGACACCTCAGCTTCATGTGCCCAGAGCAACACTCTTGACTTCCCGAAGCCCTGCCTGCTCCGGGACCCTCGTCCCAGCTGTCACAATAAGTGCAACCCCCGTTTACCCAGTTTTGCAAACAAAAACCTCGGGACCACCCCCGATTCCTCTCCCCGCCCCTCCACTCCAGGCATAAGCCATCACCCCATCACCACACTTGTTGCCGTCGGTGTGTCCGAAGCCCAGTCATCTTTTAAATCTCTACCGAGAGTCATGTCACGCAGGTCACCGTTATAGCTCAGGCGGGCTGACCAAATAGCCCTGCGCTGTCTGCCTCTTCCCTCCTGCCACAGTGTCCCCTTAGAAATGTAAATGTAGTGATGCCATCGATCTGCTCCTCAAGCTCCGGTGGCCTCGCCCCTCGCCCAGAGTGAGACCCACGTCCTGTGCCACCCCCGAAGTGTCCATGGCACCCCACGCTCACCGCCATCTGCTCTTCCTCTCCCCATTCTGGACAATGCCAGTCATGCTGGCAAACTCCCTACCGCTCAAATCTGCTAAGCTGGTTCCTGCCGAGAGGTCTGGGGCTTCTGTTCCCTCTGCTCACAGGACAGGTCTTTGCTAATCATTTGTTTCCAACTCCTTGTGGGCTGCACTCAAATCTCTATAATGCGAAGCTCCCTTAAAAGCCTTTACCTCGATTTGATTACTTAATAAAATTTAAATTTAAAAAGGTGAACTACTAATGTATCCTCTTCTTAATAGTTCATCGAATTCGGATTCGAAGTTTGGTCAATATTACAAAGATTTATTGTACTTTTTAATCTAAATTTAGTCATCGAACTTTTCTCAAATACATTATATGAAAGGTCAAACAAACATTTTTAATGTTTAACACTGACAATTTTTATATGAGAGTGCACACATTAAATATCCTTTTGTACCAAAATCTCAAGCAGAAGTTGGAAACTAAGTCTAGATTCTGCTGGCTCGATTACACGTGTGCTATAAGCAATCATTTGTAATATCTTTATTTTTAGATTATTTCACTCCTATGCCGCTTGCAAAAAAACACAATGTGTGAAGTTAAGAAATCAGTTATCAGTATAGTAGGAGGAACCCAACACTAACAAATACATTATCGATAAAAACCACTCTTGCTCTTTTCAATAAGGGGGATCTTCCCCGCTCTGCCTCTCTCGAGTCCTCGTAGCTGGACTGAATGATAAGATTGACATAAGAGCAGATTAGCGGGAGAAAAGCCAACCTGATATTACAAATGTGTGCACACGGAAGAACAGAAACGACGCTTTTTCTAAATATAATCTTGTCTTTAATAAGCATCAAATATATTTTATACACATATATATTATTCAGAGGTTATAGTAAGTGATATATTGGTTTAAAGAAAGATTTCGTCATGGAAAACCTCCTCTGCATTCCCTAAAATGGCACCCTTTCACAGTCTTGCTATTAGTGGTAAGATATTCGCATAGTACTCGTCATTGTCACAGCTCTTCGGAGCGCAGATTCTCCTCTTTGATTTTCACAGTGCCCAGGGGTGGGTAATGCGAGTAGGGGTAGGTATGCCTGAAGCTCGGAAGTTAACTTGCCTTGTACCACACAAGTGTTATATAAGGGACACCGACGGTAATTACGCCCTGACGTCAGGCTAAACCGAATGACCGTGGGCAAACTCGAAGGCATGACCCTTATTATCTATCACATTTGTACTTAGAGCGGACGTGTCGACTTACTCGGTCTTTCTAATACTGTGTCACTTAAAGCAGGCTGTCCTCAGCCTCCGATAAACCCTGACGTTTCAATAGTTAATACAATATAAATGTATTTCTCCCTCGGATAAAAAAGTATCCGTGCCTGAGGATTAGACGCTCCATTCTTCTCTTGCATCCAGGGACCAGGCTGCATAAGTTCTGACATCTCTCAGTGAGCG
>NW_011889061.1:1322244-1323395 GCF_000151845.1 Pteropus vampyrus | reverse complement strand
ACAGTGCCCAGGGGTGGGTAATGCGAGTAGGGGTAGGTATGCCTGAAGCTCGGAAGTTAACTTGCCTTGTACCACACAAGTGTTATATAAGGGACGCCGACGGTAATTACGCCCTGACGTCAGGCTAAACCGAATGACCGTGGGCAAACTCGAAGGCATGACCCTTATTATCTATCGCATTTGTACTTAGAGCGGACGTGTCGACTTACTCGGTCTTTCTAATACTGTGTCACTTAAAGCAGGCTGTCCTCAGTCTCCGATAAACCCTGATGTTTCAATAGTTAATACAATATAAATGTATTTCTCCCTCAGATAAAAAAGTATCCGTGCCTGAGGATTAGACGCTCCATTCTTCTCTTGCATCCAGGGACCAGGCTGCATAAGTTCTGACATCTCTCAGTGAGCGGCCGCCAGGGACCTGGAAAGGGGTCAGCCAGTCGGGAGGAGAGGGCGGGTAAAGCTCCAATGCGGGTCAAGCCTGGAGGCGATGCCACGCTGCCTGCTCGCCAGCCTGACCTCACCTGGGTATAGGTGTGGCTGGTGCCCTCCCCACCAGCAGCCCTGTGAGCAGGAGTACCAGCCTTGAGTGGGTCTGTCACAAGCTCTCTGCCAAATGTTTTGTATTTATCTTGTGGTGGTTGTATGATTATCCGTCGCTAAGTAACATGGTGCCCGTATTCTGCGATTTCTGGTGATTTGCATCTAACAATACGTGTCATTAGAGCAATTTCCTGACCGTGGCCGTGTTGAAATCGTGGGCCTTTGCTTTGGGGGCCGGTCCTGTGCATCGTAGGGTGTCGAGCAGCACCCCTGACTTCTACTTACTGGATGGCAATAGCTCCACCTCCCAGTAGTGACAGCCGGACTGTGTCCAGATGTCACCAAGTGTCCTCTGAAGGACAGAGTCACCACTGGGTAAGGACCGCTACTTTAGAGTAATCGTGACAAAATAAACTTAATTCAGAAATGTTATAACAGTTTCAATCAAGATAAAGGATATGAAAACAGTGCTTTGCATTATTTTGACAATAACTCGTAACTTTTAATAGGCATAGATCTCTTCCAGTTGTCCACAAAACGAAACGCAGTATATGCATTTCAGAGCACTGACCGAAATGTATTTATAGCTGTATTTTATGACTTGTATCTCT
>NW_011889061.1:1318270-1321614 GCF_000151845.1 Pteropus vampyrus | reverse complement strand
CAGTGAGCGGCCGCCAGGGACCTGGAAAGGGGTCAGCCAGTCAGGAGGAGAGGGCGGGTCAAGCTCCAATGCGGGTCAAGCCTGGAGGCGATGCCACGCTGCCTGCTCGCCAGCCTGACCTCACCTGGGTATAGGTGTGGCTGGTGCCCTCCCCACCAGCAGCCCTGTGAACAGGAGTACCAGCCTTGAGTGGGTCTGTCACAAGCTCTCTGCCAAATGTTTTGTATTTATCTTGTGGTGGTTGTATGATTATCCGTTGCTACGTAACATGGTGCCCGTATTCTGCGATTTCTGGTGACTTGTATCTAACAATACGTGTCATTAGAGCAATTTCCTGACCGTGGCAGTGCTGAAATCGTGGGCCTTTGCTTTGGGGGCCGGTCCTGTGCATAGTAGGGTGTTGAGCAGCACCCCTGATTTCTACTTACTGGATGGCAATAGCTCCACCTCCCAGTAGTGACAGCCGGACTGTGTCCAGATGTCACCAAGTGTCCTCTGAGGGACACAGTCACCACTGGGTAAGGACCGCTACTTCAGAGTAATCGTGACAAAATAAACTTAATTCAGAAATGTTATAACAGTTTTAATCAAGATAAAGGATATGAAAACAGTGCTTTGCCTTATTTTGACAATAACTCGTAACTTTTAATAGGCATAGGTCTCTTCCAGTTGTCCACAAAACGAAACGCAGTATATGCATTTCAGAGCACTGACCGAAATGTATTTATAGCTGTATTTTATGACTTGTATCTCTAGGTTGTTGAATCTTTGAAAACACAAACACCAGAAACGAATTGATCTGTCTGTGCAGTTAGCATGTTTTTTGCGTGTGCTGATTTTAAACAGAGAATCAAACTGTTTTCTTTTAAGTCCTTTTCCCTCCACATCTTTACTATAATGCCTTTCAGAGATGGGGTTTTTTTTCATTGAATCCTTCCGTTCGGATGTTTCAGATCGCCACTAGAAATTAGGAAGGAAAAGAAAGCCTTGCAGACGTGTTAGGTGAAGAACCATGTTCTGAGACCGCGCAGACACTCAGGATGACGTTCAGGCTGAGATTCTCCGGCAATGCCACTAAACGCTCGTTCAAGCAAACGAGGAAGGGTCCCGGCGTCCCTGGCTGGTGTTTCTCACACAAACACATTAGTTCTCCCATCCCATGCGTCCGTCTCCGTACCATTCCGGTGCGTGTTCTTCTCCTGTGCACGGCTTCAGGTACGAGTGCGATGAACTGTGTCTGCACATCCAGGAAGGACGCGCTGACACAGAGCCCGGCCGCGGTGGTCAGCACCGGGGTCTGTGGACAGCGTCGTCCGTCTCAGAAAACCCTTGAGACGTGCACAAATCTTTGGGGGGGCTTCTAAGTCAGAAAATCTGGTGGAAAACATGCAGAGAGTGCTGCCGGGAGTAACAGTAGCTTGAGAAAGCTGTCAGTTCCCAAGCCGTAAATTATAAATTCATCCTTCAGCTAATTTCAACATCAGCTGTAACGAGGATGTGAATTTCGAATTAGTAAATATTTGACTTTTTCTTCCTTTGACACTATTCACCATTCCAGCTTTCTTTTTCCACTAAGGAGATGTCCAACACATCCCTATGTTTTAAACAACCAATTTCCAACAGATTTTATATTCTATCGACATTCAACGTGGTTTTCAGTTGCAAAGTGTTATATTTAGATGACCGTTATGTTTGTTTTCAAAATCTATTCACAAGGCCGCGAAGGGTCTTAAGTGGTATGCCTGTGGGGGTGTAAAGAATGGCTAACGATGTGGTTTCGGGACGAGCCATTTTTATTTGCTCTTTTCTATGGTTGGCAGAAGTGTGTCGCCATAGTAAAACGGTAGATTTTAGTAAGAATGCTTTTATTTGTACATTATTTTCCACTATCAAACTTCTCAAAGACATTCAATGTACACTCCGGTACATTTTAAAAATTACCTTTCCAGTGTCCTTTGTGAAAGCTGGGTAATGGATTTCGTTCATCTCATTGACAGGTAAGGAGATCCTAAGATGTACTGAATGTTAAAGAGACCGTGTTTTCACGGGGACAAAAGGTTTGGAACTTTCTTCTGACATTTTTCAAAGTCCCTGTACATGACCCTTAATTCTCCTGTCCCTCGCTTGCATACTCCGTCTGCGCGTTGTGGGAGGGGTGGGTCTCCATCCCCATCCTCCACTGTTCCCAGAAAGTAAGCTTTAAAAACCACACGCCGTGGGCTGCAGAGCCCAATACACAGGTCAGGTTTTCAGTAATTAAAGAGCTACTTCATATGCTGTAAACAAATGCTAACTGGCAAACTTCCATGATAGAGTGAGTTACAGGACGAAGGGTGGAGACATGGCCTCGCATAGGAGAGAAAGCCTGGGGGATTTCCTTATGCCTCTGAAATTGGTTATTGGACTCAATGGCTGAACCTAAATTAGTGACAGCAGTGCTGGCAGATACGTCCGTGAGCCATTTCTTCGCTGAGACCATCCCTGGGGGTGCCTGGGCATCACGTGGAAGGCTCTCATCAGTTCTAATGTGCTTACTAAGCCCCTTAGAACAAAGCGGGATATAATACCAGACAGAATGCAGGACCTCAGGTTATCCTGTAATCCTGCTAATAAAACGTCCGAAAGTCACTTGTGAACTGGCTTTAGAATACTATACTAATAGGCACATTTGTTCTTTTAACGGTATGTGTGGGATCGTGTGAGATGCTTGCCAAAACATGGTAAGCTCTAAAGGGGCATCGAAACACAAAGCCCTATCTAAATCAAACTAAAATAAGATAGAAAGTAAAATGATACAATATGATGAAATAGGTGACTGCCCTTGGAAAATATTCTAATCGTGGAGGAAAATATGTAGACATAAAATAACCTGCAAATGGAGATGGCAGATGCAAGGTGAAGCGCATTGTAACGCATGACCTCAAGTGCGACAGGAATTTTAAAAAGAGATAGTGTTATTGTAAGGTCGTTTGGAGAAATTCTTTCGGGAACTCTAGATCCCAATTTTAAGAGGTTGGAAACAGTCTAAAATAGGTGGCAAAACATTAGAATATTAATCCTCAAAAAAATCCTTAGATGCCACGATTCCTAATTTATTTGAATTGAAACGAAAACAGAAATGGATGTTTTTGTCAGACGTCTGTGCAAGATGCGGGGTGAGCGCTCAGGCTCCGGACTCAGGCTTCCATGTCAGAACCCTCGTCGCCACATAGGAGCTGCGGGAATTTGGGCGCTGTTCCCTTGTCTGTAAAATGGAGATAAATAATCATAAAAGGACGCCCCTCGAGCGCTGATGTGAGGATCAAATGCATCCGCGTACGTGAAACGCGCAAAACGTGGCCCGC
>NW_011889061.1:1312398-1317045 GCF_000151845.1 Pteropus vampyrus | reverse complement strand
TTGTCAAAATCCCTATCATATTAAGGAAATGCCCCTTATATTTTAGTTGGCTATTAATTTTTATTGAATATTATCCAGTACTTTTCTTATATATATGGAAATGAATATTTGATTTTTTTTTCATTTTTTCTGTTATGTTAAGTCAATTTCACGTGTCTGGAATCAACACGACATGGTAATAAGGTATTACCACTTCGTTCGGTTGGGTTTTCATTTTAACCAATCTGTTCACAATGGAGATTTAGCGATGAGCCTGCAAATTCGTTTTCTCATTATGTCCTCACTGGTTTTTCTTTTGCGGGGATGCCGGCCTCATAAAATGAACTAGGAGTGTTCCTCCTTTTCCTCCTGGGAGTTCGTATGGGATTGGCGTCGCTTCTCTCATAGGTATTTGGAGATTCACCAATGATGCCATCTGAGCCAGGAGTATTTTGTGAAATGATCTTAAACACAGATTCAGTTGTTTTAAGAGACTTACGACTATTTAGATTTTTTAAATTAATCTCGTGCCAGCTTCGGAGAGGGAAGTTTTACAGGGAGTGTACTAATTTGACATACATTTTCAGATATATTGAAATAAGGTATTCGTAGCATCCTGATATTTTATTAGCCTATTATCATTAGGGTCTCTGAGAGACGTCTGTTTTCTGACGTCTATCTTTCTCTCCTAGTCAGTTTAGTCATCTATTCGAATAACCAAATTACGGCTCGGCGTATTTTCCCCATCGCACGTTGGTTTTTGTAATCTTTATTGTTTCTTTCATCCTACTCCGTTTGGTTTAGTTTGCCTCTCTTTCTACAACTTCGTGGGAAGACTTAGATAATTAATTTTCAGGTTTTCATGTTTTCTAAAAATGCATTTAATTCTATAATTCTGAGCACAGCTTTTGCTTCATCCCACAAGTTCTAACACATCAGACGTTCGAAATCAACTAGCTGACAAGTATTTTCTAATTCACATTAGTATGTCTCCTTTGATTTATTGCTTATTTCAAAGGTTGTCACTGAATTTATAATTGTTTAAAATTGATTTTAGCTTAATTTCACTGTAACCAGAGAGTAAATTAATTGAAATTCACTGAGAAGTTTTTATAACTCTGTATACGGTCAGTTTTTATCTGTTCCATTTGCGATTGACGAACGGCATGTGTATTCTGTTATCCCGTGCAGCCTTTTTAACATGTTGAACAGGCAAAAATCACTAACTGAATTTTTCTATCTGCTGTATCGTTATTGATTTTTGCCTATTTTCCATCATTTGTTAAGAGAGGCGAATTATGATTATGAATCCATCTGTCTTTTTAGTTCTTTTAAAAACACACTTGAAATTATTGTATCTTTCTGATGGATTCATCCTTTTATTAGTATGATATATCTCTATCTCTAGTAATAATTTTTGTCTTAGGGAAGAACAGTATCCAATCTTAATATAGCCGAACTCACCTCCTTTTGACCCGTGTTTTTATGGTCTGTCATTTTTCATCCATTTTAACGTCAGTGATTCTGTCTTAATATTTAAAGCCAGCTCATAAGCAAAACAGAATCTTTTAAAAATCCAGTCTGACAGTCTTTGTCTTTTACTTGTAATAATTTATTCATTTAATTATGATATATGTGACTTTATATCTACAAGCTCACTGTATTTTTTTATTTGTTCTATGGGTCGCATGTTAATTTTTCTTTCTTGCCTTTTTGAGATTAATCTTTCTTTTCTTGTCTCGTGTTTTCCGTTCTGTTAGCTTGTAAGTTATGTAAACGTTTGCTGTTCTTGCGGTATCGCCATAGAGATTGCAACAGGTGTCTGTGGTTTATCAGTTTGATGTATATTATCTTTAAACTGCTCCCTTGATAATCCAAGCTGCCCGGCATACTTCACATTCCCTCACCACCCCCCGCCTCACCTTTTGTGCTATGATTTTCATGGATTTTAATTTTGCAGACATTTGGCTTCATTTCCTTTTATTTGGGAAATTGTCAAGCACATATGAAAGTAAAAAGAACAGTATTACGAACAGATGCACACGGACCCCATCTTAGTAAGAGCAATTCACAGGCTTGTTTTCCTATTCTTTGATCATTCTTTTCCACGCCCTGTGTTGTTTTGAAGCAAATCCAAGAAATAACATTTAATCTGCAAATATTTCATTCTGAGTGTATAAAATATGATCGTTGAAAGAAAACATGGTCATCATATTGTGATCTCGCCAAATATAATTGCTCTAATTCTTTAATACCAATCTAGTAATAATTCAGTTTTCGAAACTCCCTCTCCTATGCTTTTATTTAAAATTAAATTCAGTGACTTGGAACTCGAATACGATGCGAAGACCGAGTTTCGCTGGTATGTCCCGCAAGTCTTTACATTTACAGGCTCTCCCCAGCTACTTCCTGTCTCCCCCTGCATTTTATCTATTGAAAGACTTGGGTCCTTTGTCCCATAAGGTCTCACAGGTGATGGCATCCTTGTGGTGTCACTTAACATGCTTCTCCGTTTCTTCTGTTACCTCCAATTCTGAAGTTGATCGGATTCAGGTGGAGTTCTTAAAGGCTTCTTTACAAGTGACTGCATGCACTTCCATCTGCTGATACACGCATGGTTTTCTCTCCTTTTCTGATGCTGACAGCCACGGAACATGGCGATCTATTTCTATCATGGTCCCTGAGTTATCGTGTAGAAAAAAAAGAGGATGACATTGATTCTTTCCTTTTATACAATATTCAAAAAATAAGTGGTTCCCTAGCATTCACGAAAGAGTAAAAATGAGCTCTAAAAAACCGTTCATCCTTTTTTGAGTTCGAGAGTTAGACATAGTTGATATGTTTACATTCCTTGCAGTCGTAATTCAATTAATGATCAAATCATCCCGAAACTGCCTTGCGGCACTGTAGTCACGTTGTTTCCTGGGTCATTTTGACATAAGTCCAGTCGTCTCTGATAGTTGCCTTTATTTCTGATATGACAGAACGTTCCAGGATCATATCTTGTCCCCTACTGGAAATCAGCTGGCTCTCCAAAGAGCTGTGGACCAACCACGTCATGGCCAATGTCATTCAGGTCTAACTTTCTGGTCCCTCGGGAGGTTCGCTGCTACTGAAGATTGTGTTTCCTAGTTGCTTCAGTAGTCAGAGTGAGGAGACACGCACGCACACACGCACGCACACACACAAGGAAAGAATTCAAAAGAATTATTCCGGGTTCGTACCGATACTTCCTACTAGCAGCCAGGGCCCCAGGAATTGTAGTTAACGTCATGGCTCTTACACCTGCGCCTCAGCGTGGCCAGAAATCTCTCTTCTCAACTGTTACTGTGCCCTTTGGTTTTTCCTTGTCATAAGAACATTCTACTAGGTAACAACAATCATGGAGTTTGAAAGTCACTTGGAGTTGGTCTTCTCTGTGAGATTATGTCACCAAGTAGACACACCATTACGATGTTTCATTATTAGGGGTCTCATTTATTTCCTTTTTGGCTTTATTGAAGTGTAACTGATGTAAAAAACCACACGTGCCACGCTGGGTCTGGACCTACGTGCCCCCGGCAATGTCATCACACAGCCAAGGCAGGAGTCGCCCGCCAGCTCCAAGAAGTGCCTCGTATTCGCTGCCAGTTTTATTGTATTTATTTAGTATTTTATTTTATGATTGTTTTATGTGGTAAGGACACAACTTGAGATCTGTTCTCTTAACATATTTTAAAATGCACAATACTTTATTGCCTTTAAAAAAGCAGGTAAACCTCCCGTTTGCTTTTCTTAAACTTACTTTGTTTTAGAACTACATACAATACATGGCTCCAAAATCCAAGAAAAAAGTTAGATATATTCAAAGTAGTTTAGCTTCTATCTCTGTGCGCTCTAACCAATGCTCTCTGCCCCTCGTTTATAATTTTGTTAAAAATAGATATTTATTTATCTGTGTGTCTAGATTTATCTATTCGTCTATCATCTAAGATCTAATCTACCTATCTATATACCCTCCATTTGAGATAAATGAGGACATACTAAAAATACTTTATGTTTCGTTTTTTATACATTTTAATTGAATTTATTTATTTAATTTTTTAATCGCACTTGACATTCAATATTTGTTAGCTTCAGGTGTACAGCACAGTGGTCAGACATGTACAGAACCTAAGGAGCGATCCCCCCGATAAGTCTAGTACCCCTGACACCGTTCGTGGTTACTTCAGTATTATTGACTCTCTTCCCGGTCCTGACCTTCCCGTCCCTGGGACTGTTTTCTAGCTGCCGATTTGTGCTCACCAGTCTATTCCAATCACAGCTGATTGTACAGCTCTAAGGTATTGTCATTTGTTTCTACAGCTGCATAGTGCTCTGCCTTGTAGATGCTCCACGTCCCGTAGTCCATTCAGCCGGACCTCTGAAGTGGGCATCTGCATTCTCCCAGGCTCTCCTGGCTACAAACAGCCCTGCCACAAACAGCCTTGGGGATATGTTTGCTCATATTTCACCCCGGGACAGGTTCCTAGATATGAGACTATGGCAATTTTCCCCAGGTTTTCCACTGAATGACTTTTTTTAATCAAAAAAAAATTTTGTTAATTAAGATAAAATTATTCTATTTATTATAATTCCTATTGAAATTTAGATTTCTACCTGATAAAGACTAGAGAAGACTGCAAACAG
>NW_011889061.1:1301916-1311214 GCF_000151845.1 Pteropus vampyrus | reverse complement strand
TTCCGACGCCCGCGGTCCTTTCTCCACGCCGCTCGGCCGTGCCGCTGGCTTTGCTCGGGCCTGGCGCGGCGACCGCGTTTCCTCGTGGGTCCCTCAGCTCCCGGCCCTTGAGCGCTCGCACCAGCCTCCCTGTTAAACGTTCCCATCCGAGCTTCCCATGGAAGAGGCGGCGCCTACAGTATGCAAGTCATTGCAGTTAACGAGTCCTCAATGTCACACAGAGCAGAGGAGTGGCGAGCGGATCAGATGCTTAACAGGTGCTGGGGGGCGGGGGTCAAGGGGGCGGAAGTCCCCTCCCCACACGCACGCCCACACGGGTACATACATAAATGAACTGGAGGAGGAAAAAAGAAATCTGATGCCCTTGTGTGAAAAACAAATTAATGGTTAAAATATACAAACTTGAAGCTAGTCCCAATTTGCATAAATCAGATCTTTAAAATTTGCTGAGGAAGAGATGCCTCCTGCTGCCTGGAGTGGAGGAAAGGCCGATGGCACGCGTGGGTGGGCAGGGGGTGGCCCCCCAGGAGCCCCACACCATCCCCCCCAATGCAGCATGTTGAGGAGGCCCAGCTCTGTACCCCAGGTTGTTCCAAGGCAAAAATAGCAAAACTAAACATTAGAAGTGTTCCTAAGACAGTATTTAATCAATTGTTTTGCAATCTCTAAAAGGAATTTTTAAGGATAATCTTTTCTCGAGGTACTTAGAACACCATGAAAATTAGTTCTGTCCCGGCCTCAGCTTGGGAGAAAAAAATGAATGAGAATTTAATGACAATTGGGTCATAAACCCAAGTAAAATCAAGGTGTAGGTGACAGCGGACCTTTAAGAAAATTAATGTTCTTGGCCTTTGCTGCCTGTTTCCTTTTCCATGTGTGTGTCTGGTTGCTAGGTATTTGCGTGCTGTTAGCCTAGCCGCATGAAGCGATGGAGGTAGACAGAGTAACTGAACAAACATTTGCCGTGAGATGCGTCATGTTTCCATACATGTGACTATTTTTAAAATACTTTAGAATACTAAATTGAACTCTAAAAAATAACCCTTTAAAACAAAGAATTAATGTGACATAATCACATTCCTAATAGAGTTTTATTTTCTCATATTTCTTTAATTTTCTTACTGAATTGAAACTTAATAGGTTTCTTTTAGAAACCTAATTATCACGATGCAATAACGGCTTTATAATAACAAAATTCCTTGCAAAATTAAGTAATCGTGGCCGAAAGACATTTATGCATGTTTGTAGGCAACGACGTTTTATCATTAGCTGAAATCATCTCAGTGTTTTTCATTTGGACTTGATTAGACCATCACGCATTTATGACACCGGAAATGTAACGAGTTACTGTGACTTCTGGCGACTGGTTGTGGTTAGCTTTTCAGGCAGAATGCGTCCGCCAAAATGCGAGTTGTGCGTCTTTTAAAGAGAAAAGTGACTGTGTTAACTCCTGCCCGGTGTTTCTATTTTCCACCAATATAAACATCGCCGATCCAGTTACCCGGTGTATTTGTCTATGCAAGGACCGTTTTCAATAAATATAGTCCAAAGAGGGAACATACAGAACATTCTGGATTATGCTCCAGTCCCTGCTGGTGTCCATCCAGCGCCAGAGAGATTCCAGACTCACAGTCCCCATAGTGACGGCAACCCGTTCTACAGTGGTTCTCGGGGTCTCACGGTCCCGCCCAGAAGAACCCTCTTGCCGGCGGCGTCTTCCAACTCCTGACCGTGAACGGAACCGGACTCATTACGCGTCTGCGGCACAAGCCCCCTGCGGGCTGCCACGCACAGCACAGCCGCACCCCGGGGGCACCCAGCACCGGCCCGCGCAGATAGGAGCGAGGTGTGGGGTGCGTTCTCCGGGCCTAACACGGCATCTTTGATACGTCGCCTCTTCCAAAAAAAGATTAGGAGTCTGGCGAAGCGTCCACCTTCCCACTGAGTGCTGTGCTTTGGGTCTGTTTAAGGGATTTGTCAACGGCGATTTGGGGTCTGTGCCATTTTTTCGCCTTTGCGTGCTGCCTCTAGACGCTGACCCTGACCGACTCGTCCCCGGCCCTGGGCTCACACACCGGGCGCGTTCCCCCTCGGCTGAGCAGCAGGGGACCCTGAGATCACCGCGGGCGCGTCCCCCCTCGGCCTCCAGGACAGCCGGGCCACGTCGCCATGCACGCAGCTGCGCATCCCTGACGACTGGCCCCGGCCGCGGCGCGCGCGGGCTCGTCGGGGGTCCCCGCGGGCCCCAGACAGCCCCCCGGGGCGCCCCATGTCTCGGACTCCCCCGGGACACGACTCCGTGCTGGGAACGGTTCCCCTGAGCAGCGCGCGAGTAGGGAGAGGGGGGCGCAGCGCTGAGGTTTGGGTTAGACATTTTTATTCTTTTTTATCTTCTAAGGCTCCTTTCAGTTTTTCTGGCATGACTGTCGCTTCCAACTCCGGCCCCCGATCTGCGGGACCGGCCGCCCACCAGCGTGCAGACCCTCCGCCAAGCTGGCCAGGTCCCCGTGGCCTCCGCGGCGTGTTCTCCAGCCAGGTGTCCCCGCGCTGCGGGTTTGGAGTGAAGTGACAAGGAGAGACTCGTGCCAGAAAGAACAGGTCAGGCGCCTGTGCGTGATTTTCCCAGTTTGAGACGATTTGCTTTTGCAAACAGCGGTGAGCGCTGGACAGCACACCCCGGCTTCGAAGACCCGCTCACTTGGGCCCGCTCTCTTGGGCTCGCCTCTGCTGCCCGCTTTCTTCATGCGAGTTTTGCTTTCCCTTCCCAGATTGTTTCATATCATATACATTTGTAGGAACAATGTGACAAATGACAAAAACAAATAAAGGTCGCTTAACTTGATTAAGGACAAGAATGATGTATGCGAAATCGTATTAAAAATGGCCACTTAAATCGCACATAGCCCGTACTTTTCAGAATTAGAACAGAGCGGCCCGGTGGGTAGACACCAGGGGCTGGGGAGCAGGAGAAGCATGTTAACGCACACGGTAGCGGAAAACCCACTGGGCAGTCGCGAGCTTCACCAAGGACCTCGTTTAATATCAGGGTAAAGCTGTGAGACGGATATTACTGGTTTATTTTTCCCGGTAAGGAAACTGAAGCAGAGGGGGTTCACTCCAGACCCCGCACGTGTGAGTGTCCAGGATGCAGTCCTTGCAAGGCTGCTGGACCCCGAGATCACGCCCCAGGCCATCACAGGGATGGGGAGCAGGCAGGAAAACGATCTTGATTGATTCATCGCAGCCCTAACGTATTACTTTCCCTGGTAATTTCTGCAACGTCGGGCTCGGTTTTTGACTTCTCCTGCCCCCCTGCTGTGACTCCTTGTAGGCAGAGTCTCTGCACCCTGGTGTCAGGATTGCCAACTAATGAGACACAAGTGGACGTGACACATGCCACTTCTAAGGAGAAACTTTGCACGTGCTCCTCCTCTGTGGCCTCCAGGCCTGACCATTGAGACAACGGCACGTCTTGGGCAGGGCTGCCCCTTCGGCGTGTCTCTGAGGAGCCCAGGGGGCAGATGGGAGTGTCCGCCCACTGGCCACAGCCTGAAACACAGGCACCGGAGCAGTGCTGTGGCCACTGGCATCTAATCGGAACGGGAAGTAAATATTAAAGCCACTGACATTTGGGGGTCAGTTGAAGCACAGCAGAGAGAAATCCGATTCGTTTAGAGAAACCTAACTTATTCACCAAGTATCTAGCAAAGAGTGTCAGATCTAAATGGATCATTGGGAGCATATTAAATAGAAACGCCAACTTGCACAGTTCCCTTTCGACGTGTGTGGAAAGCAGAAGGTGTTCTAGAAAAGCACACTCATCTACACAGATGGGATCTTTCTTTTTTTTTTTTTCCAGCACAGTTTGGCCGCCTGGATGCCAAGAAAGGCCTTCTATGAAAATACATCCCCTCCCTGTGCCGGGTGACAGAAAGGGGTCCGCCTGGTTTGGCGCTGTGTGCTCTCTGCAGGCATGTGCTCTCTGCAGGCAATCTTTATAAATATTCTGGGCGCGGCTCCCAATGACATAGCAATGCTTGGCCGCACGTATGTTCATCAGACTCATTCTCTCCCTGACTGCACAGGCTTGGGGTGGACCTCGAGCCGTCAGTGGCCGCTGGACAGGAGTCAGAAAGCAGGGGGAGAAGTAAAAGGCTATTGTGACTCCCTTCGTGTCCTGTGATCGCTTTAGGTTGCACTGTGGAATCAGCAGGTCTATTCTTAGAGCGTACACACCCTGCGTGAACATTTCAGTATATCTGTCACGCCGTGTGACTAAGACTGGCCGAAACGTGCGGAATCTGGGTCCTATGAACGACCACCTACTAAACGCGCATGTCACACAACCTCAGTTTGTATTTACAGGAAGGTTGACACCAAGTCTCGGCTCTATTTCCCTGGCCCAAAGAGAAAAGGACGAATGGTGAGATAACAGGCCAGTGACACGTCTGCATGAAGTTCAAAGTTCTAAGGCTTCATTCAAGTCACACTGCCCAAAGCAAGATTTGGGAGCGGTTGAACAGGGAAAACCACGTGACCATCAGGAGTCCAGCTCTGGGGTCCGAGGCAATGAGGAACTGCCGAGAACAGGCGCCACGCAGCTAAGTGACGTGTCCATTCCGTAAGCTGTGACTTAGTTTCATGATACGACACTGTCTATCATGTTAAGTTAACATAGGTAGTTTGATTTTCTTAGTATTATGCTTTTTTGCTTAATTTATAAGTCAGCTATATTTTATATGTATAAGCATAAAGCGTCTCTTCCTAATTTCATGTACAGCTGATCCCTAGTTTCCTGTTTATTTGGTTTTAAATAGTGTAAGATAATTAACTCAACACTGAGATTTTTAAGAATTTTTCTTTTGCTTTATAGAATTCTCATTACAAGAAATATTATTTTCAAAGCACATATATATCCGTAAGCTTACAAAGGGAGTAAACTATGAAACTCCAGTGAGCTCCTCACGTGATTTGCTTTGGAAGCGCCCCCTGCTCTGAGGAGCAGGCCGTGGAGCAGAGGGTCCGAGCTGGGAAAACGAGCATTTGGAGAGATCGAGGTCGGGAGTCCCGAGGCCACAATCCCTTCCACTTCCCGGAGGTTGGGGAGTGGTCGCGACAGCCTGCTGCCAACACAGCCCTGTTTTAATCTCGTGTGAAATACGATATCTAATAATAGCAGCTAACCTCGTGATAAATGAGAGAATATTTTTGTTGGTTTGTTTGAAATCCAGAAGTCTCTACGGGCGAAATTGAGAACCCCCCGGAAGGTTATCATTCGCTTTGGCCCGACAGCGGCATTAAAAGGCTTTGGTCACAGACAGAGTCCCTTGCAGTCCCTTCTTCTCCCCGGAAGAGTGTGGGTTGCTCAGTGGGCCATCTGAGTACTTTGTGAGTTAAACTAACACAGGTTCTTGGTGTGGTCACTCTAAACTGTTCTTCGAAGTGACCTTGGTTGAGGCGATCCCGTGCACAGACAGTTCTTTCTGGAGACTGGTCCAGCCCGTGCACCTGCGTCCTGCCCAAACTGCCCTCGATCGCAAGCGACCCAAACCTTTCTCCGCTGAAAACAGACAATGCCTCGAGTTCTTTGTCTCTTCTTTCGACTGACCTTTGGGATCCGTTCGACGCCGTCGTTTCCTTGGGAAAAGAGATGACTTTGCAAAACCGACATTTCAAAGGTGAGAAGTCACAGCCCGCCGACTAGCTGGTTGTTTCATTTCTAGGCTTCCTTCGAGTTGCAGAAGATGAGGGCAATTCTTGTGTTATGTTTAAGAACAGCTTTTAAACATTTGTTTTGGAACGATAGTTGCTATTCCTGTTAGCTGAACTCACTTCTGTGGGTTTAATTTATTTCTCCGTTTTGCAATTACCGGTTTTTTTTTTCCCCCCCTGGGTTCATGTTGACCTATATATATTAAAATTTGAATTTAAAATTTCTGGTCGCTGGAGATGAAGTTCTCTCGCAGAGATAATGAGGCGGCGTGGATGTAGCTTTTCTACGTGAGTTGTAAGTTTCGGTGAGGGCTGTCCCCTGTCATTGCTTTTAGCCCTTTCTGGTTCTGTCCTTGGCACCACGTCTCGCTCTTTCTCTGAAGCAGGTCACTGGCCTGTCCTCCACACTGTGCTGAGGCTGGAGGACCACGGAGCAGTCGACGACAGCGTTACCCAAAAATAATACCATAAAATCACGTGAAACGTTCAGCACTCTTTCACGTCGTGATCAGACTTTTTTTTTCTGAAAAATAATTGAATGCTCTTTGCCGGAGGCCCAGAAGAGTGCTGTTTATTCCGTTGTGTGCTTCTTCACCTAGCATTTCTGTTGAAATTAATGAGCAGTATTCTCGATTTATTTCGAGAAATGTTACATTGTATTTTTTTATTTAAATATTAGTAGTTTAATTACTGAAGTATTTTCATATCCAGCTTATAAGTACTGAGTATAAGAATTATTTTGAAACCATAAAAAATCAACAGCATGACGACAGAAATAATCATGTTTATGGAAATAGGAGAGGAATTTTCTTAGAGGCAAACAGGAATTTTGTTTAGCCTCTCGTGCAACCACAAACTACATCCGAAGATAATCTCAAAAAGCAGAGATGAGACCCCCATGCCCTTTACTTTTTAAATCCTGAAGCCATCACCAGCCTGTGCTATAACCCATCGATTTGTTTGGAAAGTCCTTATTTCCGACGGAACTGGATTTTCATATCATGCCGATTCATTTTTCATGTAAATGATTGTGACTTTGGCTTATTCAATTGGACTATTATTTTGGCGATTTGTGGGAGCATTAGCAGTGGCAAGATAGAATGAGAAAATTAGTATACGATTACCAAACAAAGAGGTATAAAGCAGGGGTCTGGCCGAGAAAAATAAAAGTACCGTTAAGGACCGTGTAACTTGTTTCGGAAGTTGGGAGCCCACGTGGGGAGACGTTAGACGTCTCGGAATGCCACCAGGCTGTGGCCAAGCATTTGAAACAGGAAAAAGAGGTCAGCGCAGGGAGGGCGCACAGGTCAGCTGACGCAGAGGGGGAGCTGGGGACGTCGAGGGTCGGGTGGCAGGTGCCGAGGGCGCCGCAGAGACGTCAGGACAGACAGCTCTGATCGCGGCGAGGGGGCGCAGCGCGGTGGCCTTTCTCCAGGTCCCCGGAAACGGACCCTAACGCGGCTGTTCTGGACCAGCTCGGGTCGGCCCGAGCGGCTGCGCGAGCGCCCAGCTTCCGCGAGGGGCCCGGACGCGGGTCCGGGGGGCCCCGGTTGCCGACGCCCAGCTGTCCCACTATCGTCCCCACGCGCGCTGCAGATTGTCGGGGGATAGTGTCCCCGGGCCAGGCGCGGGCCACCCCTCTGCATCTCGGCCGGACGAGGCCCACGCATCTCGAGCGACGCTCTCCCGGGGCCGTGAGCAGTAGAGGAGGTCACTGTGACCCCAGGTGGGTGACGTGGGAGCTGAGCACGACGACACCCGGAATGACAGCGCTGGCGACGAAAGGCAGAGACGCCTCGCGCCCAGTGAGTCTGTGGCTGCGGCCGCTCCCGAGGGGGACACGCGGCGGGCAGGACCCGCTTTTCCGCAGCAGCCCCCGCTCACACGGGCTTGTCCCTCGAGGCTGTTTCCGCTTCTTAATCGTGACTGCAGTTTGCGGCGATGCTGTTTCTCCTCCTGAAACCTCTCGCTTCTCTTTGCCAGAGAATTCTCTTCTCCCGAGAGAGTCGCCTCCTGTGCTGCATTGAAAAGGATGTGGGTTCGGGGTGATGGAGGCGAGGGTGAGTCACGGCATGGGGACCGCAGGTCAGATGCCAGCTCGCAGAGAGGACGAGACGGGCATAGATGCCCCGGGGTCTTCACGGGGAGGCGGCCTGTCCCCTGCGACCTTGTGCAGGGGGACGTTCCACGCCGGGCTTCAGGCATACAGTTCAGAAGAGCATCATCTGCACATGCGCTCACCACCCAAAGCCAAGGCGCCTCTGTCCCCGTGGGTCACTCCAATGCCCGTGGCTCAGACGGGTAGCTGTTCTGTTTCTGTGTGTCTCTAAATATTAAATGGGTATTTTCTCCCTTCTGCCAGATTTTGTGCCTTTGCAGCAAAGAAGTCGTCTTTTGAGTTGAGAGCAGTAGGGTAACTCCCAAATCTTGGAGGTTTTAGCCTGTGTTGCGGAGGGTTCTGCTCTTTTTAAATCCTTCCAGTAGCTCAGGCGTTGTGTGAATTAACGGCGGCCTCTGGGCAGCTAATCCTCCTTCAGCCGGGGCTGCATTTGGGCTTGCATGAGCTGCCTGTTGCATTTTTAATTCATAAATGGCAGTGATACAAAAAAAAGACTATGAAAACCTCTCTTCGAAAATGCTTAAGTTAATGAATGTCAGATTATCAAAATTTTAATTGCAGTGGCTAATTAGGCTTAGGCATATCGAAATAGCTAAAGAATATCTTAAAAGTGATGTCTAGGTAGTGGCTCTGGTAGAGAGAAAAATTAGCAAACATACACATCGCGTTTCATTCTGTTTCTTTGCCAAACGAATGGCTGAGGCAACCACCTCGGCCGAAGTCGCTAGCAATGCAGAGGGTACTTTGAAGTGTCCCTGAGGCCTGTGGCCCTGAACCGTTCTCACCTAGACCTTGGTTTTCCGCTGACAGTCACTCTCTGACTCCAGTACGTGCGACGGCTTTGTCTTCCATCATCGTCACAGAGGCCCTCGGCTCTGAGAGCGACTGTTATCAACCAACTTCTCCGCGAGAGAATCTGTTCCTATTTAAAGCGGAATCTTTGAATAGCCATCCACAAGCTCCCTGTGAACACGTCCGAAGTGACGCCCGGTCTTTCGCGAGCTGTTCCGACTTCTTTTTCCAGTGGTAACCTGGCGGTTGGTGACCTAGACGTGAACCTTGTGGAGTTGAACCCAGCCGGCCAAGTTTATTTCTCAGCAAACAGTGTGGGCAAGCCGGTGGGACGTACGTGTCCGCCACCGGTTTCGTCCCTAAGCTTCGGTTTCCTCTTCGGGGGAGTGACGGAGTCACCGTGGGTGGCCCCGGGGCCGACTGCACCAGGTTGTCCCCGCCCCCCCCACACCCCCACTTCTGCCTCCGCCTCCAGCCCCAGGGCCAGAAGACAGGAGATCCCTGTAGTAAGCCTGCATCAGGGGCCCGTCATGTCCCAAATAAGTCTGCTGTGGGACACATAATCTCTAAAAGAAGGAACGAGAAGTGATGTCTTCACTGGAAAAAAAACCTTAGCACAGTGAATGGATCCATTTATCCACAGATGGTCCACAAATCACGCAACCCCGTCGAAGG
>NW_011889061.1:1294459-1300871 GCF_000151845.1 Pteropus vampyrus | reverse complement strand
ACGGTTTATCCATCAACCACCTTTAAAGGTATTTAAAGACTGCGTCACTGTCCTATGAAAGTCTCATTTTCTTCTCTCTGCTAAACAACCCCGGTCTCTTGAGCGTTCTCCCCAGATGGTTTTGGACCTTTTATTGTTTTCCTGCTGTCCTCACCTGGATTCTCCCCAGATTGTTGGTGACGTTTGGAAACAAGTGGGGATTTTAAATACGGAAAGACTTCTCGGGCTACGGTCAGAACCCTAGGAAGGAAGGATTTCCCGGGGCCTGCCTCTCTCGAGCTACACTTTGTCATCTTAATGTGACCCAGGTTGTAACGATCACCTTACTTAGCAACGCTTTTACTCTGCATTACAACGATGTTTCAATCAAAAATGTATTAAAATCGGGTTCGTGCCAAACACTATTCAGGCGAATGTCCTTCCCGAGGTTCCTTTATCTGTGTGCAAAGCCAAGGCGGTACGGGCACCGCGGCTGATGCTCGTTCGGCTAGTTTTGTTTGATGATTTCCCCTTAGAAAATTGTTTTAACACTTTTATTCTATTTTATAATAGACTAGAAAACTCTCCCAGACTGGAGTCACCAGTGTTCTGATGTCTAATGAATGAGACGGTATTAAATTATATCTTAGAAAATCTCTCTCCAGGACTATCTATATAACTTGTATATTTTATGTCACATGATGATGACAAATCGTCATTTATGACAGATGATGACAAAATATTTTAATTATACTATTTGAGTGCAGAATTTCAAGACCTATAAATCTGGTAAACTATATCTTTATGTAACCAAATTTCTTTAATGCGGCGTGTCTTGGCTAGCACATAAAAATTCGTGAACTATCATGCCAAAATTAAGATTTTCAACTTATGTAGCATTTAGCGTATAGACCATTTCCAGCACCAAAACAGGAAATATTTGTTTTAGTATCGTTTAGTCTTCCAAACTCCTGCCAGTTTCTAGAGAGGGTTCTTATGATTAAATGAGATTGTAAGCTTCATAAACACCATGCATTATAAGGGATTATAAAAGGTTGGAAAAAATATCTTTTAATCATAATCCGTTCTAAAACTTTTTCTCAAGAACAGCATAAAAAATGCTGGTCCGGAGTTTTTCGAATCCTTGACAATTTCTAGAAAAAGAACTAGCAAATAATAAATCTTCATAAGTTTCACAGAATAATGCACAAACGAATGCCTGGAACTGGTCGTGATGAAGTGCCAACCACAGCACGTGCCCAGGCGCCCAGCTGGCATCTGCCCTTGACTCATATGCCCATACGGCATAACTGCGGGGACTGGCGTGGGGTGGAGCCTTCTGAGTGCACTTGAGGGATGACGAAGAGAAAATGACAGGCTCAGGCCCGTTAACTCTCAACCGAAATCGCTATCTGAAAATCAAAGAACTTCCATAATTGTCCCAGGCTAAGCTCTTAATTCTGCCGGCTGCAGGGTTGATGTTGCTGAAAATCAAACATCGAACACGACACACAATGGTGTGGGTCGCAGCCTTAAAACGCTAGTTGAATTCACAGTCTCAGCCGCTTTCGCGTGTGAAAGTTAGGGCATTGGTTGGTGGAGATTGGGACTCCGATTCTCAGCATGGCTACGTCCGTTGCTGGACTCGGAGGAAACTGCCCATCGTGGCCTGGCAGACCACTTTCACACGCCCAGCCTGTGGGACGTAGCTTTCCCTCCGGCGTCCGAGGAGGCTGGCTTTCTTCTGCTTGAAACCCTGCGGTAGCCTCATCGGGGTGAACGTCCTGGAAAAGGTCACCAATTTCTAAGACTTACCACTTCCTCTTGCTACTGGACACACAATGAGGACGAAATCTCAGCGTGTTCCAGAGGGTACAGGCACATAATCTCACCAGGAGGACGTGGCTCATATGCCAAAGGAGTTGCAAGTCATTGCGAACACACGTTGACGGAAAACCGGGCATGGATGAGCGGGCATGGATGATGCAGACGTCAGCCCAAGAGAGCAGGAGAAAACCCCAAATCTGGCCGGGTTCGTCGATAAGGGTTTACCTGCTGGAGATTCTGGGTTTTTAATTTCATTTCCTCTTTAATTTCTTTTTCATTGAGACATCCCTGACATCTAACACGGTGTGAGTTTGCGGTGTAAAACGTGTTGATCTGCCCCATTTCTGTGTTGCAGCCTGATTAGCATGTGGCGTTAGCTGACACCTCCATCGTGTCACATAGCTGTGTGTGTGTGCGTGGTGGGGACCGATGAGATTCTGCTTTTGATGTGTCAGCTTGTGCAGCGGGAGGCGGCTCTGAATGATAACTTGGTCGGTTGACTGGAAGTTGGACTCCATGGCAGAAACCCACAGGCGAGGGTTGCCCTGTAGAAGCTGCCCAAGCACGATGCGTCGTGTGCGGCTCTGTCCTGGGACGAGGCCCAGCAGACCCAGCCTCTGTGGCCGCTGTCCTCACGGCCGGCTTGAGGGCAGGGCAGTTTTTCATGCGGGCCCTACTGCGTTTTGCGCAGGACAATGCTTTGCTTTCAGAGACTGTCCCGTGCACTGCAGGACATTTAGCAGCACCCCTGGCCTCTGCCCGCGTCACCCGCCCCAAGTCCGGGTGTCGCCCAAGTGCCCGGGAGGGAACGAAATGGATCCTGGCGAGAAGCAGCATCCCACAGCTTCCGTCGCTGCTGTGACGAGTGTCAGACCTGCTGGTGTAAAATGACACAGCGCCTCGTCCTCGTTCCGGGGCCTGAGGGCTGGCGGGACGGCTTCCTCGCGGAGGCTCCGGCAGAAAACCCGCCCCTGGTCGCTTTCCGCTTGGAGAGAAGCTCACGGCTTCTTTCTCCGCATGCGAAGCCGGCACAGCATCTCCTCCCTCTGGCCTCCCGTCTCCGTCTTCGAGGGAAGCCTGCGGTCGCGTTGGCCCCACTCACATCACGCACAGCCTCTCCCGCTCAGAATCGTCACCCGCGGCATCCGTCGCCGTGAGCTGTGACCCATCGCAGATTCCTGACATCGGGACCTGGATGTCTTTGCGGGAAGGGAGAGAGGACGTGACACGGCCGACCAGCTCCCAGTACAGTGGGTCACCCGACTTCAGTGGGAATGACAGAGCCACAGCGTAGCAGAGGCCCGTGGCGGCTTTTAATTGCAAAGACAGGTGAGCAGCAGAGACACACAGGCGGTCAGGGCACCTGGGCCCACGGAGCTCTTTGGGGGCAGCGATTGATCATGTGTCCCCAGGGTTCAGATGTGCTGGGGACGGCCATCTGTGTAACCTAAGAAGCTCCCAGTCCAGTGGTCATAAACCTGACTCGGGTCATAGCTTCTCACCCTGTGCCAATCACAGACCCAGAGTCCCCTGATTTAGAAGGACGCCAAGGCCCCTAGAGGAAGCGCCTCACACCACAAAGTGTCATATATTCGACTATAATTTTCCCGTTTACAGTTTCTTTTCAAACTTATCTCATCCCCTACATCAGCTTCTTCCCGTTCCTCGTTTTCGTTGAATGTGGACAGAATTACATCTTAGAGGAGTTCAAATTATCAGCCTAAGAATTAACTAAAAACAGTTTTTTGTGATATAGGGATTAGTCGTTCTCAAAATTTGAGTTCTATCAAAGAATATCTTAAATTTTCAAAGGCCAGAGTCCTGCCCCCAGACTTACTGGGGTCAGTGAGGGGGTGGGGGGTGAGGGAGACAGCCACATCGTCAACAGGTGCCCAAGAAGCTTCCAGTACCTCAAAATGTACCCATTGCCATAAACCAGTATTTACGGCCTAGATACTGGCACGTCCTCCCCCGTAATTAGAGTGATCCTATAATACACTCTCATTTGTGAGTAAAAGACGAATACTTCTGTATTCATCCTCAATACGTATGTCTTCACAAAAGGCATAAGACAGAACTTCTGGGACAAACCGGACTAACACGTACCACAGAACCTTTCTCACGGGGCCGCCCAGAACTCAAAGCAGCGAAACCTCTTTAAGAGAGAATCGGGGCACGTTTTTCCTCTTGTGTGAACAGGAAGCAGCTCGTTTCCAAACCAGCTCGCGCAGGTGTTTCCGCCGCCCTCGTGGTCCGTTAAATCTGGAGGTTCGCGTCGCTTCCGCTCCCCCTCCTTGAATTCCAGGCCGGGTCCGTTCAGCACGTGCGTGTCGTTTAGCTGGTGTCTGAGGTACCTGCCGTTCCTTGCTCCCCATTTGTCTCTGTGGTTCAGGGTGGACAGTGGCATCTCTGGGTCTCCGCCGATCTTTTCAGGGCGGCGTCAAACCAGCTTTCCGCCCCATCGGGTGAGTCCTTCGCTTCCGACACTGCGATGTCGGTCTGCAGGGTTCACCTTGGCTCTTTCGCGTGCCTCCCATTGTCTCTCCGTTACATTCCTTTTCTTTTACCTGTAACATCTCTCTAAAAGTCTGTGCCGAAAACAGTCCGATTTAAAAAATGGCCAAAGACCGGAAGCGATACCGCGCCGAAGAAGATGCAGAGCTGGCAAACAAGGGCACGAGAAGATGCTCCGCATCTCACGTCATCGGGGAGATGCAAAGTCAGACAACAGTGAGCAGCCGCCACGCACCTCTCCGGGGGCCTGGCCATCTCAGGGCAGCCCCCACGCAAGGCGCTGGCCCTCTCTGTCCACAGAGCGGCGTGGCCTCCAGTCCTTCTCCCTCAAGGCGCGGGCTGCCTCTGTCGTCCCAAGTGCATCTCCGCCTCCCGCCCCAGAAAGCCCGCCGCCCCTGCTCAGCTGCGCCCCAGCACGGTGATGCAGGACGCGCCTCCGGGGCGGTGTCACGGGGTCTCCTGTGTTCCCAGCCCTGTACCGTCTGCTCTTCAGTGTCTGAACCTGCGTGGTTCACAGACGTCGTTCGGGTGTTTAGTCGTGATGGCGATAGGGCAAGATGATTTCATTAACTGTCATGGCTGAAAATGGGAGTGAATCGTGCTTTATTGTGCATTTTTAAAACTGCCAACAAAGCTGAGGGTTTGCGTGTATCTTCATTTTTCCGTCATCAGACTAAAACTCGATTAAGGATTCTCATTCTTTTCTTGTCTTTTGCGTCCATAATTGAACCATAGTGATTTATGCAACGGATCAGATAAAAGTCCCCGGAATGGAGAAAATCCCAGCCATTTCCACCCAGTGTCACGACGATCACAGGTTTTGCTTTCCTTTCCCTCCTTGCTAATGCAGAGGTCTTTAACCTCAGATTTGCAGGAAGGAAAAAATTGGCTATGCTTTAAAATAATAGCATTACATTTTGATTCTGCAGTAGAGATTAAAAGTCTTCTCCATTTATTTCAATGCCCCTGAATCTCCCAGTTAATCTCCCATTAAAATCTCACATGTGTCTGTTGCTCGTTTATAAGTCAAAACTAAAAATGTGTCTTTCGCTTGTTTATACTCAGATATAAACGTAAAACAGTGCCTTTGAAATAGATGCCTTTGTGCGAAACACTGAAAGCCTATTTTAAAAATCCTTTGAAATGTAACTAAAGATAGCTTGGCAGACTTCCTTGCTTCCGTGGAATCCCAGAGGGGGTGCGATCGATTTTGCTTTAGTTTGGTTTAAGAATAAATTATTCCAGGAAACAATTTAGTTTCCATTTTTAGGCATCGGTGCTGGTCGATAATTGTCTAGCGCAGCCTGGAAAGCGTTCTGGGATGGAAGACAGTTCAGTCGATACAGTAACATTCTCGGGGGCCCGTCTTGCTGACGCAGCGAGAGCTGCTGGCCCTTAGTGCTCAGGCGTGGCGGTGAGCACCTGTACGCCCGATGGCTGCAGACGTGACGGCCCCTCCCTCGTGTCAGTCAGGTTGATCTGACGGGAGAGACTCACCTCTCCCTGGTTGCATGTCCGAGAGTCAGGATAAGCGGTGTCAGCAGCCTCGCTTCTGAGAACGGCGAGGGGCCGAGGCTGCCCCAGCGTTGATCCCCTCCAGCCTTAGAGATGGGACCTCTTAGAAGAGGCCTCGTCACACCCTGCCTTTGTATATTTTTCGTCAGGCATTTACTTGTTGACTTGAAAAGAAAAGACGCGTTAAAACCCTGTGTTTTAGACCATGAAAGTCGATAACTGTCATTTATGCGATATTTTGATTAGTTTCTTCTTTACCCTAGACATATAAATAAAACTTAAGGAATACGGTAAAGAAGTCATAAGCATGGAAAAGACTTCTTAGAGCACGTGTTTTAATTAGAATAAACAAAATTCAGTTTTACAGGTAGATATTTACATTTAATTTCAGATTAGATGAGAACACGTGGCTGGAATTTAGAAAATCGTGCCAACTTTGGTCTTACCTGCGACTATAGACTAATCAGTGGCTGAACTGCATGGCAAATGCAGTTGTCTTTTGTGACCGAAATCGAATGCCTCTGGCAACACATTTGCTCTTCAGGTCGGCACAGATGCCACCAGTCCCGGTAGCAGC
>NW_011889061.1:1290267-1294409 GCF_000151845.1 Pteropus vampyrus | reverse complement strand
ACACTTCTCGAGGGGGAAGAGGCGGTCAGTCTCACAGGTTCTAGTCGGGCTGAGGCTACCCACCTGATCTGCAAGGTACATTCACAAAGTTCAGGTAGCCGATGGACTGAGGCCGAGGAGGAAAGGCCAGATGTCGGGCTTTTACGACGAAGCTGCTGGCAGCTCTCTAGCAGCCTGGCAGAGAGAACGAAGTCTGGGATTAAGGGTGACAGAGGACAGGCACGCAGTGAAGACGAGACAGGCACGCAGTGAAGACGAGACCGTGTCGGCGGGAAAAAAAAAGTCGGCTGTGGATAGAGTGTGCGTGAGTTTCGATTGGGGTAAAAGGCTAAAATGTATACCGATTATGTTCGCACAATCATTTCAGCATTCAAAAGAAAAACTTCCAAGATTTTTCTAAAATAAAACTTTAAATCTCCTTACTTTTGAAATGTTCATAGAAACTCCCTCGTTTTAACGGTTTCCAAGATATTGAGATCTCGAAACCATTAAAACAAGGGAGTTTATACGAAAATTTATTCCATTTTCATCACTCTGGTCTCTGCTTTGAGAGACGTGAAAATCTAGGGGAAAATAAATAGTATTGAGAAGAGGTCAGAGAGTCGAGAAAATAACTTTAAAGTTAATGAGAAAATGAAGCAAAAGGTGGAAAGTTATGATTCATGGTATTTTAGTGTGAAAATAAAGAAAATAATTTTAAAATAATCAGAATTTTAAATGGTACAACAAAACAGTTTTTACAAATTTAATAATTTTTATTAACAAAAAAAGATTTAATAAAATCCTTTAACAAAATTCAACATCAAGTGGGACACCATTAGCTTTACTATGTGAGTCTCTAACCCCAAGTTTTGTTCCCTTTATTCTGGAATAATAGCAATTAAAATTCGTATGTGAGCGATGTGGGTTATAGATGTCATTGGGCTATAAGAATCGTAGACTAAAATCAGTCTTCTTCTCAGAATTGGAAAAAATTATGGCAAAATGGGAATTATTCATTAGGTTCTGTTCTATTTTCTTTCGTTAGTAAGTATCTAACTATTTTTCAAGAAAGAATATAACCATTTAGTTCTTGTGAAAGACCATTAAATTTTCTGGGAGTCAAATTAACAAAAATTGGTAAAAAGAGACAAGCGAAATTACTTTGTAACATATTCTATTTAACCCACTACCGAAAATATCACATCGACATGTAATCAGTGTAAAAACTATTGAGATGATAACCAAAATATTAATCTGTGGTTAGTCAACATAAAATTACAGGTGAGAAATGTTTTTAAATTCTTTTCTTATTAAGCTTTCAAACTCTGGTGTGTGTCTTAGAGCGCCTCTCAAGTTGACCAATAGCCATTTGTGACAAGTTGCTAGCTTGTCACAAATGCAACACCACAACCAGCAACACAGATTTAGATAATTTTACCTGCATTTCATTCATTCATTCATTTATTGTGTGCTGGAAATCCATTAGTGAAATATTAATTAATGGCAGATGTGTTCCCGTGGTCTAAATTGCATACTAAATTATATTTTCAAGTTCTTTTTGGTAATATTCTGTCTTCGGCTACAGAATGTCCACCGTTAGAGGCATGTCTCAGGTGTATCTTGCCGTTACAGATGTTGTTAAAATTATTTAAAACGTCCCGGTCACTGTGACTACATACCAGATCACCCCGGATTTTATCGGGGTGAGGCCACCATGTCATTATGCTCACAGGCCCTCCATCAATATTTAAGGGCAGAGAGACCAGGACAGTTCTGTCTCTGACACACGAGTTCTGGGCTTTGAATCTGAGACTAGAAGGTGGGACGATAGCACGATGTCTGGAATCTTGGTTCCTCATGTGACCAGTGCCTAGTCCCGGGGGGGGTCGGACAAGAGCCACCGGCCACAGCACCCCATGTGGCCTCTCCGTGGAGCCTGGCCTCGCAGCGGGCACCTCGGGGTGCTGAGGCTTTCTCGAGGGGCTCAGGGCTCCAAGTGCAGGTGTTCCGGTGCGTATGACCCGTGCTGCCGGCCTGGGTCCCACAGTGTCACTCTTCTCTGTTCTGTTGGTTACGGGCACGTCACGAGCGTCGGTCCACATTCAGAGGGAGAGGTCAGTTATTATTCTTTTTAAAAGTTATTAACATTCGAGTGTATTGTCTTTCGAGTTTCTTCTTCTGTGAAATGATGTCATTTTGTCATCGTGTGAGATGTGCAGAAGCACAAACCTTGGCTCCGTGACTTGTCCGTGTACCTCAGCCCTTGTCTCTGCCCTGCTAGTTCATCCATGATTAATACACCTGGTCCTTGCTCGACTTGAGACGTTTGAGTCAACATTTCCTCAGGATGCGAGCGGGGGTCCTTGTGGTGGTTACGGGTATTTTTGATAATGGTGATGAAATTGCATTAAGCAATTTGGAATCTCTCCCTTTGCTCCGAGGTGCGAGGTTTTGATGTATATGCCTTGATGTCATAACCTTCATTCTTGGTGTTTGTGGCTGGTCTGTGTCTAATGTGGGATGAAAGTCTCCTGGGAAAAGTCTAGTTTGGTGCTGTTTACATTCTGAAGTCATTGCACGAGCTCAGCAAATATTTATTAATGAATATAATTGTCAACGTTATTAGTGGATATGATTGATTCATAGTAGTGATGATAACATGCATTGGTTATTACCTGAAGGAAGTACCTAGATCTGTTTCCTTAATGAGGGACTACAGTTAACGTGTGAGTACATACATATATGTGTACATTATATGTATGAGCACACACAGACACATATATACATATGTATGTGTATACGTACTTAACAATTATTGTTTTTCATATTCATATTGTGATGGAGAATATTTTTTGGATCAACATTTTACATTTCATTTAAATATATTTTAATCGTGAAAATAGGCAAAATGACATCTAAATGTGGCTTGCATTGACATTCGAGTTAATTCAGAAATGCCTTTTATTTATACATTAACATATACATCGAATGCACTGAGCTATCTGCTACATGCTAGAGACAAAGGAGCGGCAAGACGTGGTCCTTGTCTTCAAGTGGCTGGTCAGACAAGGCGCACGGGCCAAAGCCGGTGCTTGCTGTCCAGGGTGCTGAATGCGGAGACACGGGGCCAGGCGTGTGACGCCATCACTTAGAAAGCCTGCTTTTTGGGATGCTTTCCTGATTCCAGAAAGAGACTAGCCTCATTGAGCACTGACCTGTGCTAGACACCTTGAAGCTTCAGAGATCCTCAGGAGGTGTTTGATTTCCATTTTCATGTGAGAACTCTGCAATTGAGAGGAATTCAAGATTACGTTGTCCAAGGTCAGAGCAGAGATTCGAGTACAGGTCTATCTGTCTGCCATGCCCAAGGCCAAAGCTTTAGGATCCGAGCAATTAGACAATTAGGAGTCCTCCTCTCATTTGATATATTAATGAATCATATATTAAGGAACCTATCATTTGAATTATTGATAGTTATCGTCCAAAGAAGAGTAGGAAGTAGTACGTTAATGCTTAGTCTCAAGGTAATGCTGTGAAACAGAGTTGGAAAATCGTACTGAGTAGTATTTTCTTTAAAAAAATAAAATAAAATTAATGAAATTAATAAAAATAAAAACCTGTGCATTGCAGGTTTTTATACAGTCCTGGGGCCAGAGGCAAATCTCATATTCTTATTGAAAATATATTTTACAATGTCTTATGTAGGTAATGTATGTAATGTCTTCTGACCTGATAACGTCCTGGGCTTGCGGAGAGGCGTGTTCTTTTCTGGCGCTGTGGCCCAGTGCTGTTGGAGTGCCACACAGTGTGTTTTTATGACCCCACATCACCACGAGAAAATTCCGTGACTCACTCTGGTCCCCTTGTCTGGGTTCAAGGGCGACGTCGGGGTCTCAGCTGTCCGAGGCTGAAAAATGAGCTGTCGCTGAACTCACCATGACACACAAGAGTCAGTGACTTCAGTGACTCTCTTGCTGACGTGTATATTTTCTTGTATAAAATTACAGGTATTTATGTACATGTTTAGTTCCTTGCGAGGATTTTTCCTATACGGTGAATTCTGCGACGTTAGTAACTGCATTTTATTTCTATGATCTCACGTAGGAGATCTAGACACACACCAAAAAATATGAGACTATGTTGCGAAATCAACATAGAAT
>NW_011889061.1:1287501-1289442 GCF_000151845.1 Pteropus vampyrus | reverse complement strand
AATACATAAAATTAATAAAAATAAAAACCTGTACATTGCAGGTTTTTATACAGTCCTGGGGCCAGAGGCAAATTTCATATTCTTATTGAAAATATATTTTTACAATGTCTTATGTAGGTAATGTATGTAATGTCTTCTGACCTGATAATGTTCTGTGCTTGCAGAGAGGCGTGTTCTTTTCTGGCGCTGTGGCCCAGTGCTGTTGGAGTGCCACATAGTGTGTTTTTATGACCCCACATCACTGCGAGAAAATTCCGTGACTCACTCTGGTCCCCTTGTCTGGGTTCAAGGGCGATGTCGGGGTCTCAGCTGTCCGAGGCTGAAAAATGAGCTGTCGCTGAACTCACCATGACACACAAGAGTCAGTGACTTCAGTGACTCTCTTGCTGAAGTGTATATTTTCTTGTATAAAATTACAGGTATTTATGTACATGTTTAGTTCCTTGCGAGGATTTTTCCTATACGGTGAATTCTGCACGTTAGTAACTGCATTTTATTTCTATGATCTCACGTAGGAGATCTAGACACACACCAAAAAATATGAGACTATGTTGCGAAATCAACATAGAATAGTATTTTCTTGAGTGACGTGGAAGAGAAATATTTACTCCAGTATTAAAATAGCATTTTCATGAGGGACAGCTCCCGAGAGCTGTGAAGACTGTGAGGTTCTGCCCGACTTGCATGCCAACTGGTCAGCCCACCTCAGCTGTAGGGATGCCGACTGGACCCTCGAGATGCCGGGGCTGAGGTGAAGGACTTCCTCACTCGCAATGCAGCCGAGAACGGGAGCTCCAGCAGGTGTGAGCCTGTGCCCCGGCCCCCAGGTCTTGGGGGCGTGATGCAGAGGGACGAGATGGGGCGCGCATGCCCAGTGGGTGGCGTTCCAGAGGGAACCCCGAATCTTTCATAACGGGTAGCAACCGTGTTCTTCCTCTGCCCCAGAGGGGAAACTATCTCCTTCTTCCCAGGCTGTTTGCAATGCAAATATCTTTGAAAAGACGGTTAAAGCGAGTTTCGTTAGCGCCTCTCACGAGACGCGCGGAGACCAGGGACCCGCAGAGACCTGTCTCCTGACGGCATCACGCGGGAGGTGCGTCTGTGTTGGGGACAACGGAGGCCCGTGTTTGTGACAGGCTTTGATGTAGCACTGTGTGTGGTGCCGATGGAGAAAGGCAAAGAATGCACGGACCGACTGTGTCAGACGCGACCTCGGGACGGACAAGTCCCTTTAGGTGAATGACCTGTGCAGTGTGCAGATAACAGCCTTGAGTGGCTCTCGAGGTGTCGGTGGCTTTACTCCTTGTTAGGACACCCGACTGTGTTCCCGGCAGCCTTCTCCTCCTCTGCTGCTCAGTCGTTGCTTGCAGGCCTCTGTTCATCTCGACAAAGCTCTTAATTTTACTGGCCACGCGTGAGCCGCAAACCAGTGTGTTTGGGGGGACGGTGATCAAAACCAGGATGGGAGGTTCAAGAAATTAACCTGTAAAGCACGATTTTCAAAAAGCCGCATCCTCTAGAAACATCCCTGTAACTTGCTTATCTTCCTATACCTTGGAGACTGACATTTCTCTTTAAAAGTCATCGGAGGATAATAGTGGATATTATCATAGAAATATACAGGAACCAGACCCTTTTGTTGCTTTAAAAGTTTTAGAGATAGCAAATTTCTTTAAAAACAAAATAACAGCATTCACTCTGAATAACCAAGTTTCAAAGGAGCTAACAGGTTTTATACGAAGATCATTGAACTTGAGGTCCAGACACCTGATTTTTAGCACAAGATGCTATTGACAATATGAATAATGAAACCCAGACTGGTTTCCTCAGACCTTCTGTAGTTTTCGATATTTAATTTTTTAATAAGTTCAAGAGGAGGCCTACGATACGTATTGACACAGTGATTCTTAACGAATAGAATTTTGAAATTACATGACAATA
>NW_011889061.1:1281041-1286937 GCF_000151845.1 Pteropus vampyrus | reverse complement strand
GTGTGTGGTGCCGATGGAGAAAGGCAAAGAATGCACGGACCGACTGTGTCAGACGCGACCTCGGGACGGACAAGTCCCTTTAGGTGAATGACCTGCGCAGTGTGCAGATAACAGCCTTGAGTGGCTCTCGTGGTGTCGGTGGCTTTACTCCTTGTTAGGACACCCGACTGTGTTCCCGGCAGCCTTCTCCTCCTCTGCTGCTCCGTCATTGCTTGCAGGCCTCTGTTCATCTCCACGAAGCTCTTAATTTTACTGGCCACGCGTGAGCCACAAACCAGCGTGTTTGGGGGGACGGTGATCAAAACCAGGATGGGAGGTTTAAGAAATTGACCTGTAAAGCATGATTTTCAAAAAGCCGCATCATCTAGAAACATCCCCATAACTTGCTTATCTTCCCATACCTCGGAGACTGACATTTCTCTTTAAAGGTCATCGGAGGATAATAGTGGATATTATCATAGAAATATACAGGAACCAGACCCTTTTGTTGCTTTAAAAGTTTTAGAGATAGCAAGTTTCTTTAAAAACAAAATAACAGCATTCACTCTGAATAACCAAGGCTCAAAGGAGCTAACAGGTTTTATACGAAGATCATTGAACTTGAGGTCCAGACACCTGATTTTGAGTACAAGATGCTATTGACAATATGAATAATGAAACCCAGACTGGTTTCCTCAGACCTTCTGTAGTTTTCGATATTTAATTTTTTAATAAGTTGAAGAGGAGGCCTACAATACGTATTGACACAGTGATTCTTAACGAATAGAATTTTGAAATTACAT
Organism: Pteropus vampyrus; assembly: GCF_000151845.1. Lineage (NCBI taxonomy): Eukaryota > Metazoa > Chordata > Mammalia > Chiroptera > Pteropodidae > Pteropus > Pteropus vampyrus. The sequence continues at coordinate 1,286,155 of NW_011889061.1, read as the reverse complement.
GACAATAATGAAATCTCTGCTTTAACCAAAGCTTATGTAACTGAAAAGTATGTAGTTTTGAAATTACACAGTAATAAAATCTCCACTTTCACAAAGGCTTCCCCAGGTGAGTCTGTACAAATTTTCTGTTGGACAGTCACTGCCGACATCCAAGAGAAAAATGGTTTCTGCTCCTTATTTTGTGATTTTCCCTTGAACTGTTTTTAAAGATCTTTCTGCATAATGACATAGCTTCATGACACACAAAGACAGTGTAGACTATGAAATTGCCGGTATCTTCATGCAAAAGCTTCTAAATTCCAGACAGCTTTTGGATTCAGTGATTTTTCACGGGGTTGGGCAACTATCACCATAATCGATATTAGAACATTCTCATCACCCAGAAAGAGAACCTTATTGATCCTAGATCCAGATCTTCAATGAAAACCGATCTATTTCATTAAATAGCATTTTTAAATGAAAGATGTCTATCAAGTTTGATTTCAGCCTGAAAGAACTATCTCCGTTTAGAAAATTGATCTTCCCGTCATACTTTTATTAACCTTGAGTTTTTAGAGCATGGTTGCCGAGAGAGAGAGAGAGAGAGAGAGAGATGGAGGCAGAGACAGACAGACAGACAGACAGGCAGGCAGAAGAGTCATCTCCAGTAACATTTGTTGTGGACAAGCCGGAGTGCGTGCCTTGGAGCTAGCTCCCGTCGTGGTCTGTGGCCTCCCCACACACGAGCAGAAGAAACGATGCTCATACTCTAATAGATGAGCTGGACGGTCCCCCAGCAGTGAGTAGGAGCCACGTGCCACTGAAAAGCCCCCGGGGCGCGAGGCACACTGGTGCCTCTGAAAAAGAGAAACTCCACTCAAAATAATATTTCTCCAATAATCACTTTTTCCCACCCAATTATGACATCTCACATTAATAAAATACTGAGTCATGTCTATGAAGAGTCGAAAATACCCTTGAACGAGCAATGAACTAGGTGTCTTGCCTCTGGTCTCCTGGGCGGGTGGAGTTTGACTTAGCTGCACCTGAGGCGTCGGTGCCGAGCTCACTGGATGGCCAGGTTGGGGCGGGGGGTGACTCAGTCTCGGCGGCTCGCAGAGCCCTGGGACACTTTCTGGAACACTAGCTGAGCAACTGAGGCTCGGGGGAGTGGCTAGCGCGCGGGAGTCAAAACGTCCTGTGTTCCGCTAAGTGCCTTAACCGCCGTCAGGCCTTCGCAGCGTGGGCGACATGCTCTTTCATGGCCGTGGACGTTGGACGAGGTGTCTGTAGCTGTGCTTTCTGAAGTGGAGCCGCTCAGGAAACAGAGACAGTGGGACGGGAAACAGAACTGCCAGGGGCCAGAGAAAATCCCGCCTCCCAGAGCAGCGTCTCCCCGCCACCCCCGCCACCCCTACTCCTGCGGAAAACCACGGGGACTGAAACTAGAATCAGATTTTTGGGGGGGCGGGGAAGGGGCAAGAAATCAGAGCAGGAGGGACGTGCACAGGAGCCTGGCGTTTCGGGCACGCAGGTCCCAAACAGAAAATGACTTTTGTGAGAGTGGAGCTGTGACCTGTGGCGGGGTCACCCTTCCCGGAAGCAGAGCTGGGGAGACTCAGACCTTGTCCCCAAAGCTCCCGGTCACCGAATCACAAGTGACCCACACGTCCCTCAGACGTGACGTTAGAATTTGCTCAGCCAAGAATTTCTAAGGCAACCCACTAGTTCGGACCAAAAAAATCAGCCTTGTGGTTGCTACACCCGCGTCACAATTCTGTTTATTTGAGCTCAGTGCGAAGCTGGCGGAAAACTTAGGGGGCTTTGGTTCCGCTCGGACGCACCAACACTTCCAAGGGGGTCTCCGCAGTGACCGCCGTGCCCCGCCGTCCCTCTGTCATCATGGCTGCCGGCCGCTTTGCGTTCTGTCACTTACTGTGGATCCACATTTAGCACTTCCAGTCGTGGGGACCCTGTTGTCACGGCCGCTGCTTGGTGACACGGTGACTGGAAACCGTGTCTGCTCTTCCCTGCAGCATCTCATCATGGATCCCTTCTGAAGCTGGTTCTGAATTCTCAGGAGGTTCTGGGCTGGAGCCGTCCGTTTTCCAGGACGAGGAAAAACAACTTTGCCCAGCAAAGACCGCCCCTTTGCTGGTGCCTTTTTGTTAGCTGAGCCTCTTGCTGGTTTAAGTCTCCCTGGGCCCCTCGTCCCACCCGCCCTGCTGACCCCTCTCCCGCGGGGCAGTCGGCGGGGCTCTGCTGTGGGGACAGGGTGCCTTGTGAAGTCGCAGATGGTTCCTGTCTGGCCCTCTGCAGAAAACGTTTGCTCACTCTGCTCTAAAGCATAGAGACGACGCTGTCATTCCTCTGCCCGAAGTCTCGGAGTGACATTCCATCACCTGCAAGACAAGCCAGCTCCCTCGCCTGTCACGGAGGGCTGCCTCCGTCACCTGGGCCCCGTGTCACTCTGGCCTCAGCGGCCTTCGTATGGTTACCTGCTGCTGTGTGGGCGCACCTGCCTGGGGCCCTCGCTTGCATGTCCCTCCAATACCACGCTCCTCCCTTTCTGCCCAGTTAAATGTTTCTTACCCCATTAGAAGAGGTACCGAGGTCACCCCCTCCAGGAAGTCTCCCAAGACTTCTCCCAGAATAGACATGTTCTCCCTGACTTCTGTCGTCTGCTCGCCACATTATCTCTGCATGTGTCTAAATGGCAAACTCTGGATGTCATGCTCGTGAGCTGGCCTTGCTTATTTTTCTGTCCCGAGTAAATGTCACCAGCGTCTCACAGTTGGCACTGGCTCAGTTACTGTTCGGTGAACAAATTAAAATGCCTGACGTATAAGTTTAGGGTTAAAAGAGGACTTTATACATAATTATTAAAAATATTCTTTACCGAAAATGTAACATAAAATTGTTTCCAAACGTGTAATTTTGATAGAACATTACAAAACTATGTGATTTTCATTTGGAGACATTGCAGCAAGAAATATATGAACTTAAGCCAATTTCTTTATGTACAAAAATAAATTTCTGTGATAGGGCTGGAGAACACATTTAATAAATGTTTAAACAACTCAGCTTGCCATAATCCCTTATTATCAGATATCACTGACCATTAAAAATTACATAAATGTGCTATGGTTACAAATAGAGAAAATTTAAACCTTATATAGCTGAAATAGTTTGTCCCTACACTCTTGGCTAGAAGAAAAGGTTTAGTAGGTAGCATTAAATTTCTAGATGACACTTTGTATTTCTTTTATGTCAAGAAACTGTATTGCAAAATAACCTACTTCCTCCCACAGAAGTTAGTAAAATAATTACAGTATATATATATATATATATATATACATATATATATCACGATTTAAATATTAGTGAAATGTCATTTTTTAAAAATCTAAGATAATGTATGTCTATGAACTTACTACTATAATTAAAATGAACCTTAATGATTGAAATGTAAACAAGAATTACTTCCTTTGCTACTTCTAACTGGGACAGACATCTAATGTTTTAGGTTTTTTACCATTTCTTCTCTTTATTTCCTGCAAAAAAAAAAAAAAAGATTATTAGATTGATTCAGTTACATGTAAATGAATGTGTTTCTTAAAAAAGGAAGGTTTGCTTCAGAGATGAAAACATTTGTTTTTTTCTTCTTCAAATTAATCATCCCAAAAAGAACTATGTTTTTGTCATTGCAGAGCGAGGTGAGAAATGGGTCCAGCATTTACTAGGAGATTTTTGGGGATTTGGGATTTTTTATTGTCGTCGTTGTTGTTTGATTATCACTTGTATAAACTCCGTAAATTCCCGTGGCCTGATCTAATTTGAGGGTGGGGTCGTTTTCTGTTTTCACTCTAGTTTTTACCTTGTCAACCTTTGCCAGACCGATGGGTAATGCCCGAATGGGGTTTCCCAGTGTCCTCTGTCACCGTTCGACTTGTTTATCCCTGAAACGTTTCATCTGAAAACTTGCTGCTATGATTTTGCTTAAATACTGGCTTGATTGCTCTGCTTTTTTTCTCTAGAAACGAAACAGCCAGTGTCATTTCCAGCCACACTCTGTCCCTCATGTAGATTTCATCCTCAGATCATCATAAGCCACCCCTTCTCTTAACCATGCGAAATAAGAGGCTTTCTCCGGGCCGAGCGGAAGCGCGTGGTTCCGTTCCGTGCACATGCGTCGCGGACGGGCGGCCCGCGTGATCGGTTTCCACTAGCCTCTTTCTCTCGGCCGACCTCGTTTACCCAGCGACCGTCCGCTTTCTGCCCTTTGCCTGCCGGGCACCCACTCGATTTTGCTCGTGGTGCAGGAAGATGTGCTCTTTGAGAACTTACTAGGTAGAGAAAGGTTGGCGTTTGAGGCAAAATGTTTTCCTAGGAGGGTCCCCATCGGCGGCATTTGCCTTCCTTCCTGATGTCTCAGTCCGACCTGGTGGCCCCCAGCACGGGGCACCGCCCACCTGCCGCCAAAGCCGCAGATGAGAGGGAACTCGAAGAATGACTTTCGTAGTCGTTTGTTCTTTTATGGCAAAGCCTCCGAGTTGGAGCGAGCGTGATTCTGCCACCCTGAACACACCGATCACGTGGCTTTAGAAATGAACGCCAAGCGGAGCCTGTCGAAATGTGCGTTTATGTTGGGGAAGGTGCTGGACTTCGTGTTTTATGTGTTTCTGGTCAACAGTTTGCACCCTGGGCTGTAGCCATCCTCACCCTCTGCCACCGTCGAGAGTTCGATTAAATTCAGCGACGGGTTCACGTGGTGAAGTCCCATAACGGATAGAGCAAAGTTACAGAAAATCTTAGATGCGGTCTCTCCCCTCAGGAAGGTCCCACGCCAGGCATGGCAGAGCTAAGGTGCATTCAGAGAGTGACGAAAATGGGCCGATAAGTGCAAACAGCATCCTATTAATATTTAAACCACTTAGAACTTAGTACGATATATTATTACTTCATTAAAGTGAGTTGTATATTATCTAAAGTTAATCTTATAACAAGCTACCTCATTCTTCAGGGGAGGACACTGGAGAGGCGGTTTCGGGTCCCTTGGGACAGGCCTCAGGTCCCCGGCTCTGTTTTGTCCCCCACCGCCCCAACCCCTTTCTAGCTCATCCTGGGACCCGTTC
>NW_011889061.1:1269243-1278886 GCF_000151845.1 Pteropus vampyrus | reverse complement strand
AGGGTGTTTTCTTATGAAGTCCAGAACGATTGAATATTATTTATTTCGGTTCTCCCTCGAGGGCACCAGTAGCTTTTAGGTTCTTCTTGACAGAAGCGAAAGGCCTTCCCGACCACATATGGCCGGCCGGTGAGCTTCCGCCTTCACCCGCCCTGACCGGGCCCGGCCCGGGGCGTCTCACGGCCCACGTGCTCGTAGGGTTAGTCGGCGTGGCCTTGTGATATTTTTTTTTTTTTTTTTTTTTTTTTTGCAAAAAGCGTATAAGAAACCTGGTCATTAAAGGGCATTTCTGTGCGTACACGTGTCGAGGCCATTGCGAAGGGGGGCGTCCCCGGGTGGGGTCGTGGGAGGGTCGGGGCCCCTTACCCGCGGCCTCAGCAAGTCCTGTTCTTCTAAAATTTCTTTTACCAGAGATTATGACATATGTCTGTTCTCATTTTCTTTAACAAAACTTACATTTAAAAGAAGCAGAGCTCCTCAGGCTGTGTAACTCCTGCCTGACATTTAACTTAAACGTGCACGTGCCCCACGACCATTTCACTCAGCGAACCAGCAAACACCGGTGCTCGTGAAAAGCACGAGACACATCCGTGCTGAGAGGTGGAAACAGGCGAGGCCAGCTCGGAGGAGAGTCAGTTTTTATGTGCACACATACGCGTGTGCATAAACATGAAGCCCACATAAAGGATGAACGTATGAACAATTACATAATTTCCAAATAAAAACGGAGAAATGTTAAAGGGGCAGACAGTCAGAGACCCCAGAAATGGCAAGCCACCCCACCGATCAGCAGCCAAGACGGGGGCCGCCGTGCCTGCGAGTGGCAGGTGCCTGGAGTCCTGTGCGTCGTCACGTGGCACGGCCCCGTGTCTGTGTGACACCGCCCTGTGTGTCATGTGACGCGGCCCTGTGCGTCCCGTGTGCTATCGTGTGGTGCTGGGCCGCTTCTCAGATCCGGAACCAGTGTCTGGGGGCATCTTATTAAGACCTATGTTTTGAGACCTTTTTCCTTCGTGTGGTTACGGATGAAGCCAATTTAGACACGCACACCTGACAGATACTATTCACTCATTGACGAGAAATTTTCTGATTGACAACGGCTACTTCGGCCGGCACATTTTCATTTAAAAGGTGAGATCAGGACAGACACCCAAAATTTTCTTCAAATGTCTCCCAACACCCCCACGCCCATGGCCAGACAGCCTGCGGCCGCGGTGAGTCCTGCCACCTGCTGGGGGCGTGGGGCGCAGGGCCTCTGGGGTGCAGGCCACCGGCTGACCCCCCCGGCCCCCACAGAGACTGTGACCCGGGGGTGCACCTGCCTCTGTCTCTTCAACAGGTGTTTCTCAGACTCTCAAGTGGAACGAGGCTTTGCGGTTGAGAGTCCACACTTTGATAAGATACAATAAAAAAAAAAAAAATCCTAGAAAGATAAAATTTATTTTCAAAGATTTATGTTACAAACTTCCAATTTCCTTTTTTGTAATTCTCATCTTCAACAGACATAAACTTACTCTGTCAAGTCGCTGTAAAATTTCTAAGCTCTTACTCTCCATTGTTATAGATATTTTCTTGAGTTCCAGGAAGTTACTGAAATGGTGGCACAATTCTCATCCACAGCCCCCATATTCAGGACCCACAATTCCCTCTTCAAATGCCCTGAGCCAGCTCCAAAGGCCCGGGGCCTCTCCTCCAAGTTCATTCCGGGGGGTGCAGGAAGCCCCAGGCCCAGGGCCCCCCGGGAACTGTTGCCGGTGGGGCTGCGTGGTTACATTCGTTTGTCTGTAGCAGTCAGACATATTTATCATGTCTTTACGATTTCTGGCTCTGGTGTCACTTGTGAGACTGAAAAAACGTTATCTGTCACAAGAACAGTGTCCAGGTGGCCCGTGCGACGTCTGTGGTTACCTGGGTCGTGACCGCCTGGCCACGTCAGTCACCAGAGTGGCAAACGTCACGGAACCCCAGAGAAAAGCACTGCCCCCAAGGAGAGCAAGGCCACCCCGCATCTCAGAGAAGCGGGAGCAGCGCCGAGCATCCCGGGGAGGTAACCGTGCGACGGAAAACAGTCCCTACTCTGCGCTCGGAGGCGGAGGCGGAGGCGGGGGGACCCCGAACCTCGCGAGGCTCCAGCTTTCCTTGTTGAGAGAAGACGATTCTTCCATTCGAGGCGTCCGATTTTCTTTTTGTCACACCAGCGTCCAAACGTTGGGACACGGCACGACTATGCGGCCGGGAGGGTCGCTTCGCGGGGTTCGGGGCGGAAGGCGACATTGCAGAACCGTCCACGTGTCCTCTGAGTAAACGCCGGGCGCTCTGTGTTCGGCGCGCTGGGGCGGCCTGGCTCGTGCCTCCGGGAAGCGCGTGCCCGCGAGTCCCCCCGACACTACAAAGAAGGAGAAGTGTCGCCGCGCGCTAACTGCTCGTAGTCTCCCGTAAACGCAGTTTCGTCCCAGGAGTAAAATTCACCGTGCGGAACGGATCCGCCCGCTCTGTCCTTCGAAGTCCCCGGCAGAGTGTTTGCCCGTGGCCGGGCTCGCGCAGGGCGAGGCTGTCGCAGCGGTCGGGGCCTCACCAGTGGCCGTAGGCGAAGAAGCGAATCAAATGCCAGAGAACAGACTTATCTAAGTAAACAGCGAATTTCAGTATAAAGGGTTTAAAATGAGCACCGTTTCGCTTGTCTTACAGCATGACTGTCCGCAACCCTAAAGCCTCTTATTTTCACGAGAACTAAAAATGAATCCTTTAAAAAAACGAGTGTGGCACGGTAAAGTCTTTCCTGGAAACAGAGTAGCAAGAGAAAAAATATACTTTGTTAAAAATACACATCTCTGAACTTGTTACCGGGTAGCGATTCTTCCAAGGAGCCACTGATCCTAAACGCGAGTGCGGCGCCTTGGCAGGAAGCCCCTGTGATATTTTCCTGCCTTGTAAAGATGATACTGCTGATGGCAACAGGACGCACTGGACACTCGCCACCTACCGGACACCGAATCTCAGCTGGCGGCCAGTCGAATCCTCATGACAGTCTTTTGAAGCAGCTGCCACTCTCGTCTCTATTTCAGACACGGGGAGGTCGAGGAAGTTATCTGAGGTCGCGGAATAAGACAGCAAGTCCACATAGATCATGGGTAACCGGTCCCAGTCAACTAAACGATGTAATCTATAGAGCTGGGAAAAGAATGAAAGAGAGAGACGCAGAGCTGAGCCTGTGGCCCGGGCAATCCAAGCGCGGTCATCAAAGTGTCTTCCCGGCTTGTCGGAAATTATTTCTGAATCGTGGAAATCATTTTAACACCCAGAGACACTCCTAGAGAAACGATTTTCCTTAACTGTATTACATAAAAGCACTATTAAAAGTGCGATGTCCAGGGCCGCCACCCTGGAGATCTGAGTCGGCCTGGGTGGAGGGCAGGTGACAGCACCCAGGCCTGGGTGGAGGGCGGGTGACAGCACCCAGGTGGGTCTGCCACAGGTTGGCGTGGGTGGGTTTTGTCTCCAGGGGCCCGCGGGCTGAGAAACAGGGCAGTGGCGTGTGGTCACTCTCCAGATGCGAGAGGGACCGACGCTCCTGAACAGAGCAAGAGGAAAGTCACGCGTGACGGTGACGAGCATCAGACAAGCACCGTGCACCACGCCGAAGCGGTGACGTGGGGGGGACGGGGGCTCAAGCCACCCGGAAGGCGATGCGGACGGCACCCCTGGGCCTCAGCCACGCGCCTACCGTGCTTGGCACACGGGTGTCGCTTGATCTGATCTAAAGCCTTTTTCTTTCGAGAGTTTCTTCTCTGGGCCTCCTTTCCTTCGGCTTGTCACGTTCACTCTCTGAACCCTGTCGCTCCCACACAAAAGTGGACAGGAAAGAAAGCCTTTGTAAAAACGACTGTACTTTAAGTTTTCTCCTTTTAATTAAGTCTATTGGCGTGACCTTGGTAATACCTCGCCGGCGGCATCCTCGTCTAGGACCCGCCACCCGCCGCCCGCACGTGGAGCTGGCGCCGCAGCCTGGTGTCGGGGCCGCCCGCCCGAGGTCGCGGCTGCAGCGCGGGGTGCCTGGCGCCCCCAGGCCGGGAGCACGTGCCGGCGCCGGGCTCGCTAGTCACGCTGGAGTCGGAGTTAACCTCCCCAGGGCAGAGAAGTTATTCTCTCCGCTCCCACACTGTGAGGGGGGATCATAAGGTCCAAAGGCCGCAGGGTGGCAGGGACCCTTCCTGGCCTGAGGCCGCTTTGCGGAATCCGAGGCCACCGGAGTCCCCGGCTCTGCGGAAGGTTCCGCCCGCCCCCCAGGGGACCCTGGCCCGGCCTTTGGGTCCCCCAGGAGCAGGCTGCTCACGGGTTCTGAGTCGTGTTAGGCTGAGGGGACCTGAGATGTCACCTCGTTGGACTTCTGGCGTCCACAGGCGGCTGTAAGTCCCGATGCGCCGGCCGGCGAGAGCTGTGGCCACGATCCCGGGCTGCTTCCCTTCTTTTTCATTTTCTTCTTCTGAAAATAAATGCACATTTCAGATCGAGGAGGGTGCAGTGTGCGCGCTGCACGCGGCCCCTCCCAACCTCAGGGAGTCGCCGCCCCCGGACCCCTGCCCCGGCCGCGGAGGAGGAAGCCGCCGTTTCCGTGGGAGCTACTATGTCCTGTCTTTTTGGTGCTCGATGGCTGACGGATGTCGCAAAAGCATTTCACACGCAAACAGGCACATTTCCCTTTAAGCAGAGCCGTCTCATGACATTCCAATTTAATATCCTCTGCAGTATCTTATGGAAATTTCTCTAAAATGGGTTATTACTCTTTTGCTATTTATAAAACTGAGTTTTCCTAATTTAACTTACCCCAGAGAACCGTTGTGGATTCTTCGTGTCCTATTAATTCTTATTTTCCAACTGTAGCGGCTTGAAACAGCCCTCTTTCCTGCTATGATCTTTAAAAAAATTGTTTTTAAAGAAAACCAAAAACAAAAGTGAGGGACAATCAGACAGTGTCTCAGTGTGGGCCTCGGCATGTGACGAGCAGTCAGCGTCGACAAGAATTCACATACCGCTTTGTTCCAGAAGAGAATGGCGGCTGCTTAAACTCCCAGGAAACGTTTCGTAGAGTTAATGAAGTTCGACTCGTCCGCTTACACGACCTGCTATAATCCCAAGTCGGCAGGTCCCGTGACGACAGGACTGGAAGGCGACCGTGCAATTTGCAGGAAGCGCATGTCCTTTGCAAAAGCGACTGTGCAGATCAACCTTTTCCGACTATTCCGCTCAGCTGCGCGGATTTGACCGCGGGGCCACATCTGCGGGGCCTTATCCGCGGGGGCGCAGACAGGCCGGACGGGCAGGGTGGGTCTCGACTCCCGCCCAGCAGCGTCGCCCCGAGCTGAGGTCCCGACCCTCGTCCGGCCGATTTAGCTGTTATTTCTCAGTCCATGACATTAATTTGCTCCAACCTCCTGGCAAAGGCCGCCTCTAGCCACAGCTATTCCTGCGGGCACATCCGCATCATCATCACTGATAATATCGAGAATTTCATGTCAACGTTTGCAATAAAACCTCCAAGGCACGGAACTAACGGGGAGAAGCCACGGCAGGCTGACGTCCTCGCGTCCGGAACAGCGTGAGGCGGGGACAGTTCAAGGCCCGCGAAGCCGTGAGTGGACCCTGGAGCTTCGCTGCTGCGGGAGCCGCCGGGAAGGTGCCTGTGAAGCCAGCGGACGGGGCCCCGGGGTGGTGGCGGCCCGGAGGGAAGCGACGGGAAGCTCGTCCCGAGTTCCGTGAGGACCCCGCGTGACTCGCTCCGAGCTCACGGCTCGGCCTCAGACACGAGCGTTTGTGATCTAAGGGGCCGGACCGTGTTCCGGGCGTTGAGAGACGTGAGGACCTCGTCGGGGCCTCTGAGCCCTGGGCAGGTTTCCCCGGCGTTCGCCATCGTATCCCAGAAAAGTGGGGGGAAGGCCGACCTCGGGGTGATGCATCCGGGCGTCGGGGCTCGTGGCCAGTGGAGTCTCGTGGGCGCTCGTGCGACTGTTCTAGCCAAGTCCCCCTGAGAGGCCATCAAACAAACCCCAATCCGGCTTCTCTCCTGTCCCCTCAGGAAACATGCCGCGGGGTGATGTGCACACTCGGCCGGCATCTCGTCCTGCAGGTCACGCTGGGCCCACGCAGGAAGCCCTGGGGAGCAAGGAAGCGGAGATGCATCTCAGTTTGAAAATCAGACATTTCTGAGCTTCAAGTTCTGTATCCCAAGTCGTCGTCACCTGTGGGGAGAAATACTATGAGTCGATGGATTGATTGGTGTAAGATCTGGAGTCTTGTGGGAAAACAAGAATTAGACTCTCCACCTTTCTGAGACAGACTCGTAAAATTGAAGTGGCTCTCTCTTTTTTAAGGCATTGTGCATGTCACATGTGCTTAAAAATTCAAGATACGTACAGTTAACCAAAAGTCGGCTACGATCATAATACGCTCAGTTCTCACACACGAGTGGCGGTGACGACGATGAATCTAAGTGGCGTTTAAAGACGGTCCTGGAGAGAAAACCCGCCATCAGCTTTATTCCGTCTTCAAATATCAGCTCAGTTCTACATCTTGGCTGTGGCGTGCTGTTGGATTTATCAGCACAAGACCTGAAGTCTTGTGAATAATAAGAATTAGATTTGTTTTTTTATTTTATTGTTTAAACCTTCAATGAAAACACATTGTGAAGAATTAAGTCAAATTAGATACTACTGGTCTGCAAGTGTGGCACGTTATTTTGATCCGTGAAATAATAATTCCTACCCCGAATCAGTATTAAAAGGCATCCCTTGCTACGTACAGGTTTAGCAGTAAGGATAGGTGTGCTTATGACAACGATCCGTCCCCAAATTCGTATTTCGAGAAACATGTTACCCCTGACGTAAGTCACCCACAGTGAGCAGAATGCAATTCGTAGTCTCTTAATGCTGAGGTTGTTACTGACTTTGATGACGGTGCTTTTAGGGACGTGCGGGGAGGAGACTCACAGCGGGGAATGTGAGGTGACAACGCAGAATCAGGGACGGCAGGTAGCTCTTTGGAGGGTTTTTGGCGTCACCAGGGTAGAGAGCACAGGAGGGCAGAGGCTGATGAGCACAGAGACGTAGAGTGCACGTAGGCGCCATGCCACCTGGCAGCCACCTGGCAGCCACCTGGCGAAAATCCTGCCTCGCTTTGCCTCCTGTTATCCGTGGGTAGCATTCTGGTGTCCAACGGGACTGGAAAATCGCCCGCTACCCTCTGCTGTGGTTGTAGTACTAGCGTGTGACCACACGAGGGAGGCCTTTCTTCACATTTCCTCATCCCGATGCTTTTTAAGAAAATCCATCCAGGTCCAGACTAGATGTAAGTGCAGACATTCAGCCTCTCAGAATATTACTCTGAAAAATGTAGGTTCCATTTGACAAGGAAAGTGAAAAATAACTCGCCGAGTATTCACAACCAGCCGCAGATTATTCCAGAAGAAATTCAAGATTGCTGAAAATACTAATTCAGCAACGCTGTTTTTAACAATTCTGAAAGGAGACACTGAAAACACATAAACATATAACTGCTTGAGAACGGAAGCCTGTTTCATAGTGATTGATTTAACATAAACTTTGTCCGTTTAAATCAAGTTCTGAATTTGTTTAAAATAGTTGTGTGATTGTACACAAATGTATCATTGGCGACATTCTGTGGTATGTAAGTTTCTGCCCGGTTTTAATACGTTTGCCAGAGAATATCAGTCTTTGACCTTTGATTAATGATGTTTTAAGACTGATGTCTGTAGGACACCTGACGGCTTGCCGCGTGTTCCCAGGCTTTGTTCCATGTCATGCTGAAGGAACCGTCAAACTTTATTCCGGGGAAATCTGAAGACTCGACAGACTCTGGACAGAGTAAAACTTGATGCCGTCCCCAACCTTTGCCGGGCATTGCTGTCGCCTCCCCGGCCCACCCTTGTGATTTGCCAGTGCATCTGTATTTGATGCCCTAAATATGTCACGGCGCTTTTAAATCATTGCAGCAATAGAAGGACGTGGCTCTCGTCGTTTCTGGGCCGGATTAAATAACCTAAAAGGGCTTGTAAAAATCTCAAAATTTAGCGCACTTCTCCCCAGCTCTGAGAATCCCATTGTCCCATTAGGCGGCACTAGCCTTCGGAAAGGTCACTCGCCTACCGCGTGTTTTTCCAGTTGTCCGTCAGCCTCTGGGCCCTGGCGTCCCTTCCACAGGTGACATCTCTGGGTTAGGGCATTGTCTGGTAAGACATTCCTTCCTAGCCTCGCCGTCACCTAGGGTCCCTCCCACTGCTCTCCAGAAGGACGTCCTGTTGAAACCCCTGACAGCACGCGGGGGCTCGGATCACAGGGCCCCTCACTGACGCCCCCAACGTTTCCTTGTTCCCGCCCCGCGGCGTCCGCTGGGTTCCGGCGCCACCCCAGCCCCTGTCTCGATCAGCCGGTCCTGTGTCCTCCGCCTCGGATGCAGCGTTTTAATGAACCGACACTGAAAGGAAGCACGTTATTCGGGGACCTGCTGGACATTGATAGAAGTCAAAAGTGGGGAAGCCGAGTGACGCAGTTCCCTGTGACTGCACGTGTCCCCCCAGGATGGCCCAGCTTCCCGGCGCGAAGCGCGAGCGCCGGACGCCGCGGCCCCGGAGCCCGCAGCCTGGCCGGGCTTCCAGGCTCCTCGCTGAACTGGGGCGCGACAGGGGCGCCTCCTCGCCCCTCCCCCGCGTGTCGGGGCCATCGGTCTGGCCGAGGCTCATCCGGCGCGTGTCCGCAGACGCGCCTTCCTTTCCCACGGCACCATCTAACGTTATTTTTCTTGCATTTGCTCTGAAACTCGCGCCGCGTGCCCTCCTGAAGTGTGTGATTGTGACGCCGCCCTGTGGTCCCCTGTAGACGGTGCAAAGTCCCAGCGGGAGCGCGCGTCTCCCCGCGGCCGGATCAGCGCCATCAGCGCCGGCCAGCTGCTTCGGTGTCGCGTGTCGCGGAGGAGCCCCCGTCCCTGGAGAAGCGGCGTGAGGCGGTCACGCTTCGCCGGTCCGGAGGGCCCACCCGGGAGCCCTCCCCAGCCCCGGGGAGTCGCACGGTCCCTGGTGGGACCGCGTCACCGCGCCTGCTCCCTGGCCGCCCGGGCGCTGGCATTCCCATGAGCGCGGCCCCGCGGTTCCCCGTCGCCCCAGTGCGCCCCAGCTTTCCGCACCGCCCGCCCTCGGGTCCCCTGCGGCGCTGGTCCTGTGAGCCTATGACCCTGCCACGTGAGGGCGACAAAGGTGGCAGCCTGTGCCGTGAGCAGACGCAGGAGGGCTCGGATGGCCCCAGCCTCCCAGCCAGATCGGGCCACTGCGTCCTGTCCTCCTCCCCACGCCCACAGCTGTCACCTGTCCTCCCTGCCCCAAGCCTGTCACCTGTCCTCCCCTTCCCCACACCCCACGGCTGGAACGCTGGGCCGTGGGTCTCCTTCCTTGCGTCCTGCAAGGAAACTATACCAGGGACCGTCAAAGATCCGGGCGTTGCACAGTGACACACACGCACGTGTACAGAAGGCACAGACAGGGCGTTTCTCACCGTGTGCCTAGAGAAGCCGTTCCCCAAAACGTCTTGCACATTCACGGGATAAGGCTTACCCCCTCCTTTTTCTCATTAATTCAGAA
>NW_011889061.1:1267660-1268078 GCF_000151845.1 Pteropus vampyrus | reverse complement strand
TATACCAGGGACCGTCAAAGATCCGGGCGTTGCACAGTGACACACACGCACGTGTACAGAAGGCACAGACAGGGCGTTTCTCACCGTGTGCCTAGCGAAGCCGTTCCCCAAAATGTCTTGCACATTCACGGGATAAGGCTTACCCCTCCTTTTTCTCATTAATTCAGAACTGAGAGGGTGCCATTGTTGGTGGGCGGGGTCATGGTGCCATTGTTGGTAGGTGGGGTCACGGTGCCATCCTTTGCGGCGGGGTCACGGTGCCATCGTTGGTGGGCGAGGTCACGGTGTCATCGTTGGTGGGCGGGGTCACGGTGCCATCCTTTGTGGGCGGGGTCACGGTGCCATCGTTGGGGGCCCTGCAAAGAGCAGTTGAAGAGGCCTGGCTTCAAAGCCTCGCTTCTCCACCGACGTGACAGTG
>NW_011889061.1:1256441-1267400 GCF_000151845.1 Pteropus vampyrus | reverse complement strand
TGTTACAGGTGGGGGCGAGATGGGCTGGGCGGACATTCGAATCCAACCCCGAGTGCGGTGAGGGCGCAAGATGCTCGAGCGTCCCGCGCTTGGCTTCGTCCTTGTCGCCGGTGCTTTGGGGGAGCGTGGAACCGACCAGTCTGCGTCGAAGCTTCTCTAGCCGGTAGTGGCACCGCACTGTCGCTCTTCACGCAGCGGGAACGCAGGAGACGAGTCAGGGGCCCTGCAGCACAGTTTAAATGCTTAAAAAGGAGATGTGTGACCGAGCGTTCATCCTGCGCAGGTGATCCGGCCACACGCAGGCGCTCGGCGCGCATCTCACCGTGGGGCGGACACCTGCTCACGCAGGAAGGCGCGGGGGTCCGCGGGGTCCGCGGCGCATCGGGCCCAAGGGACAGCACGAGCCCGCCCGGGGGCTGAGCTCACCCTGCTGCCCGTGCCGGTGGCTTAGGCGCCGGTGGCTTAGGTGCAGGTGGCTCAGGCGCAGGTGGCTCAGGCTCAGGTGGCTCAGGCCCTCATCCTGCCAGCTGCTGCCCACGCCGGTGGCTCAGGCGCAGGTGGCTCAGGCCCTCATATTTCCGCAAGAGCAGTTTGCGTTTCATTCATTCGGCCCCTTCGCGTGAGGTCCGGCTAGACAGCGAAGCGGACGGCAGAGGGCGCCAGAGGCCGCTCCTCCCGCGAGGCCGGCCGCGTTTGCTGGGCATCTCTCCCCCGTTCCTCCTCTCATCCTTCGGTGAATTAATAACATGAGAAAAATCTAAAACCGTGGGGAGTAGATACTTACCAGACCTCTTCAAAAAGTGTATTTAAACGCTTCGAATTTCAAACGCGTGAGGAACGAAAATGTTTAATTCCAATGTTGTATAATCATAAGATAAACATCTTCAATAATTTGGTGAAAAAAAAATTACATGCCTTACTGAAATATATATCCAGTGTATTTAAGTGAATCGTGAACTGTCTGAGTGTATTTGTGTGGACATGCATGTACATACAGATATCTCAATAATATTGGAATAGCTTAAAAAAAATTATGCAGAATATTCCATTCTGCCGTCTGGGGAGCTGTCCCCAGCGGGCCCCCTGACGGGCAGGTGTAGTAACATGGCGCCGATGGCTCAGGCTGTCAGTGCTCCTGGAGTTAAAACCTCTCACAGTGACGTCTCGCTTTCGAGACCTCCCACCCTTTGTATTATTTTTATAAAACTGTTTCGTAGTTAGCACTATTCAGCCTTTTCTTAGCTATACATGATAAGTGTGCATGTTTTTCCAAATCTTTTTCACATGGATTATAGACGTGGAGTATGTGAATTTTTAAAACAACGAAATGCACTTAGAACAGTGCTGGGCGGCACAGAGAACACAGCGTAATTGTTGATGTTACTATTATTTATATAGTTAACATCATTAATATTGTTAATAGTTATAATAAGATTAATAATATATACAGAACCACCGCATTAGATCACTTATTTCTATACACAATAAGCATTACAGAAAATATGTGTGTTGCATTAATGAATTCTAATTATAAGGCAAATGGGAAAGTTTATGGAAACGCAGAAATGTACTTCAAACTCCGAGTTCTGGCAGCAGTTGAGTTTAGAGATAGAAGCAAATGCTTCCCATGTAATAAACAGAGCGTCTGACATTTTTTCATCTGAGAAAGTTCAAAGTGTCAAAAATAAGTGACAGAATATGTAAATTTGTCATTTGAAATATACTGTGTAAATCGACAAAAATTAAGATCCCTATTGAAAATTATGACAGTTTCATAAAACATTGTTATATGAAAAATAGTTAAAAACAGAAATAGACATTTTAGTAGGAAGATGGGACATAAAGGTAATCATTGAAGTAGATTTTGGGGAGCAAAGGTGACCCATTGAGCCGGCCAGAGCTGAGAAGGAGCAGGACACAGAATTCTGTGGACGAAGCCTGGGGAAAAGCAGCTGGCCGACTGGATTAAGGTCATTCAAAAGCGTAGAGAACGCGTCTGCCAATCCTGAATCTCAGCAAATAAGAGTATTTCAACATTTTCCACACGTCTCTGCATAGCAGGCATCTCAGAACCTCCGGCGGCACCCTCACATTTGCACGGGACGTGAAGCTTGAACGTGTCCTTGAAGCTCTCGAGCCCGAGTGTCCCATGAGGTGGCAGTCCCCTGTGATGACCTACGGAATCCACCGGGCAAAGAGATTTGGTGTCAAATGTGTTTCTACGAGTAGGTAGGGCCTTGGACTACAATTCTAAGAGGAAGGGAAGATTTTACGTTTCTCTACCAAAGGAATTTTTGTTTTCAAAAGTTAAATGTGCTTCTGCTTTAAGTTGCAGACCTGGCACCAGGTCGCGATGCTGGGTCAGGAGTAAGCGTTAAGCCGCGACTTCGCTTCCCGCCCTGTCCCCATGGGCTCCAACACTCTGCTGTTGGACTTGAAAACGAATGTAAACATACAGACCTGAACAAATTGAGTGTGAATGTCCTACAAATTGTGAATATTAAAGAAAGCATTACCTATGCATTTTTAAAATGCTTCGGATGCGCATAAAATGGGTAAAACTCATTATGTCTTAACTTGCATTTGGTTGAAGGAACTCTTTGGGTTCAATCAATGGACCATCTTCCCGCTGAATACCTGAAGTAGCCTGGAAGGTGTTCCCTTCCATTTTTCTGGACTCTGATTATAATTTGAGAGTGGAAATCATTCTAAAACACATAGGACAATGAAGAAATGTTTTACATGGCAATTTTTTTTTTTTTTACATAATGCTAAAGATTTTACATAACTCTGAAGATGATCTCAGAGCCCGCATTGGGAGAGCAAGAAATGTCCGTTGCTGACACTCTAAAGACAGATTTCACCGTACTTTTGAAGCATGCTAAAAATCTACACGCTTCTACCAACCCAGCATGTAGGGACAAACCCAGAACTTGCTGTTTCAATGGCAGTTCCTTTTTCAAATTGTATAATTCGCGTTGGGTTTTCTTCAATCTCTTGTACCCTCAAAAACTGCCCAGAGCAGCGTCCAGTACACAGAAGTTGCTTATTAAATGTCTGCCTGTTCGTCCAAGTCGTTTTCTTTGATTGACAAACGAAAGAAAGTGCTCTGACAATAAAAACGTCCATGCCGTAGATTAGTGAATGATAAGTTTTTAAGAAACCCATGCGCTTCTTAAATAAGCATAACTTCCTTTGTATTCCGTTCAACGCTAACTTTAACTATTTTCCTTCTTAATGCATCTCTGCAAAGGGAGCAGTTGGCGAACTCCACGTGTGCTTCGAATCTGACAGTCAGTCCTTCCGCACGCTTCACGGTCATCTTTCCCAATTTTGTCTCGAAACCCCCTCGGGCGGTCGGCGTTGACTCCTGCTCGTGGGACATCGGGATTCCGGAGAGCGCGTCTCTCCACGGCGGCTTCGCTTTTTCCCGCTTTCGTTATGGATTTCTGCCCGGGCCCGGGTCTGAAGAAGACACTGAAAGGACTTCGAAGAGCTTTTGTTTCGTTTTTGTACTTTTTTCTGCTTCGCAGAGTCATTCGTCCCTCTCTCTGCCTGGCGCTCGACTCGTTTTGAGCACAGTGCCTGCAAGGCTGTCAGTGATTTCCGATGGGACTGTCCCTCTCGAGGGGGTTCGGGAAGGAAGCCTCGGGGCTCTCATCTTCCTTAAGATGATTAGGGGAAGGGAAGAAGTGAGGATTTCAATAATGTGTCCTCACCAGGAAGCTCTGGTGTCTAGAGAGATGTCCGTCTAACGCCGTGGGGCAAAGGGCGAAGACCTCGCTTTCCCCTCGTGGTTACGGTATCGGAAAGGAGTTGCAGAATTTCTAGGAGCAGAGACCCTGGAGGTCTGACAGTTCAGAGCCCTTCGCCTTTCAGGCAATGACACTGAGGCCTGCGGGCGAGGAGACACCGCTGGGCCGCGCAGGTCCCAGTGCAGGGCGGGCTGTAGACCCGATTTATTTGTCCCCGTCCACTGCTCTGTCTGTCTCTGCTACGTTCTTCGACACCAGTCCAAAGGCCACTTGCTGTGCCGTCCTCTCCAGCCTCCCTGTGCCTTTCACGGGCTGGATCGTGCAGCCGGGCTGACTGCATAGGATGTGCAAGGACCGAGCAGGTGGTTCCTGTCGCTGTCTCATCGTGACTGACTGATCCTGGCAGACGGGACAATTTGGTTTTTATCCCTAGCATTTTTTTTTCCTTTTTTTAGCGTATGCTGGGTACTCGAGAATTACGTGACAACAGTCCCCGTATGCCTGTTAGTGTGGTTCGTTCTTGCTTACTAGGTAGCGCCAGAAATTCAAGATCACAGAATATTTGAGGAGACTTTCTTAAAGGAAACACAGTTCGACACCAGTTGGTCCTTAGAGTCAGTCTTCCTCATTTTTACTTAAACTTTGATTACGAGAAGGCGCGTGCCGACGTCTTAGAAGGAAAAGTAGACGTAAAGTTTGGCACTATCTACTTTTAAGTAGCCTGGAGTTCTCAGGACATAAGTATGCTTAGCTAAATATTTAAAATGAAGGGTTTTTAAGACTTAAAACTCATAAGGTTTATTGCACTGCCAGTTCCGAACTGTTTGAGAAATATACGTTATTCTGGAAGATTAGCAAATAAATAGCTCAGGAGAAAATTAACTTGCATTTTTCCATGAACCTTCTTAGATATGCTCAAATAACATTTATATTTTTAGTTATAATGTGACTTTTAATAATTTATGTGGTTTAAGAGATTTTAATGAAGTTCTCTTTTCACAAATACATACTCAAATATAACCATTCACCAATTCTATTGTTTTTCCACTAATGTTTTTACACTAATTTCTCTTAATAGAGGCTTACAAAACACCCCCTTAAATATCGTATGTAAGGGAACTGAATGGGAATTGCTTGATTCCCTAAATAGTAATTGAAAGTTCATTTATAACTACCAAAATTACCACCCAAAAGTTGGGGAATGTTTTTAAAACTAAACTATGAATTAAAATTTTAGCACTCGATATTTGACTTAGGGATCGAATATGTGACGATGTTCATGCCTCGGATACAAATATTATCAAATGTGAACATCTCTTGGCTTCTGAAAAGCCAGTTTTGTCTTCCCTGTCACACCCTTCATGTTTCGTGCTTACGAGCAGTTACGAATGTCTGTCTTTCCCCGCCCCGCCACCCCATTTTCCACAGATGCTACACTGCCCGTGACTTTCCATCGTGGCTTATGTTGGAGGATCTTTTCTTTAGGAAATAAGTGATAGGTGATTCTTTATGTCGCTTTTAGAGTTTTTCCAATCTATGAAATCCCAGAGCTAAGGAATTACTGATTGAGACCTGTGGACATTAAGTTTGAGTTGCTTATGGTGTGATTACATTAGGAGTGTGGTTTATTCCTTCCTCCATGTAGTCTGAGACTTTGTTGAAGTCCAGATGCCAGAAATAGGTCTTAGTTTGTTACTTGAGTGTAAATATACAAACCTTGATCTCAGGCATGATACTTTTCATCCTTTGATTTTTTTTTTTTTTTTAACATGTTGCAATCAAAATCAGGTCCTAACACCCGCTGTGTGTTCCACACCTCAAATAGCGTTTACTCAGGTGAACGAACCGACCCTACAGTGAGACATCCGAACCTGTCTCACGGACTTCGGCGTGTCGTGTGTAGTAGCAGCTGCCCGTCACTGGGTCCCCGCCCAACCCTAAAACAATGACGATGACAAGTGAGGGACACAGAAATGACACAGGGATTACACACACCCCTCTCGAGGGGTGCCGGGGGCTCAGGCTCGATCACGTGCACACGGATAAGTGTGCCGAGCTGTCGCACTTGGAGAAACAATGAGGAATGACGGTCGCGGGGAAGCAGAAAATGTTCACGTCGGCGGAGACGTCAGAGTCGAGCCTCAGCAGGTGAAAGGAGAGAAGTAGACTTCTCAGTAGAGAAGTCTGTTCTTCTCTAGCTGCCAACGCCCCGGCTAAAACAAATTTTATCAAACAGGCTGACAAAGAGTTACAAGTGTTGCATCAGTAAAATGCGTGGTCAATCACATAAGCCAATTATTTTCAGACAGTGCTAGATATAGATTGGAAATTATACAAGCAGTTAAACCTGGTCAAGGGTTGACTTATGACCTTCAAAGGAAAGAAAGTGTGGTAAATGTAGGCATAAGAACAGCGTACCTGCCAGGAAACGGTATTGTGCGATGTCGAGAAGAAATAATTTGCCTATTCCTTTATGATCACAACCAAATGTGTTTTTCAGAGACTTTCTGAATCAGAAAAGTGTACCTACAACATATTCTGCCTGGCAATTTAAACTGCTGATCAACCTGGAAATAGAAAAACATAAAGATTGCCTCTGCATGGAAAATGCTTAAAACCAGCAGTATTTATCGATATTTTCTGCAATAAAGGAAAATAAAAGAGGCCATTACTTTGGCTGCTTTCTCAGTTAAAGCTGTTTTTAAGGAAAACTCCTTAGAGCAATGGCTGACCTGGCCGGCAGGCGAGGTGACTTTTTATGACATTTCAATGTGCCTTCGGTGCACGTACTTCTAAATGATGAGCCTGAACTACCCTCCTTTTACCCGCTTCTGATAGCATTTTGCAAGAAATAAACACATCCAGCACCAGCAGAAAACAAAACCATTTTCTGTTCCTCCGTTTATGGGAGATGGGACTTCTCCGGATTGCTGTGGCTATAGATTTTTGGGGAATGGTGCTTCAAAGTGAAGTCAAGTGATATTGCTTTTCTCTCAAATTATCAACCAACTGAAAAAAAAAAAATCATTACTTCTAAATTCCAGATTCCACCTGCGTGGTAAGCTGTACGAGGGCAGCTGCTTTTTCGCTTTTTTTACTTAAACACCGTCCGTCTGGGAAGGGCCCACCCCCGGTGGGCATGGCCGTGTTGTTGGCGCTGTGGATTGCCTCCCACACGAAGGGTCCCCTTGTCCCTGTACAACGGGTGGCGGTTTTTAGTGCAAGCCAGTGACAGAGAATTTGAAAGAAAGATCAGAAAAATGGTTGGAATCCATTGAACGTGGAGATCTTTTCTCGAGTCTCTTTCTTATTTTCACATTTCGTCAGGAAAGCTGATGCGGAACAAGCATTAGCACGTAAAAGAGGGAAGTAACAGCTCACTTTCACTGAGTGCGGGATACCTGTGCCAGTCACGTTCCTTTATTCCATAAATATGTGTCGAGCACCCACCCTGTATCTGGTGGCACAGACGAAATTGGGAGCAGGAAGTGATCATTGTCCTCAAGAAACTTGTCATCAGATAGTAAAAGGGACCTGTGTGAAGCCACGATAAAGACCCACGACGTGAATGACAAACGCACAGGCTCGTCCGAGGCCACGCTTTCCGGGGGAGCTGAGGGCCAGCTCAGTATTGAAGGACAGCGCGAAGATTTGCACGTGAAGATGAAGAGACGTTCTTCTCGCTGACGGCGTGTGAACAGGTGTAGTGAGGGGAAGTAGCACGTGTATTTAAGGGACTACAGAGAATTTGGCATTGAGAAGGTCGGGCCCGGTGAGGGTTAACGCTGGGATGGTGGGGTTAAAATGGAGAGAGATATTTACTTTTCTTTTAGTTTTTTAAATTAAATTTATTGAGGCGACATTTAAACATTATCCTGTAGGTTCGGGAAGACAATCAAGAATTTCAAAGTTTCTGTGTAGCTCATGTGCTTATGTTCGCATACGTGTCAGGGTAGAGTTTGTAGTTATGGGGGACACGGAAGTGATACAGAAGTTATAACGCCCTGGAATGTTGTCGGTTGCCAGGGCTGCCGTGACAAATTACCCTGGGCTCGGGGCTTCGACAATATACATGTGTTTTCTCACAGTTCCAGGGACTGGGAAATCCAAGACGAAGGTGCCGGCAGGGCAGGTGACCTCCCGCAGCCCTGTCCCTTGGCTTTTAGGCAGCCACCGTCTCGCTGTGTGCTCAGGTGACATCTTTGCGCTGAGCTTCTGGGAAGAGCAGTCTCTCTGGGGTCTCTTGACCCTGATCCTGTCGTGGGGGCCCCGCCCACCTTCATCAGCTCCCAAAGGCCCCGCCTCCTAACGCCGTGGCTTTAGGGATTAGCGCTTCAGCGTGTGGATTTGGGGGACACAACCGGTCAGCGCGTACACGAGAGAAAAGGGCTGTTGTCATAACGAAGGGAAAGGGTGACAAGCCTTGGCGCGGGCTGATGAGATACCGTGGAAAGGCGCCCAGAAGAGCAGTTGCAAGGGGCACACAGTGGGCTTTGGTGACCAGTTGGTGGGAACCGACGGGGAATAAGCAGTCCGGTTTGGGCCACCTCCATCGTCACCCGTCGGCTCCAGGGCGCTGGGCGAGGGCGCTAGCCACCTCCCCCGCACTCTGCCCGGCTCCCCCCGTTTTTCCGCTGCCTCCTCCGCTCCCTCGGGCATGATCCGCAGTTGTTTTCAAGGACCTGAGTCTGTCCCCGCTGGGGCGTCTGCACTTCCAGCAGACAACGCAGGCGAGTGTAAGATGATGCGACCCCACACTCAGCCCCCCGAGCCACGGCCGGGGAGGCGGCTACGCGCGCGGCCAGCTCTGCCGTAGCATCCGCTTTTCTAAACATCGCCGCACTGGGCACGATTGTGCGATAAAAAAAAAACCACAGCACTAATGAGAACGTCAGAGTTTGGAGCGTGGCATTCAGAACTTTCATTAGTGACATGCTTGTCTGTTTTTAATGATAACCTAATGCGTCTGTGTGGATTAACAGGTAAGAAGTACATACATAGCACGATAGGGGATCTTTACCTTGAAGGCCCCAGTGTGCCTTCGGCAGCGGAGGAGTCGCAGCTGGGGGTGACCGTGAGAAGCTGAGGGCGGAGGGCGGGCGTGGCCCTAACACGCACCTGTGCTGAGCGCGGTCGCTGGCCGCACGTCCCATCTCCACGGAGCTCGGGTTCGTGGAGGGGGTTCGCACCTGAGCCGCCTCCCGCCGCTCCCGTCCGTCAGTCTCGGGAACAAATCCACGTTTCCAGAACAAGACTCTCAGCAGAACCAAACGCCTAGAGGTGGGGGCGGGTCTTCCACGCGAGAACGTGCAGAGGCGCGGACCAGCCAGAGAGCCTCACGTGTGCCGGGCTGACCTTCCTACGTCGATCCGTTATGTCCTTTTCTTTTTTGAAATTATCTTCTTCGTGGTGATGGTCCTAATTGGCCCCCTTTTCCAACTCTTGAATCTTCATCTCTCATAATTTGACGGGAAATGATTTCCCTGCATCTACTGACATCTTGATTTTATGAATGTTATTTTATTTCTGTATAATTTACCAGATAATGGGACGCCATCGCACACATGACAATGCCTTCGGCCTAACAACAGAATTGGTTTCGCCTCGATCTTAAATGTCACAAATAGTCCTCCCAGGTGCAAAAATAAAGAAACAGCATTCACATACTTGAATTGACTAGAATGGCAACTTTATGAATTCCAGACCAGAGGTGATCGTGTTTTCAGAAATATTACAAACTAAAGGTTCAAATTAATATGAGAAGTTTTAATTCAGCCAAAGAAATGTTCGTAGAGGATTAATCTAACGTAGCCTATTACAAGTTAATAAAATAAAAGATGTGTTCCTACATGGATCCATTAAATCAATTAACATGCACTTATTAAATGCCTGCCATATGCATAATACAGTCTTTGGGTCTGTGATCCTGTTTCATTTCAATTCATACCTTACAATTTGCAGCGCGTCCCCCGCGCCGAGTATTGTGGGCGTGGACTCAGAATACTCCTGATGGGACACACCGAACGGGACGAATATTTTAATGAAAAACAACAATATTATTGAATTCACTCGGCGATCCTGCTGATTGATTTCCTGATAGACACCAGCCTTGTCGTTCCACGTGGATGATCGAATTTATTTTAGAGTCCACTCCTTTGAGGACACTGCAGTCTAAGTTTTTCCGTAAGTTACTGCTTCTAAGTGATAGATACCTTCTTCGGATGGAGCAGACACAGGAGGAGATACGGAGTATTGTGAAAAAGAGAACACGTGCTGTGCAGTCAGCAGAATCACCGACCCTCGTCAAACTCTGTGCAGTGCACGGTCTCCGGTAGCGTCTACGAAGTGTCCTACAGAAGTCTTCTGAATGCTTCCCCGAATCTCTGCAAGACGACCCGCAGCGTCTCAGCGTTCTGAGCATGCGTTAACTCCCCGGCTGCATCTGGAGGGCGCTGGTGGCATGGGGATCTCTGAGATGGTTATCCCGCCGACCTGCTCGTTGGAGGGCTGTCGTGTAGACCCTTCGATGCTCGTTTCCTCCCATCCCTCCACCTGCCCTTCGGCTCACGTTCCTCACTCCGTGCACTGTGGTACTTTACAGCTGAGGACAACACGAGAAAGTCGATAAGGCTGTACGGGTTAATCCTACGACTCTTTATTGGGACACATTAAAGAAAAAGCATTAAGATGGATACGTGAGAATGCGAAGTATTTCACCTATTCATCTCTTCCCTCCCAAGGCCGTTGATTAACTGAGGAGCTTCTCAGTTTCCCATCGTTCTTTCCTCTAATAGAATAGTTCTGGATAAAACTCGCCTTCGTGTTTCAAATACTGTGTCATGTTCATTAGTGGAGGGTTAGTTTGGAAGAGACCTTGGAATCTTACCGTCTAAGAACGTCAGGGGACAGAATAACAAGGTACAAATAAATCCAAATGCACGGCCAAGGATAAGATGCAAATAAAGTAAATTAGAGATTACTAATGTGAAAGAACAATTCTCTGTGATCGTCTGCCATTCTCACATGTAAATAATAGAGACGATGCGATCAGTCTTTAAGCTCTGCGGCCAGACATTAAATAATTAAAGCAAATCCAGGAAAATGAAGGGGAGGCGTGGATGGCGGAGGACTTGGTTTGGGGAGATAGCGTCTGTTATTTCATATATTTTTATAAATTGATCGGTGAAGCCCAGTCAGAAAGGCG
>NW_011889061.1:1248202-1254131 GCF_000151845.1 Pteropus vampyrus | reverse complement strand
CCATTGAGTACGAAAATGATAAAACTTCTAGAAGTAATTGTAACAGCTTATTTTCATTATCTCGGTGAGTGCAAAGCTTTCTTAAAGATACCAGAAAATAATAACCACAATAGGAAAAAAATTGAAAGATTGAACCTCATTAAAAATAAGAACTTGTGTTTATCAACTGCATTCTTTAGAGAGTGAAAAGCAAGCCACAGTGTGGCACATATACATATGTATGAGAAAGGATTCCTATTCAGAATTTGCAGAGAATTTCTACAAATCGAATTGAATGGAAAAAAAAACCCTGAAAACTTAACAGAGAAATGGGGAAAAACTCGAAATAGCACTTTAGAAAAGAGGATTATACAAATGAACAAAAACACAGCTGTTTTCAACCTCATTAGTCACTAGGGAAATGCAAATTAAAACTACAGTGATATCGCAGTAACACCCACCTAAATGATTAAAACGAATTTACCAATGAATGCCAGCAAGGACATTGAGCTCCTGGAACTCCTGTGCATTGTTGGGGAGAGTAAATTGATCCACTTTGGAAAACATTCTATCTCTACAATAATTAAAGCAGGGTCTTGGTCGTGTTTAATAAGGCCGATCATACATTACCTTATGAATGAGTAATTCTACTCCTTGCTGTAAATATACACTCCCTAAAAACGAATATATGTGTTTACCGGAAGCCTCACACAAACATATCTCTAATAGCCCCACACCAGAAACCACCCAGAAGCCCGTCAGCAGAATGTGTCCACGCTCCCAGACACCTCGCAGGGGACCGCAGTCCCCACACCACATTTAAAGTCACAAACATAATTATGAGCACAAGAAGCCAAATACCAGTGTACACGGGGTGTGATTCTATTTGTATAAAGTTCAGAAACAGATACAACTGGTTTACGGTGTTATTAGTCAACATTCCGGTTAACAGTGGGAAGAGGCAGGAAGGGGTCGGCGTCTGGATGTGGGTGCTGCTTGGACAGTGTGTCCCCTTCATGCATGTATCAGGCCCTGCATCTGCCCTCCGCACTCGTCAGTATAAATTTTCCGCACGTGAGAATCACACACAGAAGTGTCACCTGGACTTTGGCATCATGTGTTCAGTCACTGTCTGTCCAGCAGAAGTTGTAAACTATAAAATTTTTTTTTACTTAAAGTATAGTTGGCATATTATATTACCTTGGTTTCAGGTGGACAGCACAGTGATGCCATGTATATACCTACCTACCGCACGGGGTGATCACCGCGGTGAGTCTGGTACCGCCTGTCGCCATGCAGAGTTACTGCAATGTCACCGACGATGTTCCCGGAGCTGTACTTTACATCCCATGACTCGGTTCCTTTATAACCGAAGGTTTGCACCCTTTATCTCCATTTTATTTTTTTTTGCGAATAGAGACGAACTCTTGTGCAATCCACTGGTACAATTCCCGTGGATTTAATTAATTCAATGGAAGCCGTCAGACATTTTGAAGTGGAGAGAAACATGACAAGATTTTTGTTTGAAAAATGTCATCGCCGTGATCAGAGGCATTTCATAATCGCCTCTGGCATTCTAGTTGGACCTCTCGTGACATCGCTGTCTCCGGCCCCGTCACCGACGGCGCGCGTGACGCACGGGCTCCAGCATCCATCCCGGCCTCTGCCCACGTCCCTCTCTCTGCCTCGGGAGCCGGGAGCTGAGAACGCACAGCGCGCGCCATCTGTTTTGCCGAGGAAGGTTGTGGCGGGCACAGCCCGGTTCCGGAGCCAGCTCCTGCTCCCTCCTCCTCAAGGCGTGTCATCTGTAGCGATGGCATTGGTGCCACAATCGCAAAACAGACACGACCGGACACTGGACGGCGGCTTCTTGGGCCCGGGCGGGCAGCGGCGCACCTGGCCGCGCAGCTCCGCGGGGCAGCTTGGAGAGCCACCGAGGGAGGCGCAGGGTAACGCCGATTCCCTCGAATTTCTCTCGCGGAAGGTGCCGAGGGGCGAACCCGCTGTCTGCAGCCGATTCCTGACCGGCCGGAAGAGAACTTGGTCAGCATCCCACGGTCAGGGTCAGGGGTCAGAGCTGAGTGGATGAGCGGCTTCCGCCTTGTTCTGTGATTAGAGGGTCATCCCGGCCCTCTTACCTGTCGTCGTGCGGAACAGGACCTGGGAATTAATCTGTCCCTCGATTCCATCACTGCAGGCTTGAAAACTCTCAGGTAACTCTCTCCACCTTCGCCGAGTCCAGCAGCCTCCTCCGCGTAATTGTCAACAGCAGGGTCCGCATGATGGAAGCACCCCGTAGGTCACCGCACCCCTGAACAGCGAGTCCTTGCAGATGTCACTCACTTGCGCCCCCTGGCCCATCACGCCAGGTCACCGTATCTGCCCTGGGCTGGCGGAGCGGCAGGTGCAGGATCTGGCATGCTCCATCTGATTAGAATTCCAGTGACCGTTGTCGTCTTAATCTGAGTAACGAACAATTGGAGTATGATGACACGTGGGTAACCAACAACGCGAGAGCAACTTCTAGCGACGTTATTTGTCGAATGCCAGTTGTGTACCTGCGTCCCTTCAAACATCAGCGTGCTCCCGCCAGCTTTCCACGGACCTCAGCCTCTCCCACTGACGCTTCATGGTCGCCTGTGAGTCTATCTCGCATCAGCACCCCTGATGCAACAGCCGGTCACACAGCCTCGGAGAAGGGCGAGCCCCTCACCGTCGAGGGCCACGCGCAGGGCTTCAGACTTTACAGAATATGTTCTTCCAGGACGTCCCTCGGCGGATGTCTGTATTCCCCACTAAATAAACGCGACATGACCACATCATCCGGATGGCACGATGCGCGTGCACAGAGCATATGTATTGGATCTACCAAAAAAAAACAAAGTGAAATTAATGTAATTTCAGTGAGGGATCATAGACAGAGTCTTAAATTTTATAATAAAGAATTAGGTTAATCTAATCTGGGGGGGGAAACGTGGCTATTTATGATACTGGGGATATATGCCACCCACCCCACCAAAAAATAGCAAAAATAAACATAAATATTTGTTCTCACTGAATCAAGATCAGGTAGTTAGAAGCGGGTATCTGAGTGCCTCTCCCGTGACACTGTTTTCTTACAAACATTTATTTTAGTAGTCTTAGAAGTTGAGAGCCAAAGGTTTTTAAAACTGAATAATCACCTTTTCGCATGCTATATTTGTGTTTATGTTTTGTGAGTCCCCAATGATGCGTTTAAATATTTATCCCACAGTCCATGTGGGCTTTCTAGAGCTTTCCAAGGCGTGATTTAAAGATAACAGGATATTTAGTGTTCGCCCAACTGAAAGAGACAGTTTGGAAAATAAAATTTGAGACTCTTTTTTTCCACCTAGAGCTCCTGTTTCTGCATCCAAAGGCCATTTAAGAAAATATCCAAAAATGGTTTTTATAACGGTAAAGAGAACCAGGAAGGTCATTCACATGTTTCCTGTTCCTGTACTGCCGTGCTACCGATGGCAAGCACGGGGTGTGTTCAGATCGTCGTCTTTGAACACACGTGCGAGGTCAAAGACCATCCCGGTGGTTTGAAGCCCATTAGCAGACACAGATGCACAGAAAATGAGGATTCGTGCCGGATTCCCAAAATGCCCTTGGGCGACGCGATGCTAAATTATACCTGAAAAATTCAGTCTCTTCACCCCGGCAGGCTGAAGTAGCTCATCAATGTGATAATTATAACTAAATACGAACAGGAAAGGAATTTGGAGGCCGGGGCTGCTGCGGCTTCTAATTTGTGGATGGGATGAAATGAACGGTATTAATATGCACTTCAGATATCTTATGCGCGTTTTATATTGGAAACGATTGGAAATTCTTGAGTAACAATTTTTAATATTCTCATTAGAAACCAAAATATGCTGAATGGAACCTATACATGGAAATTCAGTTAGCTGGTATGTTTTAAAAGTCCGTAATGAATCACACACCTTAATGTTGGTCTTTGTCCACTTTAAATATTATATTTTCATACTGTGAACAAACCACCATATTGTCTAGCCCTATATTTGCAAGATTGTGTGTGTGTGCGTGCGTGCGTGTGTGTGTGTGTGTGTGTGTGTGTGTACACTTAGCTTTCTGGCTTAATTATATCTATTTTTAGTTGGAAACTTTCTCCAGGTCATTCTAACCCACTTGATTCATTTCTATGAAGAACATTCTCCAAGTCCGTGCTGGACTTTAGGTTGGTGCTAACACATCATGTGCACTGATTAGGCTCCTATTCTGCCGCTACATAAGTGTCTTTAGGATCCTCGTCAGTGAACCCGTAGAATCCGTTATTGGGCGTGCGAGGATGAGTGGGTATCGGAACGCCCCCGTCACACGCTTTGGTATTCCATGGGTCATGCGTATAGAATGCTGACGAAAGCCTGGCACCCCGTGTGACGCCCTAAGGAATGGCAGCTCTTAATTTGGCTCCTCTGAACACGCGCGGTGCTCCCTCCCCGTGACGAGCTCCGGCACACAGCGTGTCCTCGATGTCAGCGCGTGGCTGGTGACATCCCAGCGGCCTTTGACGGCGTCTCCTCCAGCCACCCAGTGCACCCCCTCTTCCCGCAGCCCGTAGACCACACGGGTCCAGCTGCCGATGAAGCGAATGCTCGCGACAGAACCGCGTCGGGCCCTCCGCGTTCCCCCAGCGCGTGCCGTCTCTGGCCGTTTGGGGAACGGCCACTCTGCCGGGCGAGGGCGGCGTCTCCCTGGGGCTTTGGTTTGCATTTTCCCGATGTTGGACGACGCCGAGCGCCTTGTCGCGCACCCGCTGGCCGTCTGTGCGTCTTCTCTGGGAAAGTGTCCGTTTGGCTCCTCCGCCACTTTCTACTCAGATCGTTTGTTTGTTCTTTTTTTTTTTTTTTTTTTTTGCCGTCGCGTGGTATGAGTTTTGGATATTAATCCCTTAGTGGGTTTACGGTTTGTAAATATTTCCTCCCGCTCAGTAGGCCGCCTTTTCGTCTCGCTGCTGGTTTCCTGCCTTGTGCGGAGCTGTTAGCTCGATGCGGTCCCGCTCCGTGACCTCTGCTTTCGCTGCCTTCGATTTCAGAGTCAGATCCAAAAAATCGTCGCCAAGGCCGATGTCAAGGGTTTAACCCCCCACGTTCTCTTCTAGGAGTTTGATGGCTTCGGGTCTTATGTTCGAGTTGGTTAAGCCATTTCGAGTTCATCGGCGTGTATGTGTAATGTAGCCGTATAGTTTTATTCTTTTGCATGCGGCTGTACAGTTGTCCCAATGCCATTTATTAAAGAGACTGTCCTTGCTCTGTTGTATATTCTCGGCTCCTTTGCCATAGATTAACTGACCGTACATGTGCGGGTTTATTTCCGGGCTGTCTTTTCCGTCCCATTGACATATGTATCTGTTTTTATGTCAGTACCATGCTGCTCTGATGACTGTAGCCTTGTAGTATAGTTTGATATCAGGTAGCATGACAACTCGAGCTTTGTTCTTCTTTCTCAAGACTGCCGTGGCTACTCGGGGCCTTTGAGGTTCAGCCCATGTCCTCCCCACTCTTCTGGCTCAAAGTTGCCCCCCTCCCCTGTACGCACACCCCCACTCTCCTCTCCTCTTCCTTCCTGTCCTGCAGAAGGCACCCTCGAAGTCGGCTTTGATTCCTCGGGTATAGTTGAGGTCCCCAATTTTGATGGTGTAAAGCCCGCCAGGACCCAAGCAACGAGGCCCAGATATACCGTTCGGGAGTAGATGCTTTATATGCACCGAGGTGAGCAAAGTAATGTAGGAAGGGGTCGGTAAGGTGGCCGTTCCTAACGGACCCACGGGAGGACACCCTGGTATGAGGCTGGGAGGGCGGAGTTGGCCTAGTGTTGGTGAGTACGAGTCAGGTTATCTGTCTTAACGTGGATCCGTGAGTGTGTGATGATGGGTAAGGCTACCTGCGTGGTTGTTTGATAGTGA
>NW_011889061.1:1245460-1246677 GCF_000151845.1 Pteropus vampyrus | reverse complement strand
AGAATGGTATTACCCTGGATTTCACTGTGCGATCGCTGGTTACCTTCTGTCAGTGAGCGAGTCTTACTGCAAAGCGGGGGCATCACCCGTCTCTTTGTCTCCGTGGGCAAAGCGGTGACTTCTTAGAAAGTCGGATTTTCTCAGAATGACCATGTACAGAAGCAAACGCAGACATCAGAGATGTAAGTAAATTCTGACCCAACTTTTCCATGGGACTGCGGTGGGAGAAACACACCCGATTTATTAAAAGACTAACCAGGACTTCTTCAGACACATCCTGGAGCAGAAAGGGCATTGTAGCTTTTCTCTCCCTAACCTTTATCTTTTTCCCAGCTACATGCTTGCAAGACGTTGTGGGGAGAGAGTGGGCATTTCCCTTGTTACTATGGAAACCCTTAGAAAGGTTTGCAAAATCAAAATCAACAGCGAAACAGATCAAATGCAGTTTCGGTCTAGCTCAGCATCCTTCATTCAGGCACGATCACAGAAGGCTGGGCTCACTCGCTCGCTCGCTTGCCTAGAAGTGATTGATCTTCTTTCCTGGAAGTCTATTGAAAGGTTTGGGAGGGGAGCCTGAAACTTCTGTTTATTCATCCAGTTTCAGTGATAACTCTCAGAGGAAATGAAACAGTTCAGAATGGACGGGGAGAGGTAATTGTGCACGACAAGCTGAATATTTAACAGGATATTCATTGCTAAACTTCTTGGTGCAGAGCCTGTTCCTAAGAGAATTCACTACAGGCACCATCTCAAAGGGTTAAAAGGGGTCATCCATCTGTCATCTGCCCTGAAGGGACCGATTCTGACGGAGATGGAGCAGCATAGTCACCCCGGCCGAAAGTCCAGAACAAAGGTGATTATGGGACTGGGAAAGCCACTAGGATTTAGCTAAAAATCAGAGTCTTATAATAAGACTGTTTTATGGCAGAGCAGTATGCCTGTCACGAACAGCCGGCCAACGAAAGCTTTCTCTAGAAAGCACAACTCTTTATCACTTTATCTTCTCTATTGTCTCAGAGAAACGTTGCCCGGTATGTCCTGTCACCGACCCTATTCACCGTCTTAGACAGGTGACTTGTTCTGTAGTTGAAGGCGACACTTTCTATTCTTCCTTCTGAGGTCCTCAGATGCTATCAGATACTTTAAAACACAGAAGAACCGTCAGCCACAATTACTGTGTCAGACGCCAAAGAATGACAGAAACATGCTGTTTTTTT
>NW_011889061.1:1241630-1243515 GCF_000151845.1 Pteropus vampyrus | reverse complement strand
TATCTTATTTCACTAACTAGGAACAGATACTTTTTTCCTGGTCGCTGCTGATATGCTTGGGGGACCTTACCCACCTCCTTCCGGGAACACTTGACGTCGCTTCGGGAGCATGAGCACGAGCTGTCACCGGTGCTCTGCCCGTCATTTTGGCCGGCGTCTGCTCCCTCTGTGGGTTGCCCTTTCTTCCATAGCTTTAGCAGACTGTGCAGAGATGCTTCGGAGGTGTCTTCCATCTCTGACCCCCGGCACTGCCATAGCCCAGACCTCCTCACGTAATTCCCCTCCTCAAAGATACTGGATGGTCTCCGTGGCCTGGACGGTGGCTCTGGGCTCATGCTCAGATCCATGTCACATGGGTGTACTGCAGGAGGCACTAGAATCCATACGACTATTCATCATTGCCTGTATGATGATGGAAAACATATGTATATGTTCCCATGGGTATGTCATATACACACATACTATTTTTTTGGTTCTAAAATGGTATGTTTAATTTAAAAACATATATATATAAAACATGGTACTACATTTCTGATCATTCTTAATGCCATTTGTTTATATTTTATTTTTAAAAAGCTATCACAGAGGACATCATTATGTTTCAATGCTTTAGAAAAGTGTCCTCGTAGTCACAAATGTGGGGAAGCACTAGACAGAAAAATGAGACACAAACCTTGTCACGCGGACGTGGTCACTCGCTGCTGCTTCCTTCTGAGGCCACGCGTCCTGGGCGTCATCGGGCTGCGGGATTGTCCCCAGAACTCACCTACTGTCCTCCGTCCCGCACACCCTCCTGCTGGCAGGTGGCCTTCGCCAGCATCGCCGTGTAGAGACCCCGGCCCTGGCCAAGGTCTCGCTCCAGCGTGTCACCCTTCATGACTGTCTCTCCCAGTTCCTAGTCAAATTTATCTTTCCCTTCTCTTTCCAGATAATATAGTGTAACCTTTTCTTACTTTCTATGTTTTGGCTTATACATTGAAAATTATGTTTATTCCACTATTCTCTAAGATTTTTTTTTCATTCGAGGTCCATTTATTCTCGTTTAAAGCATTCTCAGAGCATCGCACAATGCTTTGCCCATAACAAGCTGTAACTGTCTAATGCAGTTGATCACTTAAACGAATATTTACTAACCACCTGTAACGTTACTTTCCAGTCACTGCTCTAGTGCAGTGACCATAGCAATAACCAAAGCAAAGTTCTGTTGAGGAAAGGAGAATAAATGGCCATTTTCTACAGGGTAGACAGAAAAAGCCAGTGAGGAAGGCGACATTCGATCACACACCCGGAGGAAATGAGAGAGCAAGCTCTGCGTCTCCCTGGATAGTTCCAGGCATAAACAACAGCCCGTGCTAAGTCCCCGAGGTACGTGGGATATTGGAGGACCACCCAAGAGGCGGCAGGTAGAGTTCATGAAAAAACCTGAGGTCAGAAAAGCATCAGGGGTATTGAATGGGTAATAAGACAGAATTAAAGGGAAGAGTATAATTTATTTGTAACTGAATTCACATACAATATCTACCTACTTTTAAGCAACGCTATCCATACTTCTGAGTGACTCATGAAATAATTTTTTTTTAAATAAAAATTTTAAATCATTATACTTTGTAATGGCCATCAGACCCCATCATTAATTCAAAGAGACTCAAACTGAGCCCATCCAGAGGCCAGAAAGGTATTATTTGAACAAGAATATTTTCTGATTTACCTTCTTTTAAATATCCTTATATTTATGATACAGTAACCCTCTCTATCTTTAAAAATCTTGCTGTGAGAAAAAAATAAATCCATAATTTGATAGAATTGTTGTAAGACTTCTTAAGGCATTGTCAGGAAGAAGCAAGACTGCCACCAGTCTGAGTCAGTGTCCAACTGGTGTTTTAGC
>NW_011889061.1:1223584-1238905 GCF_000151845.1 Pteropus vampyrus | reverse complement strand
GTAACGTTACTTTCCAGTCACTGCTCTAGTGCAGTGACCATAGCAATAACCAAAGCAAAGTTCTGTTGAGGAAAGGAGAATAAATGGCCATTTTCTACAGGGTAGACAGAAAAAGCCAGTGAGGAAGGCGACATTCGATCACACACCCGGAGGAAATGAGAGAGCAAGCTCTGCGTCTCCCTGGATAGTTCCAGGCATAAACAACAGCCCGTGCTAAGTCCCCGAGGTACGTGGGATATTGGAGGACCACCCAAGAGGCGGCAGGTAGAGTTCATGAAAAAACCTGAGGTCAGAAAAGCATCAGGGGTATTGAATGGGTAATAAGACAGAATTAAAGGGAAGAGTATAATTTATTTGTAACTGAATTCACATACAATATCTACCTACTTTTAAGCAACGCTATCCATACTTCTGAGTGACTCATGAAATAATTTTTTTTAAATAAAAATTTTAAATCATTATACTTTGTAATGGCCATCAGACCCCATCATTAATTCAAAGAGACTCAAACTGAGCCCATCCAGAGGCCAGAAAGGTATTATTTGAACAAGAATATTTTCTGATTTACCTTCTTTTAAATATCCTTATATTTATGATACAGTAACCCTCTCTATCTTTAAAAATCTTGCTGTGAGAAAAAAATAAATCCATAATTTGATAGAATTGTTGTAAGACTTCTTAAGGCATTGTCAGGAAGAAGCAAGACTGCCACCAGTCTGAGTCAGTGTCCAACTGGTGTTTTAGCAGTCGAGATGGACAACGGTTTGATGTCCTGTGGTCGCTGGAACATGAGTTGCCGTAGCTGTCCATCTTCACTATATTCTATCTTCTACAGATCTTTACTGAAGTATTTCTTAAAATTCTTTATTACCAATTAGATAGCAAAGATAAAAATTATTATTCAAAACAAATCTATATATAGATACCTTAAGTAATTGTGAGGATGAAACCAAATTATATCATATCTCACATGTTGACATTATTCATTGCAGAATCAGAAAAGCCATATGATCTAGGCTTAAACTGTGTTTTTTTAGTTTATAGTAAAAAAAAAAAAAGATTTGAAGCTTTATAGGTGAGGGGGGCTCTCTGGGGGACACTATTAAAATTCAATCCTTGATTTCTCTATTATTTTTTAATTTGTTTTTATTTTTCGGTTATAGTTGACATACAATATCCTATGACTTTCAGAGGTACGACCTAGTGGTTAGACATTTATGTAACTTAGGACGCGATCGCTACGATAAGCCTGGTCCCCACCCGGCACCATGAAGAATGATCACAGTCTTTCTGACTGCGCCCCGGTGCCGCACAGCACACACCCCCACGGCTGTGTCATAACGGCCGGTCTGTGCTTCTTACCCTCTTGGTGTCTCTGTTGTCAATGCTTGCTGGGAACTCTGATCTGGCATCTGAAACCTCCAGTCCTTCTGTGAAGTCTGTCACGTGAAGTCTCTCACATGAAGTCTCTAGCTGGTGTGGATGAGGGCCTGTAACTTCTCCATGGAGCCATGTCTCCACGGAGATGGAGTCACGTGGTCTGGTTGAGCATGCTCGGTGGGGCCCTAGTGGCCAGCTCGGGGGCAGAGATGCACGAAGGCTGGCTGACAGCACCCCCGAGGCACGTCGGTCTGCCTCACGTCCTTCAGCATTTGCTTTGCTTTTGTGGGCTCCAGCCTGCGACTGGTCCTGATTGCGAGAAAACTTATTCATTCTCATATTCATTCTGTCTGTCTGTCTGTCTACCTACCTACCTATCATCCATCCATCCATCCATCTATCTATCTACCTACTATCCATTTTTCTATCATCCATCCATTCATTTATCTACCTACCTATCATCTACCTATCCATTCATCTATCTATCTGTCTGTCTGTCTGTCTGTCATCTATCTATCAATCATCTATCTACCTACCTGCCTACCTACCACTCATCCATCCTCCACCTTTTTATCTACCTACCCATGTATCATCTATGCATCCATTCATCTATCATCTCTATCATCTATCTATCATCATCTATCTATTCCATGCATCTTTCTATTTCACAATGCTCCACAAAGCTGAAGTTCACTTCTGTAGAAGGTGATCATTTGTACGCGCTTTCTTTGAACTCGGCCGTCACGTCACCTGCTCCTTTAGATTCCTCTGCTGAGAATCAGTGTTGTGTTCACATCTAGACCTACACGACCACCGTGGCATCGCCTCTGACCCCGCCCCACGGCTCTGCGGGCGTTTACTTCCCAAAGAATGTTACAGTTAAAAATACTGTGGGTTTGTATTTATTGAGAACAAAAGATACACTTGAAGCAACTAGTCTCTCAGCAAAATAAGATGGGCGTTAAGGTAAATATCGATATATCTTTTTAAAATCCCATCATGAATGCAGAGATTTTTGTAAGATAAGAAAAATGGCCATAAGAAGCCCTGCCTTTATACTCTGACAAGCCCTGCCTCACCAGCCATGAATGCAACTTTCTCAAAACCAAGATTTGGTGTAATTGTGCTTTTTCGACAGTCTAATTGACTGAGCCACATTAAATTTTCATTTTAGTAAGTCGAAATTGGCATTCCATGTTGTTAAACCTAAATATCATAGAAATTGGCAAAAAGAGGAGGGTGGGTGGGGAGGGGGTGAGCAGGTAGGTGAACAGTCACTGATTCAGCGCAAGTTGGCATTGAAGGTTCAGGGCGTTTATAGTTAAGCCGAGGATGAGCACCTGCTGTACTGTGAGGCTAGAGTTAAGTTAGGGAGAGCGTGCACTGTTGTGCTTTAGGGCACGTAAGGTTAAACCTGCCGCAGAACGGTAGAAAACGCATTCAAGCTTGTCGACATAGATTAATTAGGTGACTGTTTTTGCAAGTGCCACATCTAACTAGGCTTTAAAGATTATCAAAACTTTAGAGACTGCCTACCTCCCACCAAATTAGAAATGCTTATAAAAATCTAAATTCTAATTTTATATGATTTTATTATTAGAACGTCACTTTCATCCAGATGGAAAATGGGACAGACAGCTGGAAATGCATTAACACTAATACCAAAAATGATAGAAAAATAATAATATTTGACATTTCTGGAACTCTACTATATGCTTGGTAGTGTTTTAAGCATTTCATTGTATACGACTAATATAATATATGTAACAGAAAAATAATCGAACATGAAAAAGCAATAATTTAGTAACCGGTGACGCTTTGAGTTTTCATTGCAATTTCAAAATGTTATTTATAATTTTGATATCTAATCTCTAGGAAAATGAACACATAAAATTCAATCCAAATATGTATATTGGCTGGGGTGAAAGCATTAGCTTATATGTCCCGTGAGGAAACTGAGAAATTAACTTTGAAAGTCAAAATATATTGTTTGACCGGTATCTCTATTCTTGGAATCATATAAAAACAGAAACAGCATCCCGAGGAAAAGCTTTCCGGGCACACGCGCAAGTGAAATGCTCACGCGCGAACACATCTGCTGGGAGTGTCGCCTTCTGCGGAAGGCGTGAAGGTCTCCACACTCAGAACAGCAGAGATCTCCCCATCGTCCGGTCGTTCGTGGGGCTCATCGCACCCGCAAAATCGTGCGGCACAACCTTTTGCTTCATTTTCCTGTTCGTGGTTATCGAACTTCGTGGCACGATTTTCCGAATGCGCTCTCATTTCGACTCTGGGGTTTCGGACACCTTTAGTTATAAAAGGCTGCGTTATATACGGTTAGTATTAGCTCAGGCTCTTAATGGTCTCTTGTCAGTGACACGGTATTATCTCTAGAACTTCATTTGTGTTGAAAATAAAAATAAAATCCACATCTATTTCCTTAAACTCCTTACAGAGAGTGTGGCACGTATTTTTACTGTGTCTTCTGCCTTAGGCTGCTCAGCGTTGGAAGGTGTGCTAAGTGGATTTTGTATTATATGATTTTTTTGACCCTTAGTGAACTTGAAACTGCTTTAGCGGAATAGCTGGATGTATTTCCTTAAACAAACACACATTGTTCTTCGAATTGCTAGTATCTGTCTTCTTAATAGGCTCCCGGGCAATGAGAATCTTGACTTTGAAGTCACCTCTGCTGGGTTCATGTGGACGTCTGACTGTTTTTTACCGTTTTTCCTCCCATACTTGAACAGCGTCTTTCGACTCAAGTTTGTTTAAATGTACAGCATATAGTCGTAGCGTATTTTTTTACCTGTACCCTCAGATTATAACATTTTTGGTATTTTATTCTATACGATCATAAAATCAGAAACCATCATATATATGCAATGCCTATAAATGCATACAGGCCACCTGGGACACTTAGTTCTATCTATTTTATGGCATCAGTAATTGACAAGGGGCTGGTTCACATTAAATAGACATGTACTTACCCAGAATCAGAAAACGTTCACTTTTAATTGAAGTGCAAGGAAAATTTCATTTACTTTTTTCACTTCTGGCTTCACTAAGGTAACAAGAGAAAAACGGTCACTTTAAAAATTTTAAAAGTGGTCACTTTCACGGTCACTTTAAAATGGTCACTTTAAAGAATTTTAAAAGTGGTCGTAAAATTTTTCTCAGCATAGAATTTGTCCTCCCAGGGCTATTTATATGAAACTAGCCTTTTTCTAATGGTCATTTCTGACATAAATGTCACACTCAGGTTTGATTAATGGGCACAGAATCTCCCGAAAAGGCTGTGGCAATGATCACTCGGAAGAGTCCTACGTTTATTCACTATTTAGACAGCGATATTTTTCAGATCATTCACCGGAACCCGAGCTAGATTTCGAGAGAGGATTCTACTATTTGAGATTGAAAGAAAAACATCATTGAAAATTCTACTTTAAAAACATTCTTTGTCACTTGGATATGTAAGAAAGACGTTAGAGAGCCAGCACAGGAATGAGATGTGTCCGAACCCGTGTCACAAAGATAACAGAGTTTGTCACTGAGGTTTTCTTTTGGGTCCGTGAAAACAGGCACTATAATCAGTGAACTGGTTCTTGTATCCCAGAAACAGCTGTCCAGAAGCTTAAAGATGCTCTGAGTTGGTGTCGTCCCTGGCAGCTGCCATCTGACCATTCTGTTGTTTGGGGAGGCCACCAGCCGTCAGGAATACCGTTTCTCCTGGACTACTGCTGACAGTAATTAAATCAACAGTTGTAGTGACTTGTTGTGACTTCAGGCCCTGTTAAATAAGTCCTGCTTTGCTTATCTGGACGTTAGAGGATCGAGTAGCTTGGGGACCGGCATTCTCAGTAAATTACCCGCATTATTAATTTTTATCCGTGTTCACGTCGGAGTAGTTTGCCAGGTATAGGAATATCTGTTGTAATACTCCTTTCCAAAAAACATGTTCTACGTATTGTAATTCAGCGTCCTCACATCGGCTATGACAATGTCATTTCATATGGGGACCAGGGCCATTAAATCTAGAGATGCACAAGGTCGGCTACAGTGATGACAGTCTCCGGTCATCTACTGGCATAGACCATACTCGAAAGAGCACTGTCACCGAGGCCTTGTCTCCGGAAACCTCCCAGTGGATTCTTTTTGCATACGTCACGGTCACTTTTCATGTGTTTAATAACAGTGCAGCTTTCTAACAGATATTTACCATCGCCATATTCATGTGGCAATAAAATTAGGTTAAGGTACTCTTGATGACGTCACTAATGGCTTTCAGTCATTATTGAGTTTTTTATGACGTTACAAAATGGCACGATTTAAGAAAAATTATAAACGTCTACCCTGCTTCTTTGTCAGGACTGACATTTATGGAATTCCTTCGGTTGTTATGTCTTGGGTATTTTATTATCCAAGACATCGAGAAGTGTAAAAATAGTACAGCTCTCTAATCAAGTTATCATCCAAGTGTTAGGGTTTTGTTGCATTTATTGGATGGCAGCATATATCTCCATGACCTGCCCTAATTTAAATTTAGCTGCCAGATTTCCCGGAAAACAAAGTAAGTCTAGACGTGATTTCAGCTGACAAGTAGGCATCGTCGCTTTGTGTCATCGACCAGGGTTTTAGCGGGGGCCCCTTTGGGTTATCCTGGGTCAGTCCCTACATCTGTATCCACCGAAAGCCTTAATATTATTAATCCATCTAAACTCTATTACTTGGTAGTTATAGTGGACCGATTTTTCAATCATTGCACCAGAACATACGTTAGGAAAGCGCTGTCTGATTTTACGACCTCGAAAAGACTTCCCAGGCGCTTCTTGGCCAGGCGTGACCTTGCGACGCAGACTCGCTCCCAGCCACCCACTGGCGTGTTCCGGTTCGGTGCGCGATGCTGCGCTTTCTTCCTGTGCTCTGTGCCATCGCTTCCGTCGTTGACCCCTTATGTTGCTTCTTCTGTCTGGCGCACTCGCCCCTCCTGCCTTGGTCAAGTCCTGCTGATTCTTCTGGTGCCAGCTTAGGCGGTCACGCCCCGCTGACAAACGTCTCTGAGCTCCTCATGGCTGGCACTGCTCTTTTGGGCATCCCTCTGTATCCTAAGTGTGCCCCGTGTATTAGCTGTAATGCGTCCAGTCATTTGGCTACACCCCTGCAAGGCACAGACCAGACCCCTGTGTTCTTTACTGTGTCGCCAGCCTCGTCCGGCACTAGGAAGCGCTTGATCGATAGACGCTGAAGGGTGAAAGGAACAGGTGGCTTTACGGATGTGCCTGTCTCAGCAACTAGAAATCGCAGTCACTCGCCCCAAGTGAATCACTCTGATATAGGTTATGGATGAGATATCGTTTGCCTTTTTATACTCACAAACATCCATCCGCTAAGGCCTTTTTGGCCTCAGCTGTTGGGGTGATCTTGTTTACTCACAACTCTAATTTACTTATTTTATAAGAGGTATTAAAAGAAATCTCAAAATACGTATATTACATCCTGCGTAATTTGACAACTGTAACCCAGAATCGAAGGCCCGTGTGGAAAACGACGCGACGTGCTTATGGTGGCTTTCTCCCAGGGACCGCCGTGGTGCTACTCATTGGGAAACTCCGCTAGTTTCTAGGCAATTTCAAGCTTGCAGATGCTGCATCGTTATGTTTTAAGAACTGAAGATTTATGGCTGATAACACATTCAGAATTAAAACTTGCCTCTCTCCATTCTGTTCTCTGCCCGCCCAGGGTTGACTGTGCTGCTAGATTTCATTATCCCTTAAATCAATGTTGTATCAGTTAGAGGAAACGGTTGTTTGTTTCTCCACAGATGTGTAGATATTAATCCCAGCAGTAACTCGGCAATT
The DNA here is from genome assembly GCF_000151845.1 of Pteropus vampyrus. Classification (NCBI taxonomy): domain Eukaryota; kingdom Metazoa; phylum Chordata; class Mammalia; order Chiroptera; family Pteropodidae; genus Pteropus; species Pteropus vampyrus. Next base: position 1,231,667 of record NW_011889061.1, on the reverse strand, counting down.
GATTTTATTTAGACCTCGACATCACGGGGACATAGACGACAAGGGGTAACTGGGTCGGGACTCGCTGGCCGACGCTGTGAAAATTAAGACTTCCTGTCATGCATAATAAGTCGGCGTCACTCATCTGCTGTGCCGCTTTTAAATCGGGGGGTATAATTAGGATGGTCATCTACAGTATTTTCACTGCTCACCTTTTTCTTCTCTTTATTCTTCCTCCTTTCCATTATTCTTGCCTCTCAGAAGCAGTATCAACTGGAAATTCTTGAATTGTAACTAAAAGTGGCCTCATTTCCAAAGCACTGAAAGTCATTGCAGGGGAAAAGCTCTCTCAAGGGCTTTTCGTGTTTCAAAGATGTGGATGTACAGCCCATGTCAGGAATAAATTCTGCACATTAAATCGACCTGAATGGTTAGAGCACAAACTTTTTTTACCAACATGGGCAAATTTCTGACATAAAAGCCTAGAACGGAACAATTGAAAAGAAGCTATTCGAATAATGCAGAGACTCTGAAAGGCTCTCCATGCTGTGAGATTTTTTCTTTTCTGAGTCTCATCGAGATTTTTCCAAGAATTTTGACCAAGTAGTCAGCTTACTTTCTGGACCTGGTAATTGGAAAAATAAAAAAAAAAAAAAGATGAAATTATTCGAAGAGCAATAGGGAATTCAATAAAGAATGGACAGCAAGATATTATGTGCTTGATAAGTATATTTCAAACTTCTTACCTGCGTTGATTAGAGCACCGGCCTTAACCACCCAAGGTCAAAGATTTGCGCTGTCTGTGACATGGACAGTTCACCCCATTTTGGATCATGGACACTGTGGTCCCCCCGACCAGCCGTCCTTCGAAGAAGGACCTGGTTCCCAGCTAGCATTGGAGGAAAGGGCCATGACAGGCCAGGCGAGGGCCATTACACAGCGTCAGAACTCAGCGTGCTAAGATGAATAACTGCCATGTTTGTTTATTTACATATATATCTACATGCATATAAAATTCGTGTCATAGCGCTCGTGATGCCTTCATAAATGAAAGGGTGCACGGCTATGTTTGAATAAACCATTAATCGTTTTCATTTTATTTTATGAAAGCGATAAAATTCAACCAGCTTAACTTTCCTTTTGATCAAGTGCCAAGTTCACGCACTTGGAATTTCGCTCCGTAGCGAACGTCTCTAAAGGCTTGCTTCGCGGAGGGAGGCGAGGTTAGTCTCAGAGAATGTTTTCCGTGGCCGCTTTTCCTCTTAGCAGGTTTAAGTTAAACTTTAGGCAATTTAAAGGACAATGAAAAAATAAAGTATGTTGTTGTTTCCCTCAAGGCATTAGAATGAGCGTTTCTGAGTTTCTGTAAGAAATGTCACTTTGCTTACCGTGAAGGAGTCTAAGACTTGTTTCATGGAGGAAGACGGCCTGGGTTAAGGTACCGCCATGAGTAGAATTAGCTGGAAAATGTCCACGGCTTATGCGGCTAGGACAACGGTGCACTGTGGCACCATTTTATTAAGCGTGTGTCTCACACCGCCGCGAGCATGGACCACTGTGTGCAAACCACAAGCTACCGACTTACTTCGGTTTGGACCTAAAGTTCTCGTGTCCATCACACTTAATGACAGTGTTTCATAGACCTGGGTCTGCTTGAACAGGACTGTCTAGACTTCCATCGATACTGTGCTCTATTTTGTATAAATGCAACCTAACAATGACACAGCATCAAGTCTAAAACCTGCAGCGTTTTCTAGGCTAATGTCCCCATGGTGTGGAGGAGGGATGGCTTGGTGACAGTACCCGCCGGAACGGGTGACCAGTGTGCCCACCCACCCTCCCTCTTTGGGGGACTAGGGCTTTATTTACCACTAGTAATTTCATTTTTAAAAACATTAACAATCTTGCTACTGAAAAATTAAGGCTTACTAGAAATCCACATGAAAATATTCTCATATATTTAAATCATATTAATTTTCAAGTCTTTCTTGTATTATCGCAATGTCCTGTCTTGCTATTTACAACCCCCTTTGCTAAGCTCACCAACCCCCCACCCCCCGCATACCCTTTTCCTACGTCATCTGTATTAAAGCGCTCACCGTACTGTAAAATGTACTTCTTTCTCTGCGTGGCTCTCTCCGGTAAACCAGCAGAACTAAGACTGGATTTCTAAAGTGTCTTTGTAGCACCGTGTCCAGCTGATGGGAGGATTTCAATGAGCATTCGATGAATGAGTAAATGACCGGATTCACTAAAATCATCGCGTCTTTAGCTTTAGTTTATTTTATCTTCTATTTCTACTATATTTTCAGACGTATTCTGCTTACTTTCAGTAACGCAGATAAAGTAACACATGCGATTTACCTTTCTAATTAAACCACCTCACGATATTCTGGGCAGTTCCTAAAAATGAGCTACACAGGTTGAAACCTACCTTCCTGTCCGGGCTGGCGATCTAACGGCTATTGCGACTTCATCATTTAGAAACCTTACGCTGTCTCTCTTCCGGCAACAATATAAAAGACACGTTTCGTATCTGAGCTAGAGGTAACGCACCGTCGCTTATTCACGCCTTCGGAGTGCTGAGCACATTTATTCAAGGTCTTCAGTTACCTCTCTTCCCGTCTGTGCTACTGAGAACGTACCCAGCGTCTTGGCCTGTTCTTCCAGGTCCCAGCAAACTTACGAAGCTCCGTCTCTGACACTCGTTTGGGGTTCGTCTCCTCGGTCGCTTTGGGCCCAGAGTCGCGGGCTTCGATCGAGGACTTCTAAAGCAGCTCGTTTGGGCTCCTGCTCTGTAACTTGCCAAATCTTTTTAAAGCCAGGCCAAAAAAATGAAAAGTCCTCCTCCACATTTTATCAGTGTAATAACCAAAATTCTCGGTTATGCCCTTGGGTCTCGTTTCCTGTTTTCCTCTGCACGATGCACATTATGTACTTTCGGGTTTCATAGACAAGTCCCTAATTTGCTCAGAATTTGTGCTCATAAGTTTGCCAGATAACTATCAAATCAATCGTCCATAATTAAACCCTAAGTCCAAGTACCCTGCGTATTTTGCAATGCTTAATTGATCTTTCCCAGTGGCACACTTCACTGCTGTTTTCATCATGGGAATAGTACGAGTTGTCAGAATATTTTATACTTCGCAATCACCTATTAATTATGAAGCATAGTTTCATTCACTTTTTTCTCGACGCGCAATCAACCTCTGCTGTTTATCGTGGCCTGAATTTTATAGCAGGTAGGGTGGTTAGGTGTCCTTTAATTACATGTGGTTAATGAATATTCAATCATTTTTCCACTGCCTAAGATCTGCCCAAACCAGTACGCTTTTTTCGTCATCTGAGAACCGATGTTATTCAAGTGTGTTTTGTCAGAAATGTCATTTTCATCTGTCAGGAAGTGGCTTAAGCACATTTTTTTTTCCTTCTATATATAACATAATTGCCAAGGTCGTCAAATAATATATGAAGATACACTGGCATAACAAAAGGCCAGCAAAGAATGGCGATGGCCCACACTTGCTTGCTTCCCCATCACTGTAGAAATGTGATTAGTGATAATGGTAGTTAATTATTTTGAACAATGAACCCAATCAATCTAGTCAGTTCACCAAGGAGAAAGGACGGGTATTAAACAAGAACCCTGATAAGGTCAGAATGGACTACGGAAATACATTAATTAGCTTGACGCGTGCTTTAATCAACGCTGCGTTGTCATGCCCGTTAGCAGATAATACAGCTGCTCACACATAAAAGAATGATGTGTCCTTAGAAATTCTAATTTTCAGCGCCTTTAATAACAGTGGTTCTTACATTCACCATGTTCTGGTTGAGGGTGAACGTCATGTAGTACGCATGTACGAGTCCCTCAGCTTAGAAATAGGAGTTACTGTGAGAGAGAACAAAATACCACAGCCCAGCTCGTAGTGAATGATGCAGATCCCCCACGTCCTCTGCTGATAAGCGTCGAGAATGATGGAAAGCCTAATCTAGTTGTAAACAACCTGCGTAAATGAATTGTATGTGTTTTTTTTTTTTTCTGGATGCATATAGGAGTAGCGAACAAATTTAATTACATTGAGCAATCTTAGTTTGAAATCATCAGCTTCCTTTAAATTTTAAATGAGGATTATGAAAATAATTATGCTTTACGAGCAAGTAGGTTTCTATTTTCGTGGGATAGAGAACAATAAAATACGACCACTTCGCGAAATTTTAGGACGACTCAACTATTTCTTTATTGTAAAAGTAAACCCAGATATGTAAAACGGCCTTAGGGCAACTGGAATATATAAAATCGAGGTGTCCTTAAACGACCATCATTTTGAGTAACCGCAGAGACAGACAGGCCTGCTCACGGGTAACATAACTGATCCAGACTGGACTTACGTAGCTTTCTGTTCGGAGGTGGAGTCCTTTGTAATGTTCTTCTTACAGACAATGGTCGGAAAATTATGGAAAAGGCAAGAGAGATGTTTTAGCTACTTAGCCCAGCAGTTTACTTGATCTTCATGAACTATAGCTGAAGGGTACTCTTTAACGTAAAATGATTGAAACTCTGTTCAGACTTTCAAAAGGGAGAGATGAAACAGCGCTATGCGACATCTAACAACCATGTCTGTAAACCAGAAGGTGGCTTAAACCCACATGGGAAGCAAAGCATGCCACATCACATAAAACGTCCCAGGAGCGCGACGTGAAAAGCGTGGGCTGCATGACTCGTGGCGTAAGGTGGCCCATTTCCAAAACTCGCTCCGTTCCTGCTCCTCCACTGCTGCAGCCCATTATTCTCAGCTTTTAAGCGGTAAAAGCATCCAGTTCGTTCATCTGTTCGGCAAACATTTATTCAATGAGAAGCGTTTTATGCTGGGCCCGGTGGAGGCTGTCGGTTCACACGAGATAGTCTCCGTCCTCGAGCAGTTTGCACAAACACGACACAAAGTGCCACACGCAGTTGCCTCGCAGTCCTGAGGACGTAAGACTCTTTCTGCCGTGGTAGCGAAGCTCGAAGGGCCAGTGACACGGTGACGGGAGCGGCGAGGCGGGGAGGGGACTCGGGGGAGGCCGGCCGTGTCCGGAGGAGGCCGCGGGGCTTGAGTCTGTCCCCCGGTTAGGACCCCGCTGGCGAGCTCTGCGGGAGGCGGGGCTCGGAGGCGCAAATGCCACCAGACACGCGCCGGGGGCTGCGCAGGGTCCGGGCAGGACGCGGGACACGATAAGGGGCCGTTCGGGGACCTCGTCGGACAGGACTGGCTCCCGCGAGGCACACACACTGCCGGCCGGGAGCTGGCGGGGGTGGAGCGGAAAGGGGCTGACACGGGGTGGGGGGACCAACGTCACGCGGAGATGAAGAGACGCGCTCGTGAGCAAGGAGGGGAGCTGGGGACAGGGACAGGCACAGGGAGCAGGACGGCTCTGGCGGGCGAGCCGTCTTCACAGGCTGCCGCCCGAAGTGAAAAGTGGAGGCCAGCGCGAGGCCCCTTTGCGCGTGGCCCCCTGTGGCCCTCGGGAAAAGCCCGGGGCCCTCGCCAGCCCGGGAGCTGCCGTCCGGGGCGACGCGTCCGCCTCTGCGTCTTCAGCCCCGTTTCCCCCGAGGTCCGGCCAGTGCCACTTCCCGCCCTCCCGAGAGCTGGGACTTCGCTGGGCCGTGTCCTTTCGCGAAACGCGCTCTCGTCCGCACCCCGCGCCCCGGCACGTCTCGCACGTCTGGGCCTTCGGACCCCAGGTCGCGTGCGCCCCCCTCAGCGACCTTCGCCGCGGAGCCCTGGGCCCCGTCCCATGACGCGTTTCCACAGCGGGCTTTTTGTTTCGTGTCCGCCCCGTGTCGGTCCAGAAGCCGCAGGAGAAGAGTCGCGCTCGCCCCCGGCGCACCCCGAGAACCTGCGCCCGAGGTCCCGTCGGTGCCCAGTGCGTGTGTGCGGAGTGAGCGGGAGGGAGCGACAGCCCTGCGCGCTAACGCCACCCCCCAGGGCGGTCCCCAGGGCTCCAGCGTGCTCCGTCCCCAGCGGACAGGAACGGATTGTCACACGCTAAAGCACTTAACAGACAGTACTAAAAAAAAGTTTCTCGAAAGCTATTATTATACTACGAATGCTTATCGGGAGGGAAACGTCTTGTAGAATAAATTAGTAAAGATAAAATACATTTCACTGTTTAGATGGTACCAGAAAAGGTGTAACGTGTATAATTTACTCGACGAGACTGACTTGATAATCATGGCTTTTAAATGCTTATCGTGACAATTAACACGCTGTTATCCGGGTCCTGTGAGGACCCAGAGTTGGGGGCGCGGGGGTCAGAATGACCGATGGACACGGAACAGGCGGCCCCTGTGCGCCCCTGCGGCCTCGCAGGGGACCGATGCTCGTGACCCGGCACCCACGCCTCGCTCAGCAGCTGCAGGGCCACGAGGCCGGTGCCACCCGCAGCGTCCGCCCTGCCATCTGTCGTTCCTGTGTCCCTCACGTCACACCCTCGGCTGTACTTCCCCCCCCCCCTGCCCCACCCCGACGCTCCCTGCTGGGGGCCCCGCCACACGACAGGCCCCGCCACGGAGACGCGGGTTTACGCGACGACATAGGGGCAGGTGGACGACACGGGTGTTAATGCCACACGCGGACGGACGGGCTCGGTCCTCAAGATGCAGGAAGGAGGAAAAATGACACAGCGGCGTTTGTAAGAAAAACACTCCACGTTAGCCCGAGCTTCGACGTGCTGGTCTCGGAATGAGCTGGGCCGCAGTTCGGCGCCCGGTCCCCCCGCTCGCCGCTGGCGGGGCTGTGTTAGGGACGACAGCGGGGTCCGCGACGCCTGTTAGATGGCAGAAGAGCCGTGCATCCCCTGACCCCGTGCCCGCCACGACGCTCGCTTGACGGGCAGTAGTCGCCCGACCCGCCCGTCGGCCGGGTGCCCGGCGGGAGGGTCCCCCGTGCGCGAGGCATCCCCGCTCTGCATTCAGACCGGGAGCGTTTAAAGGGCGGAGTGAACGCTGGCTGCCGCCGCCACATCCGCGTGCGTGTTCTTCGTTTGGAAATGAGCGAGCGTTTTATCCGCGGCTCTTGCTGCAAGTCCGGCTTCCCCTATGCGTCCGAACCGCGTGGTTTACATCCACGGACCGCGAGCGAGCACCGGTCTCGCCCTGCCCGCCCCGTCCCCTCCGTGGTTGGTCCCTTTCCCGTTCCCGATGTGCAGAGCGCCACGCAACTGGGATCTCTGGCACATCGACTTACTACACAAAACGGTTTTTAGAGCAGAAAAACAGTTACCGATCTTATAAAAAATTATAATTGGTCAAAACAACAAATTTGGTTATAGTTTATGTTTATTAGTTTGACCTTAAGAGGATATTTATGACAACGACGAATCTTTCTTTCATCTTTAAGGTATCGCCTTATAAACACCTTTCGCCGACCGTGTCTTTATGGTTACGGTTGCTCAATATAACAAATATAACATTTGGGGTATTATGGAGTGAAATGTCCAGCTGTGAGAGCACTACATGTAACCAGATTCAAAAAGCAATAGATTCAGTCCTAGAATGGCGAGATGCATCCTGCTGTTTTGCGACATTCTGTTCCTGTCAGCCACAAAAGACATGCAGACCGTGTCTGAGTAAGAACAATCTGATGGGAGTCCCTGCGTGTGGCTATTCTAACTGAAAGAAAGGACTATCTGCAGAGCAGGGGACAAATGGTCCGTGAGGGGTCAGCAATCCGGACGCTGAAGGCACAGATGAATGTGTAGTGTGGGAGCTGTCACAGCAAAGTAACCGTGACGAGTCACGCCACGGCACCCAGGAATAAAAACGGAAGGAGCGCACTTTAAATAAGTTAATTTCAAATTAAGCACATGGGCTCAGAAGAGACTGATGCCCATCTGCCATCGTAAGGTATGGCTACAGCACAACATACAAACGCGACACAATCGCATCGCATCTATCAGTGAGTTCGGTGACAATTTTACTGGCCACCAGTGGGCAGAAGCGGAGTGTCGCTTGTCACATTGATGGACTGCCCATTACCGCCTCAGATCCTTCTCAGCACCAAGAAGAACGATACCCCCAGAAGCAGCCCGGTGTCGGCGGCCTGGATGATGAGTTCTC
>NW_011889061.1:1220436-1222444 GCF_000151845.1 Pteropus vampyrus | reverse complement strand
AGACACACAAAGTCTGTAAGAACAGCCTGGGACTCGAAACGTCAGATTTCCATCTCTTGGTTAAAGGTAAATCAACGCTTCATTTCATTTCAACTCACGCAGTATGTTAACAAATATAAATATTCCATTAATATTGACCTTTATGCATCAATGCTCAAAATTAGCATAGGTACCATTAATAGTCAGGCTTTTAAGGGAGGTTTTTTATGACTTTTTTCTTCCCTTTCGACCCGAATGATCTCCGTCCAGCAGATTTTCGCATGGAACTGACGATCATTTCAGGCTCTCACATCGCATGCACAGACCAGTATCATCAGAGGGCGCGTGTCGCCAGTAAAGAACACGCCCACGTGAAATGTGTCTTTCAGAATTCCCAGGTAATTTAGATTAATTTTCAAATCTAGCTTATGAAAATAAATCACATGTTTTCACTAAAAAGACATTGGTTTCTTGCTCTGCGTAAGCCTCGTGGCAGGCGTGGATGGGGGCGGCCAAGGCAGGTCGAGTTCCTTCCTCGATGAACATGCCGCCAAGTCCAAATGTCCTGAGAAGTAAATCGGTGACTGTATGAAGTGCCGTGACAGAAACACCAGGTGCCGTGGCGACAGAGGGACATCGTTCAAACCAGACGATGCCATCGAGGAAGGCTAGCGGGGGGAGGGGGGGGCGGGTTGCTGCCGAGATGACTTCTGAAGAGTAGAAATTCAGAAGATCGAGAAAAGAGGAAGGACATTTCAACAGAGCGGCAGCGTCAACAAGCACAACGTCCTCGAGAGCTGTGACCGGGAGCCAGGCTGTGATTCATCCACGTGCCAAACCGGAGACTTCAGCACTGTCTGGAAATCGGTGAGTCACTGCAGGACGGTCAGCGGCAAGTGGGGACAGCTCGTCCAGACCCGACGGCTTGGGCGGGCACCCCGGGCGGCAATGCTCAGCGGATGTTTGTCACGCCCCCGCTCACTGCGTATTTGTCATCCTCTCCCTGAATGGGAACACCGTTTGGGAAAGCATAAATGATTTGCCTTCACAGCTGCATCTCCACACGGCACAGTTACATAGTGTCATTCTCATGAGCATCGTGGATAATAGAATGTTTCTCTGTAGGAACTGGGCATATTTTAGTAGACACCAAACCGTGACTCAGAATGCCCTGACATTTGTGTGCATTACGTCTTAGAAATCACTGTAATGCTATGATTAACGTGAAGCTCAATTGAATCATCCACAGTAACTGCCCAAACCTATCAACAAGTGTTTAATTTTTGCAATTTTTGAGAGATAGGGGATTGGTTATTTTCTTAACTGACGGAATTTATTGTAAAATTAAACATTTATTCCTAAACTCACCGTTCAGTATGAATCTGCTAAAGAGGCGAAAGGCCCATAACATTGAAACTATTCTGTTCATACATGAATACAACCATTTTTTGAAGATGATTTTGGAATTGTTGGCCACGGTCTAAAATTAAATAATGGAAATTTTAAAATCAATCGATGCGTCTCTTATAAAGATACAGCGTTTACTCTGGAAGTTTAAATTCGCATGTTGCTTCTCCCATAGCTCTCACCGAGGTTGAAGCTCATCGGGATGTTCCACTCGGCTAAAGATACTCAGGTCCGATGCCGTGGCTTTACAGGTTCACAAACAGTTATCGAATGCTTCACATTGTATTATTACTGGAAAGGAAACTAACTCAGATATTTGTTCATCAATTAGGTGACTAACTGCATGGGCCACTGTCACCTCCGCTTTGGAAATGAGGCTGGCCTGTTGTCTCCAAGGCCATATCTTTTTTTTTTTTTTCATTTTGGGTCTCTTTTCCTCAAGCCTGAGGCGGGCAGTGTGTGGGGTGAGGGTGAGGCTGCCGAAGGCAAAGAAGAGATGAAAGATGCACGAGAAGATTCATAGAAAGATTAATTTTTTAAGAGCTCAAATGTCCTTGAAAACCTTGTTTATTGTCCATTTAGATAGCGAGACCCTGGCAAGGCTGTCACAGGCATTAGACAG
>NW_011889061.1:1215734-1218051 GCF_000151845.1 Pteropus vampyrus | reverse complement strand
GGTGGCAACAGGTGACGTCAGTGTGAATGTACCTAACGCCACCGAGGAGGAGCCGGCCGAGTCTCTGCGCTGCTGCCCGTGCTGAGCCTTCCATCATCCACGGCCAGGCACCCCAAAACACCCTGCCCCCACAGACAGTCCCCACCCCACTGGGCCGAGCGGGGGGCCTGAGCCCCAGGGCACGATGCCCAGACGGGACCCCACGTCGCTGCTGGATGGAGCACGGCAGAGCCAGCCGCACACCGAACCCCAATCTGCCCAGCGGTGTCACCAAAGGCCCAGCACAGCAAACATGCTGGGCAGGTGTTGCTCGCAACCCGCAGGCTAAGCCACAGCCCGCGAGATCGAGGTCGCTGGGTGATTTTAAAGGAGGTCCACGCCTCTCTCCAGAAGTCCCGTGTCAAGCCTGTCACCTGCCAGGGGTGGGACAGACACCCAGCCGCACAGGCGATTTTGTGACAGTGCGTTCCTGACACTGTGACTCTGCTGCAAAGTACATGACATAGTGAGTGGCAGCCCCGCGAGGCGAGAGTTTTCAGCTCGCCCCTGTGCAAGGTCATCTGGAGAAACCTGGGTGAGCACAGAGGATTCACCCAGCCGAGCCGATTCACCAAGGAGGAGCACACCCCACCGCACGCACACTGCCCCCCTAAATACCGGCCACCTCCTGGGTCACCAGCACCGGACCATCACGCCTGGCGTCACAGCCGTCAGTGTGCCTTCAGATGCTCCCCTCCATCACTGCCCAGCGGCTCACCAGCTGCCACCTGTCCAAGGCCACCTTCCACCAGCAAGCGTCAGGCCTTTTTTCGAGATAAAGTGCCACGTTTGCTGTAATGCTTACGCATCTCCTGACGGTTTCGCATGCATAAGACTGTGCTACCGACTTTGCTGGCTCCTCTTTTTAATGCATGTCTGAAGTTTTCCCCTAAGTCCTGTGGGCTGCATTGCAGAAGGGGCCGGTACAGCGACTTTTGGGGACACAAGTGTGTTCTGACCAAGCGCGGTGTGTGAGTTGGCATCATAGGTTTACTCTCCGCGGCTCAGCAGGGCACAGAGAGGGAAGTTTCCGGTCACCTCCGCAGCTCTCCAGGCTCCTCCGAGGCTCGTCCTGCAGAGAAAGTCACTGTCACGAGGCGTCACGTTTGTGCGGGGATGTCCTCCTGGGCCCTCTCCTTCAGATGCCAAACGACACTGGCCGAAAACCCTGTGATATTTTTTTCCTGCTGCCCAGTGATGGCATTTGCGATGCGTGTACGTCGCCACCTGCTCCCTCCCTGTCCCCACGTCCTCCTTCCCACACCTGTGGGGCCGAAAGCTCAGGGTTTGTGGGGCCGTGTTGTGGGGTTTCTCTTACTTGTTACCGCTCCTCCAGAGGCCGTGAGCCCCTCCAGCTCTGGAAGGGCACAGGGCGACTCTGCTGGTGACCCTTGACATTTACTAAGAGTCAAGGAATCCAGAACTTTCTCTAGTCTCTCAACCCAGCCTGCCCTTCAAGGTGATTTTCTGGCTGCCTCTGCGCAGGCAGCAGACGTGTCTCACGGGGCGGGGGGGTGGGGGTGGGGGCGTAGTCACTCACAAAAAATGTAAAATAATGACGATATTAACTTGTTTCAACAAACATTCGTTCTCGTATAAGTATATGGCTTTCTCTTTAGGTTGGCATAGGTACAGTATTCTATGTCGGACATAAAGATACGAATATTTAAAAACACAGAGCGCGATGCTTTTTGGGAGCCCGCAGGGAAATGTCCCGTCTTTCTCAAGTTCCCAGACAATTGTGCCAAGAGTAACTTCCCACTCCAGGGTCTACACCACCAGAGGCAGCTCTTGAAAGACATTCTTTCTTATAGCCGTCGGGTAAAAAAGTAAACTCTGTTTATTCTCCGATAAGAAATTACATTAAAAATGTCCAGCGTTCGCCCAAAATAGCTCAACAAGAAATGAGTTCGGTGCATAAAGTTGAAGGCACATAGAGAAATCCGTGAGAACAGGCCTGCACCCTGAACGTCAGAACGGTCCACAGCCAGGCACTTAAAACAATTCGCAAATTTACTTGACAGCCGAAAAGTAGGCTGCCATCTTCATACTCAGTGCCTAACATGAGTTTCATATGTAGATATTTTGAAAAGTTACTTTTTTACTTAAATTAATATCCAAATTATTATATCGACGTGTTCAAATCTTAATTTTCTTAAGAATTTAGTTTCATTCCTCTTATGTACTTTTAAATTCAGTTTATACATATGGTAATTGTATTAAAATAAGAACGATTATGGTCTTTGACTAATGTTGAAGTTAATTCTTTTAAGATATT
>NW_011889061.1:1209682-1214597 GCF_000151845.1 Pteropus vampyrus | reverse complement strand
GAGTTACTTAAAAAACAACGGTAGTGATATCTTTTCTTGAAGGTTTTGAAGCTAGTAGCTGCTGGAGCAGAAAAGAAGCGTCGCTTGCAGTAAAAGCTCTGTGACACGGCGGCACCCCACACAAAGGCCTCGCTTCAAGGAGGTCGTTGGGCCTCTCGTCTCGAACTATGATAGTATTTAGTCCTTGGATCGGAGTCTGGACTCTGCTCCCGGCTGACTGCAAATGTCTAATTAATATTCGCTTAACCACATGGACTCGTGAAGCCGTAATCAAAAGCGCCCCAATATTGTAATTAATACAAGACACCGCTATTTAACCCGCTGACTGTATTTTGATGCAGCCTCGATCCAGCGCAAAGTATCATCGATCGGGCGTGGTCCCCAGTCTGACGTCCTGGGTGTCCTTTGCCTCCTTCCTGCTGTCCTCGGTAACCCTCGGTCACCCCAACACGTGCCTCCCTGCAGCTCACCTGACCGTTCCTCTCTGCTACTTTCCGAAATGAGCATTTCCTGTCATGGCAGCCGTGCTCTTCTGAGACCTGAACTCCGCGATAAGTTCCACCCCGTTGTCTAATAACGAGCTAAATGAAACGGCGAAGTTAAACAAACTTTATGCGCCAAACATCCAAAGAAATCTAGACATAGGAAATCTTTAACAGCCGGTCATAGCAGCTGGGAAAAAACGAGCTTCCTGAGCTTTTCCTCGTGTTTCTCACCCCGCACGCTACCCCTGACCTTCATCCTCATCTTAACAGTGTCCTGAGGACTCTGTCTGAAGTGTTGCTTATAGCGCTGTCCTGCTGTCTTGTGGCCACAAGACTTTAAACACGATTCTGCATCTTTGTCCTGCGTTTGAGTCATGTATTCGCTTAGTTCACACATCGTTTCTGGGCACCTGTTATGTGCTGAGAAACTATCAGGTTTTGTCTCTTAGGGAGGGTTCCTAATAAATAGAATGTTTGAATACAATAATAGAGGGATATCCGGACAGAATAGGCAAAGAACCCAGGGAAAATTGTCTGTAAGAAATGATAGCTAAAGTGAGTTTTGAACTAGTCAGGTAAATAAAAAGAATCTCTGGGCGTTAATCGGTAAGAGAAAGGACTTAGCACCCTTGGGTGTCTGCATAGTATCTATGATACAGTGGAAGCCTTCTAATCCAACATTATCAGGACGTTTTCGGTTAAATAAAGAGAAGAATCAGTTTTAAAATGACACATCGATGCTGTATTGAGTAGAGATTTGGCGGCTATAACGAAATGCAGCGGTTTTAACGAGACGGAAACTCCTTCGTACGTGGAAGTCTGGACACGAGCTTCCTGGCCGACGTGGTGGCTCATGTGGGGACAGCGGCCCCTTCTCTCTGGCTGTGAGTTTGCCCTGGAGCCCGCGCTTCCGGCCGGCGGCACCAATTCTTCCTCCCCCGCTCTCACGTCGCTCGTGTGGGGAGCGGAGGAGACCGAGGGACCGTAGACGTCGTCCCCTCACACGTCTGACCTTGGGAAAGTGTCGGTCCCTTTGTGGCTGCATGGTTCTGCTTTCTGGCCTGGTGTGCGTGCTGGCGGTAAGCCCGAGCTCTTTGGACAAGGTCGGTTTCCGGCAAGACCAGGTGTCCGGTCTGACACGCAGCTGGTGCCTCCCTCGGAAGTGTCCTGCTACGTGCACGTTGTCACCCCATGTGGACGCACTGTGAGGGGGGCCTACGGCCACCGGTCCTGCTGCCCTTCACGGAAAACCCGCTCGTGGTGTTGGTGGGCCCGAGCAGGGTCCGGATCTGAATCGGGGGTTCGAGCAGGTGATTCTCGGCCCTCTCGACCTGGCCACGCCCCTCCCCCTCCCGGCTCCCTCTCTGCTCTGCAGGCGGCGCCAGGAAGGTCCGATGGGTCAAGCGAGTCAGGAGGCGCCCCGTTCAGGTGGGGCCGGATCCGAGCCTTCCTCTTCTGTGGGATCCTTGTGCTCTGTGGAGGATGCTCGCGGATTCAGAGATGTCCACGAGTTGGGTACCACTCCCGCTTTCTCGAGGTGAAGATGGAAGGAGGAGCCGTTCACAAGTACCGCGCATGCCAGAGGCCTCTGTCCACATCCCAACACCGCGTCCATGGCGTGGGAGACAGAGATGAGAAAGAGAGCGGGTGCTGGATACGGCCCAGGAGGCAGGGGGGGTGGCTGACTGCGGACACGGGTGAGGACGAGGATGAGGACAATGGCTAACCCTAGGTGCATCACATGCCGGGCTCTTTCCAGTGTTGTCTGCATGATAATTCATTTACTTTCTCCGCAAAGCATTATGAGGTAGTACAATTTTTTAACGGATGTGGGTAGGTCATTTGCCCAAGTTTCTGGTCCAGGAAGCATGGGAGCTGGAATTGGGTCCCAGCAGCCTGGCTCCCCAGCCCGATTCTAAAACCAGCGACAACTTCGCAGATGCTCGGGCACCTGGAGAGGCTGTGGTCCTGCTGTCGCCATGACGTGGGGAGAGGGCAGATGTGTGACTTGAAGGAGCTGGAAGCAGGCAAAGCTACATACGCACGGATGCTACACAGCTGCGAGAGAGCGTCCAGGTCAGACCCAAGCGCAGGTGGCCCCTTCAGACGCGGACACCGTCATGTCTCCTACAGACGGACGCTGTCCTCCAGGCAAGCAGGTGTCTTCGTGTAGACATGGCGTGGAGTCACGGCTACACACACAAATAACACGCTGTCCACAGAAGCACCTTCTCAAGGCGTCGAGGACACTGAGGTGTCAGGTCCTCAGAATCCCAAGAGACCCCCTTTTATAGACACTGTATCGCCGTGTCCACAGGTCTGACGAACGCCATCCCCATAAATAAACTGGACTTCAATTCAGTCTCGTGACATCAAACTAAAACGTTTAAATACATCCTAGATAGAACGGGTCAACTGTTGAGTTTACGGAATTAGCAGATTTTGCAACACGGTTGAGTATATGCATGAGTATTTCTGCATAAAACTGCCTCTTTAAGAAATAGTAAATAATGTGTCCATTGTAAACTGTTTTATAATATTAAACCACATGTAGTTTAAGTATGAATTCAAAGGTCATAATAGAATTGTGTGGCTACAGAAGAAACCCAAGAAGATTCCAGTCCGTAAAATTGTGACTAAAAGTGTCGTTTGCTCATTCTTTGCTGCGAGTGTTTTCTGACTTGACAGCTATTATGAAAAAGGCAAAATAACATATTGTTCAAAAAAAAAAAACCTCTTACCGAGTGTTCTTGACATTTGACAATGCCATTAAGCTAAAGTACCGAAGACAGAATTTTAAATCACGTGAGCTCTGGTGAAGCTGGGCTTTTCTGAAAAGGTTCACAGGAAATTTGTTATGATTCATCGCTATAAATGAACAGAGGCAATGCACACTTTTCTGAATGTTAGAGATTCGTGACACACCCATAGAGCGGTAGGGACAGACATGACCCAGGCCAGGATCCCACAGGTTTTCTTACACCGATGGCAGCCATAACCCACCCACCCCCAGAAAACCCAATAGGAATATTTGAAATGTAGAGTGGTAAAATGTTTCAGACATACTTTCGGATGTCTAAATTCTAATAAGGGAGAAAAGAAACGGTAAATAACAGAGGTTTGAGGTAGGGAGCTACCCAATTTATTGCGTGGTAGCCCTCAAAAATGAAGGGACGGGGTTGTGGGATCAGCACCCAAATCCGCCCAGACGTGTCTGAGGACCGTGTGGGGCACGAGGCAGCCCCTCAGCCCACATGAGAACCTTCCAACGGCTGTGAAATCCTAGTCCCAAACAAATCACATCTATAACTGAAAAGTGTTTGCTTGGCTGTCTTTGAATTGTCACCTCTCTATGAGTCAAGATGGTTGGCTTAATGCCAGGTAATGGACATATTTTAGGAACCCACTAGTAACACACACCCACCTTCCCAGCAGGTGACTATCAGCGTCTTAAGTTATGCGTCATCACCTGCTGATCCCGGAGCCCTCTGTAAGGAGAGGTGCCGGTGTACACTTCACGGTGCCCATGACGTCTTCCTGTCATGATTTATTATCTAAGCTTCGCGTGCGAGGCAAAGACATGAGAAAAGATGCGTGATAAAAGGCCGTTCTGGCTTTCCGTTCGGAGAACTAATTGACTTGTGGATGAGCACATTTCCCTTTACGTACATAGTAGAGGCATAGTTTGATTACTCTGTGAATAAAATCGCAATTACAGTTCTCTTTTTTTAAACGTACTAAAATTGTTTTTCTTCATTACCCATTTCTTACTCGATGAAGGGACAATGGACGTGAACTCAGCCATTCTTATTTGAAATTTCCCGTGGCGTTCTGTCTTGTCTTCCTCTTAATGAAAAGTGGCGATGCCATGTGTGTTGACCCACTAACAAGGGAGGATGTCAATTAAGGAGAAAAAGTGTTTTTGAAGAGTACAATTCTATATCCTCTTTGTAGAAATAAGGACCAAATCTGTTATTGCTGAATTCTGAGTAGACTTTAGGAATAGTTTTGATAACTTATGAATATTGGGCTATACGCTATTCATTAAACCCAGATCCGATGTGATATCAGATGTCACTGTAGAAAATGAGGCCATCACGAAATCAAAATACGTAACCTCTGAGCACTGGACACTTCCTTAGCAGCAGTTTCAGAAAGTAAAATTAGCTCCGCTTCCCAGAGAAAATAATACCAGACACTCGTTTACACGGGAATGCAACTTTCTCTCCTGCAACGTTTAGGTAAGGAAATTTACTCAACCTCGTGAAAGAGAGCGTCCGAGTGTGCCTCTCTCTTCTGCATTTGTACGTGGAGATGATTTCTGGACCAGTCGATGTTAAGCTGGATTTGGGGAATTATATTTTAGCAATGCAGTGGATCTGATTAGCTAACACTTCCATTTAAAAACTGCGAGCACTGACTTTGTGATC
>NW_011889061.1:1199528-1209632 GCF_000151845.1 Pteropus vampyrus | reverse complement strand
GTAAACTGTTTTATAATATTAAACCACATGTAGTTTAAGTATGAATTCAAAGGTCATAATAGAATTGTGTGGCTACAGAAGAAACCCAAGAAGATTCCAGTCCGTAAAATTGTGACTAAAAGTGTCGTTTGCTCATTCTTTGCTGCGAGTGTTTTCTGACTTGACAGCTATTATGAAAAAGGCAAAATAACATATTGTTCAAAAAAAAAAAAAAACCTCTTACCGAGTGTTCTTGACATTTGACAATGCCATTAAGCTAAAGTACCGAAGACAGAATTTTAAATCACGTGAGCTCTGGTGAAGCTGGGCTTTTCTGAAAAGGTTCACAGGAAATTTGTTATGATTCATCGCTATAAATGAACAGAGGCAATGCACACTTTTCTGAATGTTAGAGATTCGTGACACACCCATAGAGCGGTAGGGACAGACATGACCCAGGCCAGGATCCCACAGGTTTTCTTACACCGATGGCAGCCATAACCCACCCACCCCCAGAAAACCCAATAGGAATATTTGAAATGTAGAGTGGTAAAATGTTTCAGACATACTTTCGGATGTCTAAATTCTAATAAGGGAGAAAAGAAACGGTAAATAACAGAGGTTTGAGGTAGGGAGCTACCCAATTTATTGCGTGGTAGCCCTCAAAAATGAAGGGACGGGGTTGTGGGATCAGCACCCAAATCCGCCCAGACGTGTCTGAGGACCGTGTGGGGCACGAGGCAGCCCCTCAGCCCACATGAGAACCTTCCAACGGCTGTGAAATCCTAGTCCCAAACAAATCACATCTATAACTGAAAAGTGTTTGCTTGGCTGTCTTTGAATTGTCACCTCTCTATGAGTCAAGATGGTTGGCTTAATGCCAGGTAATGGACATATTTTAGGAACCCACTAGTAACACACACCCACCTTCCCAGCAGGTGACTATCAGCGTCTTAAGTTATGCGTCATCACCTGCTGATCCCGGAGCCCTCTGTAAGGAGAGGTGCCGGTGTACACTTCACGGTGCCCATGACGTCTTCCTGTCATGATTTATTATCTAAGCTTCGCGTGCGAGGCAAAGACATGAGAAAAGATGCGTGATAAAAGGCCGTTCTGGCTTTCCGTTCGGAGAACTAATTGACTTGTGGATGAGCACATTTCCCTTTACGTACATAGTAGAGGCATAGTTTGATTACTCTGTGAATAAAATCGCAATTACAGTTCTCTTTTTTTAAACGTACTAAAATTGTTTTTCTTCATTACCCATTTCTTACTCGATGAAGGGACAATGGACGTGAACTCAGCCATTCTTATTTGAAATTTCCCGTGGCGTTCTGTCTTGTCTTCCTCTTAATGAAAAGTGGCGATGCCATGTGTGTTGACCCACTAACAAGGGAGGATGTCAATTAAGGAGAAAAAGTGTTTTTGAAGAGTACAATTCTATATCCTCTTTGTAGAAATAAGGACCAAATCTGTTATTGCTGAATTCTGAGTAGACTTTAGGAATAGTTTTGATAACTTATGAATATTGGGCTATACGCTATTCATTAAACCCAGATCCGATGTGATATCAGATGTCACTGTAGAAAATGAGGCCATCACGAAATCAAAATACGTAACCTCTGAGCACTGGACACTTCCTTAGCAGCAGTTTCAGAAAGTAAAATTAGCTCCGCTTCCCAGAGAAAATAATACCAGACACTCGTTTACACGGGAATGCAACTTTCTCTCCTGCAACGTTTAGGTAAGGAAATTTACTCAACCTCGTGAAAGAGAGCGTCCGAGTGTGCCTCTCTCTTCTGCATTTGTACGTGGAGATGATTTCTGGACCAGTCGATGTTAAGCTGGATTTGGGGAATTATATTTTAGCAATGCAGTGGATCTGATTAGCTAACACTTCCATTTAAAAACTGCGAGCACTGACTTTGTGATCGGAATGGCAATGGACTTTCCGTAAAAGGAAGTGGGGAGAGAATCTGGCTACTCAGTGTGGCTAGCACATATAGTTGCCGGATCTTTAACAAATTACACTCATAAAGGGGAAAAAAAGAAAGGAGCTCTAATTCAATAATCGTATTCAAGCTGAAATTCAACACAAAAGTATCGTAAAGCGAGTAATTATTTTCTTTATTTAGCAGATATGCAGATATATAGATAGATATTATATCTATCTATCTATCCGTATATATCTGTATCTATCGAGATGTCTATAGATGGATAGATGTAGATAGATACACATATATCGTCATTAAACTTTGTAAGTTGCAGTCTAGAGAATATTTTTATATACCAAAGTAGAAAACCCATTAATTAATCTCATTTTATGGCACAGTTTGTTCCACTCAGCAGAGACTTCACGGGAAAAGCAAAAATGTAAGGGAAGAGAGAGCGGAGGGGAGATCAGAGGTTAATTGCCTTTGTTGATCTCGCAGTAATTTTGACAGCTCCGATCCATTAAAACGTGTGTAAAAATGGAGGAATGTGTTCTTAGTGAGACTGCGTGTTTGGGGAAATTGCATTCTCTACATAGAGGCTTTAATTCCATCTAAAATCTGAATAACAGCTGGCTAACTCATACTGACAGAAGCGTCAGCTTTCACACGTGTGCATCGCTACCACGCGCATCCACCTCTAAGTGTGTGCGCAGCAGCACTCCTAAGTGAACACTTTTCCTGTCTGCTGATTTTCTCTCTCTTGGTAAATACGTAAGAACCTTAGAGGAATCGTACCCGTCATCTACCGCTGCATAACAAGTCATCAGCCTGAAATAGCAACATCGATTATTTATCTCACCATTTCTCTAGGTCGGGAATCGGAGGGTGGCTTACCTGGGTGGTTCTGGTTCAGCGTCCCTCTCGAGGATGCCGTCAGGGCATCAGCTGGGGCGACGGTCGTGTGAACGTTTGGCCGGGGAGGCGTGTTTGCTTTGCTGGCCTCTCCACAGGGTGCCCGACTACATGGCAGGGCTCCCTCGGAGAGAGGGACAAATCCAAGAGGGCGAGAGTTCACCCCGAAAGTGACCTCCCATTTCCGCCATACTCTGTTCGTTAGAGGCGAGCCACTCAGCCCAGCCCACACTCAAGATGAGAGCATTCTGTTCTGCTCCTGGAGGACGGGGGACGGCGTGAGTGTCTCGTTGCTGCTGTAACAAAGACCCCGACGCGATGTGGCTTCAAACGATGCCAATTTGATGTCTTGAAGTCCAACGCAGGTGTCACTGGGCAAAAGTCAAGGGGTCAGCGGGGCCGTGTTTCCCTCTGGAGGCCCGAGGGGAGATGCCTCCTTGTCTTTTCCTGCTTCTAGAGGCTTCCGTGGTCCTTCGCTCGTGACCCTTCTTCCGTCTGTGGAAGCGGCAGTGGTGAGCTGCTTCTCTTCTTCCTCCCTCTTCCAAATGTAGGGCCCACCGTGACTGCACTGGGCCCGGCCAGATCGTTTAGGATAATCTTCCCATTTTAAACTTGGCTTAATTCCCCTTTGCTGTGCAGTGTAACGTTCCCAGGTCTTGAGAATCGAAGTCTGCATGTTTCCCACGGACTGACAGTCTGCCTGCTCCCGGTGTGAAAGAGTATCTTTCTGAAACTGCCACAAAATCGGCCACCATCAAATAATCCCCAAATGGACACACTCAAGACCCTGTCCCTTCGGAATACCCATCAGGAGCTAATAAATGACAACGGAAACCACCCGCCTCCTCTCATCCGATGTCCGCTGGCGAGAAGCACCCTGCCTTTCTTTTTCTCAGGCATGTGCGCTTAGCAGGGGCGATAGGATAACATTTCTACCCTTAGGCAGGAGCAGGTGACCGGACGTAGCTGGAGGAAAGTCCCTCTGGGCTCAGAGGGACGTGAGTCCTGCCAGAATGCTGACTGGTGGCCTTCTGCAAGTCACTGTGTCTGTCACCTAAGATTTTACCGCCCGCAACGGGGGACAATAAACTTGACGGCGCACAGCTGTGCAGATCAGCTTATAGCTCAGAAACCTGTTAGTCACGTACGCTTCTCCATTGTCCAAGATCCACTATGTTTTTTATGGAACGATGTCTATTAACCCTCTACAGCTCTGTGCCCATAAGTCACTAATAAGCGATGTCTGAGAGTCGTGTCTGTGACCTCCCACCAGTGGTCTGACGCGCCCCGAGACACGCTCACCCCCACACCAGGCGCTTCCTCTAAAAGCAGGACTGCATGCGACCAGCACCCCCACTTCTGCGTGCATATCCGGAGACGAAAACACCAATTTAAAAAGATATCTGTACAAAGTCATTGTGAAAATTACTTTTTAATATGTGTGAAAATGTAACGAGCTGTTAAATGTTGCCCACGCTGGCCGCCGCCGTGGTCATCCAAGACGATGGCACGATCGCCTTACCTCGTTCAAAGCCTTTAAACGAAACGATAACTTCAATTTCAACTTAACGTTTTCAAGGCTTTTTCTTAATAGCTTTACTTTTCTGCTCGGAATTCTCCATACTTTCTTTACAAAACAGTTTTAAAAAATGAAAACTAATCGAAGGGAGGGATTTCAGCTAAACGTCCTTTATCTCAGAGCTTCTCAAACGTGAGCGTGCACAGCAGTCGCCTGGCGTCTTGTTCCAGTGGGATTCCGAGTGGTTAGGTCTCGGGTGGAAGCACAGTTCTGCATGTCAGACGGGCCCCGCACGACACAGGCACTGCCAACCAAAGCCGGCAAACCCGCGTTGCGCGCTACTCTCCATGTAAGTGTTTCGTGGCATTGCGTCTATGAATTAGCTTTGCCGCGTCATTATGTTTATGAATTACGAAATATCTAGCACAGTAGCTTTGGCGTTTTAAACACTGAATACAAAGTCACTGCAGAAGGGGCCTGAGAAAACAAGTCCATGTAAACGCAGATGAAAAGCGAGAAATCGGACAGGGAAGTACCACGTCTGGCTCTGCGGTACTTCGCTGATGGGGAGCTGAGTTCTCGAGGCAACTGGTCATCCCGACTCCCTGTTGGTTGAATTTTACTCCCCTTAGGAATACTTTGTTCTCAGATTGAAATCACAGAAACTCTTGGAATGCAAAGAAATTGATGCTATGAGGTCTATGCGTTAACGATGAACAAACGGCTAAGACTGTCTTTCTTAATACTACCAAGTATTTTCGATTGGTTATCAGGGCGGTTGTCTGCGCTGCCGATGTCGGTAGATCGTGAGGGTCGAGCCGGTGAGCGAGGTCCCACGCACGTTCGTGGGGCTGCTGGCGAACATTTATGCGATTTTGTGTTTGATTCGTTCAGTTTCCAGAGGTCTGATCGCAATAAAACACGTCCCTCGTGGACCTTCAGAGAGATTTGAAGAATGTTCATGGAATACAGAAAAACATTCTTCAAAAAATTTATCCAGGATAAAATAAGAGATAGTTAGGAAAGAAACGACACAAGTTGCGAGTTTTCTGGAACGTGGATTCAAAGTCGACAGCTCCCCGGCTTTGGAGATGTGCGGAACAATGCTTGTGGTCTCTGCTCAATGACTTTGATTAAAATGCACCGAAGCCACCGAATTTTACCAGTTTCACGGCCACTTATGCTCCACAGCAAATCAAAGTTATTTTGACAATGAGCCGATGGGAGTTTTGATGGGGAAAAAATCAAACCAACACAAGAAGAGAATCGGGTCTCTGAGTTACACAGACCGAGGCGGGCGAGGCTTCGGCAGAGTCTGCTGCGGCCGCGGGTCTGGGAACCGCCTCGCGCACCGGGAATGGACCGTCGGGGACGCTGTCGCCGAAGGAGGCCTGAGCGCGCTCCCACAGCCCAGGACCGCGACTCCGCCGGGACGCTGGCCAGTCGCGCTGGTTCGCCGCAGGGGTGTCTTTCCCGTGACTTCCCGGAGAGCAGAAATACGTGTGTCTCCATTCTGCAAATGCTTAGCACAGTTGCCGGCGCGTTCTGCGTGTGCGGTAATTATTCGATTGATGAAAATGAGCGATTCGTGGCATCTTTGTTTTCTTCTTAATCTGACCGTGGACCACAGTGGAAAGGACGTCCACGGAGGCACAGCCATGTTTTTCGCTTCGGTTTCTTTTGGGGAGGAAGCTGGAATCTAATTCAGTCACGGACGATGACCAGCTCCCCGGGTCCTCGTGGGAGGTTCGTTTCCACGTCGCGTGTCCTCGTGGACAGAGCCCGGCAGCATAGAGGGTTTTCTGGAAGGAAACGTGAGTCTGGCCGATGTTGGCATGAGCATTTTAATAAGCAGAGGCCGGCAGGGCGCAGAGCCACGTCAGGACTAATTTATGGAATGCGTTAAAATGGTCACAATTCAGTGACTGCCCAGCAAAATGTGACTCTAGTTTCCATTCCATGACGGTGACTGTCTTAACACACGATCGAGGCCACACGTCCGATGGCGAAACCAGCTTTGATTCTGCGAAGGGGAAACGCGGTTAGAAAGCCACTTACTTTCGTGGCGAGCGTGGCTCCACACCGGCTTCGGATGTTCCCGTGTTAAGGCCTGGGGTGGCCTGGGCTGGCCTGGGCCAGCCTGGCGTCTTTTTCCTCCCGGGCCGCCTCTCACCATGGGCTGTGACCCTGCCTGGCCGGGGTACCTCGGGGGCCGGTGTGGGGTCCCGCCGTGGCTGCCAGGCCCCCAGCTGTCCCCCAATCTCTCATCACCCCCGTGCTCCCAGCCCCCCGGACTCAGCGCTTACTCTCCACACGCCACTGCCCACAGCTGGACTTGAGCGTCCTGGGACATGTGACGTCGGGAACGAGGTGGAGCACAGTGGGACAATGGGGAGGGCTCTAACCCCGCGTGTGGCGCAGCTCCGGGCCCCGGCTGCCGCCGACGCACCCACGACCCCCTGTCCCAGGCGGGGTCCCCGTGACGCTGGGTCAGTGCCTGGCGGTGGGCGGCGCTCGGCAGCAAAATCAGTGTCCCCCGAGCCAACAGCATTACCGTGGCAGCCGCTTAACGTCTCGGTCCCTCAGACACCCGCGTACGTGACGGGGCATAAGGTTTGCGTTGTCATAAGGTTCCCGGGTGGTTCTGATGATCTAAACTAATTACAACTGCAAAGCACGTTTTAACGGCGTGGCGCCTCTCCCAGGGTGCTGTGTGACTTCATGCGTTCGCTTGTCAAACAGAACACTATTTCTTTTATCTCCTGAGTTTTTATTCAACGGAACAGTAATGAACCCTCAGTCTCCCAAACGCGAACAATAAAAGACTCTGAACGACTTTTCCTGGCAGGCTCCATGCCATGGCTGAATTACTTAAACTTTTACTTAATCCCAGAGAAGAAAACAAAACAAAAATACCCAAGAATGACTATATTACTTTTCACTAACTCCTTTAGGAAATTTTTTCTTTTGACTTTTTCTCGCCATGTAAAACCACGTGCTCATACTGTCAGGCAGACATCACCTTGACGCCAAGGTCACATTTCCGGGGCCGCAGCAGATGCGGGCAGCAAGCGTTTGCTCGTTGTGGCCGGGTAAGTCCCATGTGATTTAGAAGATTAAATTATTCTTTAAACGGAGGATATGGCAGTTTAAAAAACGCATGGCAATAAATAAATGTCGAATAGTTTTCTAAATACTTCAGGGTGTCTCGCGCCCCGGTGCTCTGGGCATGCTCTGGGGGTGCCCTCAGAGTGCCCCGGGCGAGCTCCGTCTGGCTGGTCGTCAGCAGCCGTGCAGGTGGAGAGGTCTCCGTGCTCGTGTGTGTGTAAACATCCCAGCAAAGCACGACGGAGTGTTTCTTCTCTTCAGTGTGCATTACAGACGTGCAGCAAAGCACGCGTTCCGGCCTCTTGACCCAGCTCGTTTCACGTGTTTGATTTGTCTGGTGACACATCTGTTAACGTCCTCTAAAACACCGTTCGGATGAATGAACTTAGGGAAGCACCGACCGCGGGGTGTCGGCTGGACACGTGGCAGCCCACGCGGGGTCCAGTGCGGGCACCGCATCGGCTGGCAGACCCGCCGAGCGCGTCCTGGGTCCCGACACTGGGCAGGACGCCAAAGTGCGTAAGAAGTAGAGCGAAGTGACGACCGCCCTGCAGACGTCCCCAGCCACCGGGACAAGCCATAGTCAGCGCCGTCGGAACCATGTAGCAAAGTCAAACAGGGATGTCGAGAGGAGGCACATCGGTTTGGGTGCAGACAGGGCGGGGTCTTCGCAGGAGTCAGAAGCACGAAATGACAGGACACTGCCCGTGTCCTCTCTGGCAGCATGTGAGCAAGAGTCGGTCACGTAAATGTACTTACACGGGTCGGATGTCGCTTCCACGGATGACACTCGGCAACGGGACCCCCTCCGCCGGCTGCGTGTCATCGACCTTAAATCAGAAGAGGTCGGCTCACTGGCTCTTGCAGCTCAGTAACTTGGGAGTGACTCGTCATAGTATAGTGACATCACTTATTTAGCCAATATACTAAAGAAGAAAAGAAAAGTCATTACGTGTTTTAGAACGTTTAGTATATCTTAATTAATTTACTGTGAAAAGATATATGTAGCAGACCAACAGAATATTTTTCAATGTTCGAGTCTGACATTTAATGTTAGAAAGATAATTTTGGAGTGCGTTTTTATTTTTTCCAAATATTTTTTCATGCTAACTTGAAATATTGAAAACTCAAAATAGATGTGGCTTCTGTTCGATAAGCTTGTTAGTTGGTCCTCGTAGAGACTCGTAATGTCACATGTCGTCCGTGTGGAGGTCTGCTGTGCCGGTCGCCTACTGACCATGGGCAAAGCGTCAGCTCCCTCCGCGTCGGCCTCGTGCCCAGAAGGGGGTACAGGTGCTTCCTCCATACAGGTGTGATGTGCAGTGAACCCCAACAAGAAATCTTCGAGACACTTTTTTTTAATGGTACTTACCTAGTTTTACCAACCCTCTCAACAAGAATACAATGCTAATACTCAGATCACCGGGGCCCCCGCCTGGTACAAGGGTACCCCAATAGGGCCTTCTGCGTAACAAGTAGGAAGGCAACTAGGATTTTGTGGATAATCGCAAAAGAATTGTCGAGAATGATTAAAATACCCTATCCTGTCTTGAGGATGACATGAGATTTCTAAATATTAGTATTTGGTATGAATCTCTTTGCGATCTCGGGAATTTAAGAAGTGACACTTCATTTCTGTACCTTAACGCTTTGCTCCAAAGCCACCGTGATGGTGGCAGGAAACCGAACCCCGCTCACTCCTTCTCTTGCCCCATGTGGGGTCTCTGACACATCACCAGGGCGGTCAGGGAAGAAAGCTGCAGGGGCGTCTCTGCTACCGACCACAGCGTTGGCCGTTCAGGGGCCACGTACCAGCGTGTGTGGTCCCTTCAAGGCCGACAGCTCCTGAGACATGAGAGCCTGGGCCTCAGCTTCTGATGCGCGTTCTAAGGACATGATTAAACCTTGTATTTGTGAAGTTCAGTGCAAAGGATATCTCGCTCATCCGGACCCAGACAGGGCTTTGTGTTCACTGATGAACTGAGCTCCTGCCCTCTGTCCCTGTCCGTTTGACTACGCCTGACCCTTGTCACCGGCATCCTGGCCCACTGCCACCGGGTTGCAGGCGATCTCCACTATAGCAGTGTAGAATATGCAAACGTGCACGCTTCGGTGTAAATTTCCACAGGCTCAAAGGAAAATTACGCATTGGAACACTATTGAATGTCTATAAGGACATTTCTTATAAGCCAATGTCGTATTATTTTTTTAAATAAGAGATATATTTTACGTCATCTAGAAATTTGGGGTGTTCTCACTGATGGGTGGCTCACCCATCCCTAATACACTGTATTTAGTCCATTCTACAAGAAATAGGAAGTCTGCCCTTTCTTTTCTTTCAAAATAATGTCCCTCGCTTCTTCCGAATTTTCTCGAAGGGTGCCTCCTTTAGATTTTCCTTTCTGTCATCCTTTGGGAATTTTAGCTTCACTAAATCTAGTTGTTTATGTCATTTCCCAAACCTTTGCCACCCGGCTTTCCAATTTCTTAAGTTTTAAACATGTTTTAAGCTCACGGTTGGCCAGGGGTAAGCAAGTCTTCTTTTGTCATGGACTTAAGCATCTTCTCGTCTTATTTGAGAGATGTTATCATGGTTTTAGTTCTTGAAGGCAAAGGCTGTGCGCGCGCGCTCTCTCTCTCTCCCTCTCTCTC
>NW_011889061.1:1193229-1196092 GCF_000151845.1 Pteropus vampyrus | reverse complement strand
GAAATTCGCTGAAGTCTTCCTTAGCGAATGCAAATCTCATTATGGGGAAACGCTTACTTCTTTCATCTGTTTACACGAGTGAGGGCTGGGACCCGGGGCCGGACCAGCGGCAGCAGAGGGGGCCAGAGTGGGCGTGCGGCCAACGCCGGCGACTCCCGTGCAGACCAGCTGAGCCTCCACGGACGCTACTCATCGGCACCCCACAGACTCCACGACGCTGGTGTCACGTGCCCAGATTTACAGATGAGAAAACTAAGCTGCCGAGATGACAAAAAAAATTTGCCCGGAGGAAGGTAACAAGGTTAGGGCCCCGACTCTGGTTTTTGGCCTTCGAGGCAGGTGATCTCACCGCGTGCGGGTCATGGCCTCCCTCCTCACTCACCCGCTGCCATCTGAACAGTATGGATCGTGAAAAGCAGAGTTTCCTGCCCAGCAAAACTAATAATCAATTACATTTCTGTCCCTGACTATCAGGCGGCAGAGGAAAGACTGTACCCTGCCCATCGCATATGAACAAGTGTTGCCACCCGCTGTGTGACCGTAGGGCACAGGCTTTGCATGTGATGTGAGAGCTGCATCATCGTCTCGATCGGGCAGAACGGTCGAGGTGACGGCGCCTCGCTCGGGGCAGGCGAGAGGGATGTGGCAGCGGCAGCAGAAGGGCTGGTTTCCTATTGTCCGCACGTCTGGATCTGCTTCCAGATCTGTAAAACGAAAGAGCGGAATGATTTCACTCATTCATTCATTCATTCATTCATTCACGCAAGACATAGTTATTGTGCGTTTGCTGCAGTCTGGACACTGTTGTATCTACTCGTCTTAGCAAACGACTCAGAAAACGTGAAGGCTGCAGGGCAAGGAGCGAGCATAATACAGGACGAGTGAGTTTGTATGGCTGTCGGCGACCTCTGACCTCCCCTAGGGCCCCGCCCCGCTGCGCGTCTGTGTCTGTTTCTCCGCTGGGGATGTAGACGCCTCCCCTTCACCCGTGTCCTTTTCCCTCCAGCACTCCCGTGGGACACCCACTGAGGCATCGCCTGCTTTCTTACTTCTCGTAATAGGATTCTGATTTAGCCAAACAGCCTGCGCTAAGCGTTTACCATGCGCTTCGTCAGCATGGTAGGCACGAAGACACGGCGATGTTTTCAACCCACAGCGAAGCTGCAGAATGTTTACTGTCTCAAACGTAGCCAATGTACATGTGAATAAGGAACATAAGTGAGGTACACACAGTTCTACAAGAAAATAAGTGAGCGCGTGGCGGATTCTGTCGGGGGGGAGGGGGCGGAAAGGCTGGTGACGTCGAGCTGGCTTCTGAACACGCGGGCGTTCGCCCAGCGGACAGAGGATGGGGCCACGCCAGGCGAAGGAGCCGCGTGCAGGGTACAGGGGCAGAGATCCAGGAGGGCGTGTCGCGGTGGGAGCCGGGCCCGTTGCCTGGGGAGAAGGCGATGGCGGCCCCACCGTCAGGATCCCCGTATGCCTGCGACCAGGTTAAAGGACAGGGCTTCCATTCTGCAGACAACGGGGATCCATCTGCATGTGGGGCACACGCGGGAACAGGGAGCGGGCTGAGTGACAGTGACGGGCGTGTCCCAGGTCCCTGGCATAAGCGAGACACGATTCGGTGGAAGATGGGAAGGACGAGCGGCCGCGTGCTCAGGCGTCGCATTGGAAGCAGAAAGAAAGACGTCTGTCGTGGACACGGATTCACGAAGGCAGACGGTTCATTGAAGCGGCGCTCGTAATAAGAACGTCTCTCATCAGAGGCTGTTTGTACACGGAATATCATCCGTCATGCGAGCACCGCATAAACACTGGGCCCTGTCCTGATGGTGAATAGCAAACGCATTCTCTAGGGAAAATAGCGTCACTTTTAATAAGCGGCGGCTTCATACGTGCTGTGTGCACCGCGCGGTGTCTGTGGCGCTCGGGAACGCCGATGCTGCCCCAGGCGGCGAGTGCCAGCAGCTGCAGAGTCCTTGCCGGATGCGGAGTCGTGCGGGGTGGCTTCGCTGCTGGTCGCGGTGGGCACAGACCCTTCCTCACTGATGCGAGTCCAGCAAATAGTTAATCTGAGCTGAACGAGGACAGGTTTGCATTCAGCCAGAGGCGGCGCCCCAGTCAGCAGGACGCGGAAAGCATAGCACCCACCCCGCTCACGGCGTGAATGTCACTGCACGTCATTCGCAGATATGGCCTGTGGCTGGTCTGCAGGTGCCTCCCATAGCGGCCTTCCCACCCCACAAAGGGAGCCACGGTCATCAAGATGGCCGCTGCGAGTAACCCCAAGACCGTAAGATTGTCCCAAGGTGACCGAGAGTATCACCATTTTGAGGTCACCACAGTGGGCGCTGGTAGCTGTGGATGCAGCATCTACTACAGGAACTTCAGTGATCAGAAAACTTTCTGAGATGTGCCGGGCAGGGTGAT
Source organism: Pteropus vampyrus (assembly GCF_000151845.1). NCBI lineage: Eukaryota > Metazoa > Chordata > Mammalia > Chiroptera > Pteropodidae > Pteropus > Pteropus vampyrus. The sequence continues at coordinate 1,193,659 of NW_011889061.1, read as the reverse complement.
TCTGCAACAGAATCTCTGGTGATTTGTTTACCACTTGACCTGAATGACTTTTATCATCCTTCGGGGTGACTCTGGCACACCACAGGAAAGGGAGACCCTCAGGGGGCTCAAAATGTCCCGTAAACCTTGAATAGGGACGGAAGTGGTAGAAGCTAACCTCGGCCAATGCCGAAGAGCAAACTCAGCCCTGAGGCAGAGCCGCTGGCACCCGCGGCGCTGGCCGCCCCGTCATTGACGAGTGCACGTTCAAGGCTAAGACGCATTCACTTTCAGAAGCTTTGGACTTCCTGTGCCATGCCACCCTCTGCCCTGGCAGAGGCCAGACTGTGAGGGGCCACTCCCAAAGCCATCAGGAGTGGACGCTGTGGTTTCAAACGGAGCGTTGGGAGGCCGGGGGTGGCGGGTCCTGCCCCCGGCCCTGCCATGCACC
>NW_011889061.1:1188195-1193179 GCF_000151845.1 Pteropus vampyrus | reverse complement strand
GTAAGATTGTACCAAGGTGACCGAGAGTATCACCATTTTGAGGTCACCACAGTGGGCGCTGGTAGCTGTGGATGCAGCATCTACTACAGGAACTTCAGTGATCAGAAAACTTTCTGAGATGTGCCGGGCAGGGTGATTCTGCAACAGAATCTCTGGTGATTTGTTTACCACTTGACCTGAATGAGTTTTATCATCCTTCGTGGTGACTCTGGCACACCACAGGAAAGGGAGACCCTCAGGGGGCTCAAAATGTCCCGTAAACCTTGAATAGGGACGGAAGTGGTGGAAGCTAACCTCGGCCAATGCCGAAGAGCAAACCCAGCCCTGAGGCAGAGCCGCTGGCACCCGCGGCGCTGGCCGCCCCGTCATTGACGAGTGCACGTTCAAGGCTAAGATGCGTTCACTTTCAGAAGCTTTGGACTTCCTGTGCCATGCCACCCTCTGCCCTGGCAGAGGCCAGACTGTGAGGGGCCACTCCCAAAGCCATCAGGAGTGGACGCTGTGGTTTCAAACGGAGCGTTGGGAGGCCGGGGGTGGCGGGTCCTGCCCCCGGCCCTGCCATGCACCCCGTCATTCCGAAACGGGCGCACTCCCCAGCGTTAACGCGCCTGCGGGGGTCAGTTAAAGAGGAGGTGGCAGGGGCTGCGTGGCCATCGCAGTGTCCATCCCCCCCGCCCCGATCCAGTCTTTCCAACCAGATCACCAGCACTGAGGGGTGGTTGCTGGTGCCCAGTCTGCGCACGCGGACACGTGGACCGCGAGCCTGGAAACAGCTCCCACTGCAGACTACGCCTGCGCACCCGAGCGAATCTCTGCGCGTCGTGTCGTCACAGAGGTGGCCGACTCCCACGTGGACAGCCTTCTCCTTTCCTGTCCTGCTTCTGTGGCCGACACCTGCCCCTGACACAGGCCCGAGCACATCTGAGAATTCTGCTCCAGCCGTTGTCCCCGGCAGCCACCATCAATTAGTCGGAATGGATGCAAAACTGGAAACGATTCGGCCTCTCGGCTTCGGAGCACGCGTGCGCGTGAGCAGCCTGCCCAGAGCCCGCTCTGCCATGAATTTCTCAGTGTACCTGACGGGGCACCGTGAGAGGCCGTGCTTGGGGTCACGCGCGCGCACCTGTCATGACACGGCACCCTCGTAGGGAGAGAGCGCCCCGTGAGCACCTGCTCAGGGTCGGTGGGTGACAGTCACACAGGGATCCCTGGGGAGGCGGCTCCGGTGCCGGCCAGCACGCACGCGCGCCTGGCCACCAGGCCCTGCCGGCCAGCACAGGGTTGGGGCTGCCTGCACCTGTTTGTCTCTTCAGTGAAAAGAGCCGAGGGCCAAGTGTTTCTCGCCTTTTTTCAATCAATGAGTTTTTAAGAATACTAATAGAATTATATTTTAATATGCAAAACGTTCACTAAAGGAAGACGTCTGAGAATCACTTACAGGCGCTCATCTTTGATCAGAATCATCTTTGGCTCACAAGCAGTCACTCACCTTGAGGGAAAAAGTGTTCAAATCAGAAGGCTTTGGAAGAACGAGGGTGTCGTGTGGATGTGTTTAGACGACGGAGACAAAGTTTTATATACCAGAATATGGGTCCCACGATCCTTCAAAGGGCTGTTAATCTTTTTGTAACATAGCGTGTCAGATGATTCCAGATGCATCGAGCAGCCGGTTAGCTAAGCGACGACACGCCTGCCCCGGCCACCAGCGTGCCCGGGCGGGGCCCGCAGGCCAGGGGCCTGGCTGGGGCAGCGGGCACCCTGTCCACGCCGCAGAGCAGAGGCCAAGCGCACAGATGTGGCATCAGACCCGGCTCTCAGGCTCCATCCCGCTGCCGTGTGACTTTGAGCGAATGACTGGGTCTTCCTGAACCTTAGTTACCTCACCTGCTGATGTCAAATTCGCTCGGTGTCACTCTGGCTGCCGAGCCTGGTGACGTCATTAAACTCTCTCAGAGTTTCTGAAGGGACCTGACAGACAACTCCTCTCTCCATCAAATGTTCGTACCCACTGCTGTGTCTTCGAGATGCTATTGAAATGCAGATGAGGATCAGCCGTTTTCTAGAGAAAACAAGCGTGCACTCAAAAAGGCCCTGGTCTCCTTAAAGCCTCATTTCACTCATTCGGGCGCGAGATTTCAACACCAGCCTTGCCTGTGGCTTCGCTCTGACCCGCGTCTGAGAATGAGGTCACCCCCACGTCTCCTCCTTTCCAGCTGGGGTGCGGCACACGCGAGCCACGCCGGAAAGAGCCCTCTCCCTTTGCTCCTGCCCTGCAGGACAGCTTGAAGGCCTCGCCGGGGAGGGGCGAGGCCGGACTTCGGGACCCGCGGGCCGCGTTCAGGTCCCGGCTCAGCCGCGCCCAGCTCTGTGACCTCAGGTGACACACTCGGCCCCTTTAGGAGTCAGTTTCCTCACCTGTAAAATTGGATCCACCGCCGTGGGCATCATGAGGCTTAAATAAATCGATGTTTATAAAGCATTTCGAATAATGCCTGGCCCTTTCTGTTGTTGTTAAATGCAAAGTATCATCGACCCTTTCGCGCCAAACGTTGATGTGAGTTCTCCATTTTATTTTATTTTCTCTATGGCGCCTGTTTTTCTGAAGGCTATGTTCTGTCTTATTCTGCTCCTGCTTCTAGTGGGTCCTGAATGAGGTATTATTAAATCCACTGCCTATTTCCTGTTAAAAGTAAATCTTAGGAAAGAAAAAAAAAATCAATCCTGTTCTTCACAAAACAATTACCTTAATAAAAAACCTCAGAAAAGTTCTCTCTGGGCATACTGAGACGTAACCATCTGTTTCAGAGGTTTAAATTGCTAAACAGTTTTCTCCAAAGAGATGTTTCTGCCGGCAGATTTCTTTCTTCACTTTTTCTTTTCACTTTTCAGGCTAAAATTACAAAAGTGAGTTTTTCGTATATACCGCCATTTTGGCCCCAAGAGGGGCAGCCCATTTTGCATAGACGTGGCCGTACCTGTCCGTCCGTGCCAGGAACCGTGCGAGCTGCTCCAAATACATGTTCTGCTCAGCAGCCTTCGAGCTGGGTACGATGCTGCCACATAATTAATGAGAAAGACAGGAGTCTCTGGGTCATCTCCAGGCTAGGGAAGCGACAGAACCACAGCGGAGCACTAGGTTACAAAGCGGAACATCATTCCGTGTGGCCCAGCTGTCATTTTCATCTGCCCCGAGACACGAGGTGGGGTGGTCATAGAGCAACCACGATTTCTTGCTCTATGTCACCACCGAAAATGCTTGGGAGTGCTCGTATCCGGGACTCGTCTTCCGTGGCTTCAAGCGGTGAGTGGACAGTGATCTGTCCCTCCCGCTCAGCTGCCAGAGCACCAGCAAGCTCCTGCCCCGGGGCCTGTTTGCAGGCTGAACACAGAACCACCGGGAGCCTCCTTTCTGAGCAGAGGTGCAAGTCAAATGTTCTGGCCAGTCTCAGTGGGACTCTAGGTCAGCCGTGTAACCCAGGGCTGTTGTCCTGAGAATGTGTCGTAGTGAAGGGGATAAGTGACTGGAGCAGAGACAGGACTGTCCGTGTAAGATGAAGGCGTCAAGGTTGGCTTTACGAAGGCGTCAGAGAAAGTCAAACAATAACGGTGCGTGGAGAAAGGAAGGAGAAAGACAGTATTCCAACACAGAAGTGGAACGCCCGACGACACCAAAGCGGAGCTAACCCGGCCGCGTCTGGGCAAGGAGCAGATAAATCTTCTGCCACAAAGCGGTCAGCGACAGAAACGGTCCACAGCGACAGGGAAAGCTGGGGTGTGGGAGGAGCTTTCGAGGGACGACGAAAAGTTGGGGCATCATCCTGTGGCTACTGGAATTGTCGAGAAAGGCGGTGACATACACGTAAATAAAATATTTCAAAACAAGGCTTCTTGAAAATCTTAAGCACCAGGATTCAGATCGAAATGTCTTCAGTATTTGCCATAATGGTATGATAAAAAATTTCTATGACAATAAAGTGGCCAGTATCCACCTACCAACTGGTCTCCTTAAGTATTAATTAAGAAATACTGAGAAGCGGATACTTTCTGGATTGGTTTGCCATGTGCAAGGGATATAGAGTTAATTTACAAAATAAGGAAGTGAGCTGGCAGCCGTCCAGCCTGTTTCGTAAGGAGGAAAGCGAGGCCAGGATGTTTTTAAGTGGCTTGCTCAAGATGCCACAGCTAACGGGTTTCCGAATGAGGTCTTCCCTTAATATGTGAGCAAGCACCAAAGGACCTGGTTCTTAGGGGACACAGAGGTGGCCGGAAAACCCTCGTCTGTGACCTGCCCCAAGGTGTATGGCTGCTACTAAGTGACCGTAACTGTCAGGCTACTGTCTCTTCATTCCTGCAGATCTACTGGAAATAAGTTATTCAGCGAATACGTAACCAAGCACATTACAAGTTTTTACTGTACAACCATCATAAATAGATATGTCAAAACTTCTACAAACAAATAACTGTAAAAAAAAGAAAATATACGCAAACATACAAATCAGAATTAGACTAACAAGATGATCTCAGTGGATCATTTAAATGCTACATCCCATATCAAGTCTCATTTTTTTTTTTTTTTTTTTTGGCCTCTGCATGAATCTTGCCGGAATTCGAGTTAGTCCAGATTAGGTCTTAATATTAGTTACAGCTTTTTACTGGTGCTAACGTGTGCGTTTTCATCCTAACGAGTATAGTAATTCTGCCGGATTTACACGATTGCATTTTTAAGGACATAGCAGATTGTTATAGTAAAATAAATTGTTTTGTATTTTCTTCCACAGACTTGAGTCAAAGGAGCCTTTCCTGTCCGTTGGGTGAGTAGATGTCTAGATATTTTAAATCTCAATTCTTTAATTGATTTTTAATTCAAATCGACAAGGTCTTCTGAGATAGCATTTTCAGTCATTTAATCCCACATTCAGTCGTAGCGTATCACCGAGTGCATCATTTCTTAGCAACATGGCTATGTGCATTTTATAAAGACTTA
>NW_011889061.1:1182636-1187365 GCF_000151845.1 Pteropus vampyrus | reverse complement strand
ATTTTCTTCCACAGACTTGAGTCAAAGGAGCCTTTCCTGTCTGTTGGGTGAGTAGATGTCTAAATATTTTAAATCTCAATTCTTTAATTGATTTTTAATTCAAATCGACAAGGTCTTCTGGGATAGTATTTTCAGTCATTTAATCCCACATTCAAAGTCTTAGCGTATCACCGAGTGCATCATTTCTTCAGTAACATGGCTATGTGCGTTTTATAAAGACTTAAGTAAAATGTCCCCGAAACTGGTTCGTGACCTCAGAAATTCAGCCGAAGTATGTCTGTGAGCTCCCGTGTCCTCCAGAACCGCCACACGGGCCAGACAGCCATCAGCTGCGTTCCCATCGCGCGGACGTGCGTTCGGATCGGTTTCGAAACGTCCCCTAAACAGCTGCTCTCACTATTTGCCGTCCGTCCGCTCACTTCGCACGGCTCCCCTTCGGCCGCTCGCTCTGCCTCGTGATCCTTGCCCCTCTCTCTCTCGGTCTGTCTGCATCTTTCCCCCTTTTTCCTCGTTCCCCTATTATCCGCCCTCTCCTCTCCTACCGACTGCGTCTCTGAACACAAAGCTGAAGCAGACAGCCCGCGTCTCCGCGGCATCGTCCTGCGCCACGAGAGCCTCATAGTAACGTACTGTTGACAAGACCGACTATTCTCAGGCAATTAGAACTAGTTAAGAATGAGCAAAGCTGTTTTTAACTGATCTAGCAAAGAATCCTTTGACGGCCATATCACAGCGTCTGGCTAAGGGACTTTGGTGTGCTCGGGATCATGCTTGATGTAAAAACAGCAGAAAGTATTGAAAATGTGCTACCTAGCTTAGAGGAGGAAGTCGTGCCGTATTTGATGAGGAAAAAAAAAATCGCATCCAGGCAGTCGCTCTCCTCGTGCTTAATGGCCAGAAAAGGGGACGGGGTTAGATTTTTAAACGGTCACATCGGTTTTTTTCTATGCCTTTGTTCGTGGCCTTTGAATATTTCCGTCATTCCCATGGTGCCCCCTCCTCTTCCTAGTCCTCATAAAAGCGTTTTCGGAAAGTCATCTGAATCACAAGAATCAAAATAATCGTTTGGGAGGCTGGGAAGGAAAAACGGAGGATTTCATGAAAAACGGAAGGTCAAGTTGCTCTGGCCCCAAGCAAGTCCTTCCCCCCGTAGATCATCAGCCGCTATTGTGAAAAATCTTTAAGCCTGAAAAAATCTTTTATTTTGAGTGCTGTGACCTGCCCTCAAGTCAAGAGGCCTCAAATAGCTTCTCCCCTTGCCTGCCTCTGCAGCTTCTCTGAGGCACTTCCTGTCCCCCCAGGCATGTGGGGATGGAAGTCACTTTTTATGGCATGCCTCCGTTTCACAAGGGCAGGCCCCAAGCCAGTTCGTTTTAAAGGATCAGGAGTTCAAAACTCAGGAGTAGAGCCTGGAGGAAAAAGTTTCCAAAAAAGAATGATTGATAGCTCAGCAAATACTCAAACGGGAGATGTGGCAGGAAGGAGATGTCGCTGCCCCGCGATGTGACTTAAAAGTAAAACAGGGTGAGACTCGCGCCTCGACAGCCCCACTGACCAGACAGCTTACGTGAGAGCTGACTTCTTCCATTTCCTCCAAGAAAACGAGTTTCAGTAAAACAGTCCAAAAGCACGTGTGACTCTCCCGATCCTGTTCAGTAAGAGAACAGGTGAGAGTGACCATCAGAACACACATGGGCCAAACAGGTGACCGGTGACCTACTGTCGGAACCATTATTCAAATCTTGACTTGTATCTCGGTCACTTGCCAGAGGATTAACTGCACAGTGTCCAGGCTACGGTATCAGTGGCCACATGGCTGACACACTGAGTTTTGCCTTGTACACCTCATGTACATTAATTAACGTTAGTTCTGTGTGGAATAAAAAATATATTAACGAATAAATCAGTGCTAATATTGTGTACTTCAGTCCATCACCGGGCAGAGTCTTAACACACTTGTTAAAACGTACTTCTAGAAGTTGCTTTTGCTCTCCTAGGTCAGACACTTACAACCTAGCTGTATTAGTTTGGGCAATTACTGACTCCCAAGCTTCGGGTCCTTCATCGCGAAATGTAGAGTAAGAAAGATAACTTAGACCGAGCGTCCAGCGCTGCTCTTGGCACACAGGAATTGCTCGTATTACAGTTCTAGAAGGTATAGTCATGGATAATGCTGTAAAAATATCAGAGTAAAACTCATCGTTTACAGGCCATGCTTTAGGTTCCATGAGGAAGCCAAAAAAAGTTTCTATAATGAAGAGAGAAAAATAAAAATTGCGACTGGAATAAGCTATCAAACAAGATGAGTACAGATATTCTATTACATATTTCAATGGTGAACGCTAATAATTATTTAAATGGCTTAAATGAAAAGAAATACTGACACATTTTTAATGTACATCTTCTCAATATAAATATGGGAACAAATTTTCTCCTTTGATAAATATGCTATAGGAATTATGAAATAAAATTTTTAAATGTCACAGCAGAAACTCAATCTGTATACATGAACAGAAAAATGCATCAAAGAAAGCTCTAGCACAAGGAGGCACAGGCATTCGGGGGAAGATCAAGGAGCTGGGGGAAAGTTCATGAAATCTCAGTTCCCAGAGCCTCGGCTTAGGCTGATAATCAGAAGAACTTTCTTTCGTATGCGCCAGCCAATGATTAATAAAATGATGTCAGTAGGAAAAATAAACAGTAAGATAAACTTTAGCACGAGGCATGCAGGCTCATCCACAGTCCGATCCTGTCACCCAGGGTGGGTGGCTAGGGGCCACGTCACCCAGGGCCACCCAGGTGGAAGCCACCATGTCCCTCATGCTCGTCCCCATGCTCGTCCCCCGCCACCCCCGTGACACGCACGGGGTCTCCCTACAGACACGCATGGCCCCTGGGGCCCCTGCCGGAAACCCTAGAAACACGGCCGCTCCGGTTTGGGAGCACGTGGCGGAGGCGGGCGTGCTGACCAGGCACCGCCACGCAGCACCCACACGGCACCCACACCCACATGGCACCCACGCAGCACCCACGGCGCACCCACAGAGCACCCACGCGGCACCCATGCGGCACCCCCGGAGCACCCATGTGGCACCTGCACCCACATGGCACCCACGCAGCACCCGCGGAGCACCCACGGGAGGCAGGGGGAGCACCCGGGCGGGGCGCGGCCACGTCTGCTCGGAGCGCAGGGGCCGGAAACACGTGTGATGCCACCAGGCCTGGGGTGACGCTAAGCTTCAAATGTTAAATTATTAAATAATGTCATCTAAATATTTAATGAGTAGTTTTATTAAATGTTAATAACAATGTGTTATATTTTAAGTTATTATAAATGTATTTCATACAAATGTACTTCTTATGTGGAATGTGTATTACATCTATAATTTATTGTAAATAAATAATGTAAAATATTTAATTATAAATAAAACGAATTTGAATAATAGAATTAAAATTAAATTTTTTTTCTCATCTCACTTATGTAACAGGAAAAAATATCAGTTAAGTGACCTTGGTTTTCAGTGTGGAGCGTAGGCTTGAACGCTGGACAAGTACTAAATGGCGGATAATCTCCTCCCCCTCAGAACATTACATTTTAAAGCAATTAAGAAAACTCTGCTGGCAAACTCTTTCTTTCCTGTGCCATCAGCTAGCTCCTGACTGGGGAAGTAAGCGGGAAGAGCACGGGCATGGAGTTTGCATTTAGAAAAAGAACGAGAACCCAGTGATCTTTCTGATGAAGTTTCTAAGGAGTAAATCTTAACGTAACGCTGTTCTTGCCTTGAAAAGGCTTTTCACGGTTTTTTAATGAAAACTACAGAGGAGGGGGAAAGAAAGCTCTTGTCCTTTTGATGTTTCAGAGCCACAGTGTAGAAGGACGTGTCCAGGCCACGCATTAGTTAGTTCTCCTCAACTATAAGTGACCCGCTGACACAGAGTGGCTTTAAAAATACACTCAAGGCCCTAGATGAAAACATCCAGTGAGTTATTTCTTCTTAACCTCTGCAGCATGACGTCGACCTTTTAAAAGAAGAATTTTAATATGAATGATCGTATTTTAGGACCGAAACTTTGATGCACACCAATTTCTCAGTTGATGAATTTTTGCGTGAGTGGCTTTATCATGAGAATGATTATTTATTGCCTGGGTAAAAAGAAAAAAAAAATCAGACTTTTTCACGGCGTTAGAATCATTTAAATAACTCAGACTAATTTAAAAATTATATTGATAGAACTCGGAATATATTCTTTTTCAAGCTTGGCTGAGAGGCATTCAAAAACACATCAAGGATAAAAATTTCTCAGTTATTATGTTTATCTCTATGGCGGCACCGGCCCCGTGAGGGAGCCGGCCCAGCCCAGCCCGGACTCCTGATTTTTGAGATGCGCTAATGCTGGGCCTGCTCCACTCAGCCCAGACCGACCGGAGGGTGTGGACATCGCCAGGGCACCGTGGCATCCCCTGCATCCCAAACCGACCCTCCCATAATTGCTAACAGTTGTATTTTGTGAAATAATTTTCCCCCTTTTCTTTCCACTGTTGGAACTGAGTTTGGATCTTCGATATACTTCTGTTATTGTGAAGACATAATTAAACCTTGACTCACTTATTCGGTCAAAAATTCATACCATTTTACTTTGATCCAGGTTTCGTGTGAGAGCTGGTATTTACTAGCAGCTGCCGTATGCGATTACACTATCAGTAATCGGATTTCCTTGGCTGGCGTCC
>NW_011889061.1:1175008-1178801 GCF_000151845.1 Pteropus vampyrus | reverse complement strand
TGCGTGGATAGAGGAAAATGTGATACGCGAGATATTTTATACACGAAGGAAATCCTGCCGTTCGTAGTGACGTGAATGCATCTGGAGGACATTACCCTGGGTGAAATAAGTCGCACACCGGACGCAGAAAGACAAAACCTGCACGATCTCACCTGTACGTAGAAGCTAAAGTAGCCGAATGCGATGAGGGTGTCGAATGGCAGGTGCCAGGCAGCACGGGCATCGGGGAGACAAAGTTACAGTTACTCGGGATCAATAATCCCGGGACTCTGAGGCACAGCATGGTGACTGCAGTTGATAACGCTGTATTGTATACTTGAAATTTGCTATTTCAAGAAAAAGTCGAACTTATGCGTTCTCACCGCACACACAAAGTAACTGTCGGCTGATGGATGGGTTAATTAGCTCGATTGTGGTAATCATTTTATAATATGGACATAAATCAAAACATCATACCGTACACCTTAAATATATATTGTTTTCAGTTGTCAGAAAAATAAGATCCGTAGAAGAAAAGAAGAGGAAAGGAAATGCCTGAAGGAAAATGAAAATAACCATTTTCGTTCAGAATATCAGATTTCGTGAGTGACGGAGGGAGCGATGTCTTACAGGTTTCTCGGCTGAATTTTGCGGGATCGTGGTGACAGCATGATGAGCTACAATCCAGATGTGGTGTCACGTCTGAGGGAGGGTTAAGAGGAGACTGTCCCCAAGCCCTAAACACACCCACCTGACATCACGAGATCACCAGTGGCCACTTCCCAGCCCACCTTTTGGGGGTGCAGTTTCGATTTCCTCTGAACCTCTACGGAGACAGGGATAAGAGCCGTATTCTCCTTCTAAAAATCTTTTTTTTTTTTTTTTTAGTGCTACCACAAACGTAACGATTTCTTTAGCAACTGTGCTCGTTTTGTGTCCCCAGGCCCTGTGGCTCTTTCTCGGGAGAGAGCACGGAGCTGCTCGGCTGCTTCTGTGATCGAAAGCAGTCCTGCCTTCAGGCCCGATGCTCCAATTGTCATTTTAATTTATCCACCTGCCACTCAGCGAAACACTGTTAAAGCACGGGAAAGTTTAAACCCATCATTTACAGCTGCACCTGTCAATGACTGTCTTCTGTGCTTGTCACAATCATTTAAACTGCACCTGATGGCGTATACGATACCGCCAGGAAATTGGGTAATCAATCACGAATGTATATATTTTGACAGTGGTGTCTGGAGCCCATGGGTTCCAGGACGCGTTTTTCAGAAACAAGAATTCATGGCTCTTCAATCATGAAATAACAGCAAAGTCACCCAAAACAGTCTTCCTCGGTCCTTGTGATTTAAACACGTCTCAGGAGGCAGAGGGGCTGGATGTGACTGAAACATCTTTTCTTTCTTCGGTGAAATGTTCTCCGGGGGCCAAGGCAGTAATGGTAGCTTATAGCAGGCAGGAATAGGGTGTCACTCAGAGGGAAGAAAATGCATAGGATCATTAAATAGATTTATTTAAGTTCCGCTTATAAAGAGAGCAGTGGTGCAGGACTTTATAGCCGATGATATTTCAAAAGAGTGCTATCAGCACTTCCACTGCTATCTAATTCGTTCACGTACTAAAGCATCACATTAAGTCAAATGTCACAGTCCGTATCCGTTTTACTTTGAGAATCGGTATCGTTACACATCACAGGCAACCTCCCCGCCCCAATTTGATGACATCATTGATTATCATAAATTAAGGTAGTTAAAAATCAATCTATCATTTGGTATATAAATATATACAGAGAGAGGGAGGGAGGGAGGGAGGGAGAGAGAGAAAGAGACAGAGACAGACAGAGAGAGAGAGAGCACCTATTTGCTCATTAAATTTAGTCAACACAACAAATAGGATGTCATACAGGCTACGTGTGTATTTAAGATGAAATGGTATTAAAATTGTGACTTAAATAACATTGGCTAAATAACCTAACTGCACCTCGTAATCTTACCTAGAGCAATCCTTAATTACTTTGAAAAAGGCAAGTCTAATGAAAAGTCCTTTAAAATCTACGGAGGATTTATGATTGCTTTCTATCCCAGAATTCTAAATTAGCTAAACTAATATATAGCTCTCAAATACCCCTACAGAAGAAAATTAATAACTAAACTTGGCATACGTAAAATCTCACTTATGAGAAGAACTAATCTAAAGTAATGTTATGGAATCAAATTTAAAACAGTTGAAAATATGACGAGTGTATGTTTTCTTATTACCGTAAGCTCTACTTTCAAGAAACATGAGGTTTTTTTTTTGGTGTCACGTCACATTGGAAAGGGTAAGTATATCGTCTGACTGATGAAAGGTATATTTATTGAACGCACATACGAATAACATAGAAATGGTAGCTGAGATTATTTAGATGTCATATGTGGAAATATCGCATGAAGAGCATACTATCGATTCCATTTGAAATAAGATCTAAGTCTCACATACTTTTAAAATCTGTTCTGAAAACAATCACTCACCAGAAACAATGATGCGAAATAAAATGCTTTGATTTCATTCATTTGAAATCGGCCCACTCCAAAGGAAAGAAAACTACTTGGAGGAAAGAGACCCCTTCTTCTCCTAACTTCATAAAATGCACCAGAAGCTGACTTTCCCATCGCAGCATACTCGATTACCTAAATCATTTCCTGGCAGTCAGCGGCATACTCTTCTTAGGAGGTTCAAAGTATCGTTTAGCTGTTACTTCTGTTGTTCAATGAATCTTTACTGAATCTCGCATAGAAAAAAAAATAGATACTGTAACTCTTTGATTCCTGGAAAACTGGGACACGGAGATGTGATGTAACCTCCATAAAGACACACAGCATTCCGGCATCTATTTTTCGGAATGGAATCCAGCCTCGGGCTTTTGCTTAAAAAGCTGCCAGTTTCCTGCACGCTGACACTTCATGTTCTCTCTTCAGAGTTTCATACTTATTTGAATCATCATGAATATATAAGCGATAGCTTAAATTATTCAGGAAAGTAATTATGTACATAAAAAGTTATTTATTGCTTTTAGAAGCATTGTGAATCCCAGATTTGCATAAAAGTTTTAAAGCCTCGTTTCTCAATTAAAGTCTTTGATTTCATCCAGCCAACCATGACTGGTCCTTATTTCATCAATCTCAAAATGTGACCTTTTCCACATTTCTGATGAAATTTCCAAAGTACAGAATTCTTTGTGATTCAGAAAATTGCCTACTTAACTCTGCAGAACCAGTCAGTCATCACGGTATAACCTACGCTGCCAAACGCTGGGAAAAGCCAGGCACCACTTACACTTCAAGAGCTTATCGCGGGGAAAAAAAAAAAATGCATTGAGAAGCTATATTTTGGCATGCCAACTAAGATAGAAACTAAAATAAAAAATCACCCCCAAATGTCTCATGGTTTTAGAAACTGTATTATTTCTCTGGTGAAAATTTCACTGGATCACATTCAAAACTTACCATTAGATCCTGCAGCCACCTTCAACTTCAAGGCGACATCACAGGTCTGCCCCAGCGATAGGACGCCCTTGACTTGGCTACCCCATCGTGTCAGTGAAACACGTGAAAGCTGGACCACTCGGTGAGACATTCCTCCCAGATGCCGGCTGAATTAGCATGTCACGCGGGCCGTATTTCACTGGAGCATGTGTTACGGCCCAATTGGATACTAAAAACCTTGAAAGCCTTTTAAAGAGTGAGGCTCTCTAGAGAAGTTATTTTTAAAACGTGCCCTTCATCCTGGGCCTTCGACCCTAAACTCCGTCAGCCCGTGGCAGGCTGAGGGCTGAGAG
>NW_011889061.1:1167436-1172543 GCF_000151845.1 Pteropus vampyrus | reverse complement strand
CGAGTCCGGCCGGCCCCTGGGAGGCCGCGGGGCACGTCGCAGAGTCCGCGTCCTCGGCGTGTGTTTATTTTCGGCATTTGGTGCAAAGGATGCTCTCGAGGCGGCAGCAGCGCCGATGTGAAGATTTTCACAGCCAGGAACTCGGGTTGGGGGGTGATGTCCCTTGTCCAGGCCACGTCTTCAAAGCGGCCAGATGTTTGCATCTCTTGCTGTCACCGTCCCAGTGGGCTTGCCAGGTGCATGGGGATGTTTCTAGAAAATAAAGTTTCGCACTCGTGGTCGCTTTATAATCCTAAATTGGAGAGTATATACACATGTACATGCTTTAATCCCGCTGGACCAGAAGACAGAAGTGAAGACTGAACACAGTTTCAGAAGTGTGTGCGTGACCGTCCTTCCTAAACTGGTCACAGCGGACCTGAGGGTGACGAGTCCCCTTCGGGTCCGTATCTCCAAACTCCCCGTGTTGGCTCAGCCAGAAAGGGAAATAATTCTTGCATTTCCCTCCTCCCCCTCTCGTTCTCAGTCTTCACACACTTTCAGTTAGTCGTGCTCCGAGGCGTGAGCAGCGAGCCTGGCTCACGGCAGGCCCGGGCCCGAGACCAGCGCGGGTGAGCGGGCTGGGCGGGTCATTCTCACCTTCGAACCTCTTGCCCAGATGCCAGGCCCTGGCTGGCAAGTAGCCTGGCATTTTATAAATTCTGAAGCTTCCTCATAGCCTCTCTCCCATTCCAAAGGTCCTTGGTACTAAATTGAGTATTTTGTCAATGAAATTTAAACTAAATAGCTTGTTTCCCTGGTTTTGAATTTTGAACTTGTGTGTGCGTAAGCCATGTTCTGCCAATACGGCCCACAGCTGCCCATACCACACTTGCCATCAGCAGAAGGCTCCAGTAGTAGTCATGATTGGCAGGTGTCTGTTAAGAAACTATTCAAATGCCCCCTCCTTGTGCTACAAAGTTTATTAATATTCCTCAGATTATATTTTTATGAAGTTTCATGATAGAAAATAAGAAATACTTTTGTGTGTTAGACGACTCATATGAAGCTGGTATTACGACTTCAGAAGGATTAGATAAAATGGATCTCGTAGATCGCAAAACCCAATGAGTTGCGATTTCTTTTTCTAAATGAAAAAGTTTAAATGAAATTCCAAGAAAGTTATTAGGTCTCATTTAATCTTCAGCAATAAAAGAAAGAGTATATGTGTGTGACTTTAATCAATTACTTTACCAATTCTGATTTCTTTTTAAATTTTGAGAGCAAATAGAAGAAAGATACCTTGAAAAGCAGAAGAAAAGTCTACCAGAATTAAAAAGGAAAATATAAAGTATTTTTTTGTGTTAAATATTCAAAACTATTGTTTCACTTTTCTACAAAGTCAAGTACCTCCCCCTTGCCGTGACCTTCCCCCAAATAACAGAAACTTCATCATTTATTGGACACTGAATTTATTCTCATTTTATTTTCAGTGGCCTAAGAACAAGATTGTCATACAAAACTACCGAATGAAAATCGCAAAAGTTCCTCCTTTAAAAACCAAAATAGATTAGCCGTGACCATAACAGCATCACTGGCTTGTGAGGGTGGAAAGAATCTTTTTTTTAATGTGAAAGACAAGATCTTCTTCTGGCAGGAAAATTGTAGGATACATAAAATACTTTAGAAATCTAGATATGACTCCTGGAAACAGCCATTTTTTGACAGCTAATTTCTCATGGAGGTTCACAGAGAAAGAGAAAGAAAAAGGAGAGGTTTTTTTTGTTTTTGTGGGGTTTTTTTGTTTTTTGTTTTTTTGTTTTTTTTTTGAATGAAAGCGATAGAATCTGCAGGAGGGGGAGAAAATGAAGAAGGAGGCAGGAACCAGCAAGGAAAGCCCTGTGACATGAACCAGACCTGCCCATGGTGCCGCATGCGTCTCCTTGAATCTCTTCCTCTTCCTCAGAGATCCGGCTCGATTTTACAGCTCATGACCTGAGCCAACAACAGCCAGGGCATGCCTGCCACAATTCCACACCGTGACGACAAAAGCGGGCTTGTCCTGATTACCAAGATCTGTCTATGCATCTCGTTGCATCTTTCACCTGACAGGTAAAATTGAGTTTCTGGCGGCAGACAGTGGGACCAGAGGTCAAACGATTCGTGATGCTTAGCTACCACTTGTTCCTGTAAATAAGCCTCAGCAGTCAGGATCTGGCGAAAAATAAGCAGATCGGACAAGATCATTTAAGCAGCCATGGAGCAAAATGAAAGTGAATTCTTTTTTCTCGTGCATTTTTAAATCTCCAGGAGGCTATTGAATTTTTGAAGTATCCCCTAAAGGTATAAGGCACACCAGAAATCACCCCTGTCATCTGCATTAGAGACACATTTATTATTAGTCCATGTGTCATATTTTCCTCTTGCTATTAAGCACCACTGTCTAAGGTTATCATATAAAAAGAGAGTGTCAGAAAAAAAAGATTATGAAACGTAATTACCATCGCTCGAGTGTCTGTCAGCAGATGAATGGATTAAGGAGACGTGGTCCACACACAAGAGAATGTTATTCAACCATGAGAACATCCTGCCATCTGTGACAACAGGGATGGACCTGGAGGGCCTTCTGCCAGGTGACATGAATCAGACAGAGAAGGACATGATCCCTCTTTTCTGTGGAATCTGAAGAAAACGAACCCAGACACAGAGAGTAGGATGGTGGTGACCAGGGCCTGGAGCGGGGGACATGGGGTCTAAGGGCAGCGACGTCCAGTTATAAGATGAATCTACTCTTAAAAATAATTGAACGTAAGGTAAAATGGTGACTACGCATGACAGACGTGAATAAAAGTAGCATAGCTTTAAATAAAAAGTGGCATGTATGTGTATGTATATAGTGTTATATTATCCAGTCATAAAAAGGGATGAAATTCTTTTACGTGCTTCACGTGGATAGTAACCGAATTAAACCAGACCAAAAAGGACACATCCTGTACGGTCCCACCCCCGAAGTGCCTAGAACGAGCAGATTCGTAGAAACGGGAAGCAGAGAGGCGGTCGTGGCGTGGGGGTGCGGAGGGGTGTCAGTCTCTAAGGACACGGAGTTTCACTTCGGGACAAAGACAAGTTCCAGGAATGGGCAGTCAACATGGTAAGTGTGCTTTAGGCCACCGAATTGTATACTTAAAAAAGGTTAACATGGTAAATTTTATGACAATAAAAAAATAACTGACTAAACGTTAGAAAGAGTACTTCCTCGTAGTACAGATACTCCCTTCGCAGTGAGGCGAAGCGTGGGGAGGGCTGCTCCGTGTCGTGAAGAACAAACACTCCAGGCGCGGGTTTGCAAGATTTTCACCCCGGCCTCGGCTCCGTCACGCATCAGCGATAAAAACGTCAGCAAGTCCTTCCCACTGTAGTGTCTTCCAGTTACAGGAGCCAACAGGGTCGTCGTGAGGACTGCCCTTAAAAAGAAATAATGCATAGAGAGTGCTATGTAAAATGCAACCGCTACACAAGCGAATGGGGGAAATTTTATGAGCTTTGAGCTATTATTCCTTTAAGGGGCTTGGTCGTCATAATCTTATCGCTGAAACGCACTTGCTGATTCCTATTTCTATAACCTAAAATAGTCAAGTTATTGTTGGTAAGATTCAGCCAGACTGGCTTTTTAAAAAGCTTTTCTCAATGTAAAGTATTGAATCATAAATTTTTAGAATAAAAAAAAAAAAAGCTGAATTTCTGAGGAAACCCGTTTCTGTTTACCATTATTATGGCAAATGGACCATTAGTCTTATCCATTTATGTTATTTTTATCCCTCTGTTCATTATTTAGCCTCGTCGTACACACCTTAGGAAGAAGGGTTAACTATATTACACATTATATCTCTTCTAGGAAAAAAAGCGGGCTGCGATCATATTTAATTACAAGTATTAAAAAAAATTTATTTTGCTACCTGCTCTCATCTTCCATTTAAAACCGTGCATCTGTCTCTGCACTGTTTGGCTGTATCTAGTCTTGTGACATGGCACTGTATCCAATGAGACGTCACCCTATAAAATTCTTTGGATACATAATTACATGGAAAAATAAATATTTTAAAAGCAACCTAAATCTCTTGTTCTAGCATCATAAATTAATGCCAAAATCAATGGGGTGGAAATGAATGTCAACTAACTTTTTGTTTCTTCCCTCAGTGGTTATGTCTTCGACTACGATTACTACCGAGACGACTTCTATAACCGGTATGTAACTTGTTCGTCTTTGTTTCCCTTTGATATAAATTATCTTTTATCTCTTTCGCACATTTCAGTCACAGGCATTCTCGATCCATGTGTTTAAAATAATATTTTTTAGTAAAACTAAAAGAAAATACTAAGTCTGCAGAAACACAGATTCGCCAGATTTTCCCGTTTTTATTATACTTACTCAAGTTTGGTGCGTCGCCGACTTTCGGGACGTGGAGGGTGCTTAAGCCTAACATCTGCCTTCTGATGTTCGGAGAATCTCCCAGAGATTTAATTAACCAATAGTATTTTCCAGATCTGCTGTTGACTTTGAATTCTTGAACCTTCTAAAGTTCATCTGCTTTCATATGACACTTTGAAAGTGCGGGGTGGGTTAGCTTCGGTAAAAATCATGGACAGGTCCTGCTTTGCATCGTACTGTGGGACCGCGAGAGCAAAACATGCAAAGCAATGTGGTCAGTGGGGGCGAGATGGGATTTTTTTCACGACCTTGGAAAATGTTTGTCAAAATATCAAAAACTCTCCTACTATTGGTTATAAGTATATAGGGAATTTACAATAAGACTAATACTGATTTAGCACACTGTAATTTAAAAAGGTAAAAATATTGAGAACTAGTGTGTGTTATTGGTTTGTACAAAAGACCGATTTATCGAAGTCGTCACGCGGGGCTTGCTTGCCGATGGCGCCGCTGCTCCTCCCACGGGGAGAGCTGCCGGACCCCAGCCTAGGGAATGGGCAGCCGGGGCACCTGTCGAGGGCTGTGTCCCTGGTTCTTCTGAGTGCAGTGTTTTTGCCAGGGTCCCTTCTTCTCGGGCACCTCCGCCTCTTCCCGTCACATCACGACTTCGCTCGTCCGTGTCGGTCCGCTTGCTTGGCC
>NW_011889061.1:1159559-1166431 GCF_000151845.1 Pteropus vampyrus | reverse complement strand
CCTACTATTGGTTATAAGTATATAGGGAATTTACAATAAGACTAATACTGATTTAGCACACTGTAATTTAAAAAGGTAAAAATATTGAGAACTAGCGTGTGTTATTGGTTTGTACAAAAGACCGATTTATCGAAATCGTCACGCGGGGCTTGCTTGCCGATGGCGCCGCTGCTCCTCCCACGGGGAGAGCTGCCGGACCCCAGCCTAGGGGCTGGGCAGCCGGGGCACCTGTCGAGGGCTGTGTCCCTGGTTCTTCTGAGTGCAGTGTTTTTGCCAGGATCCCTTCTTCTCGGGCACCTCCGCCTCTTCCCGTCACATCACGACTTCGCTCGTCCGTGTCGGTCCGCTTGCTTGGCCTCCATTCCTCCGGCATCTCAGACGGAAGCCGGTCAGCAACCCCGCCTGCTGTTTCTCCTGTAATTCCGTGACATTTCCTTTGAATTCCGTCCCCGTGTCACCGCACGTTCATCTTTGCTGACCAGTTCCCTGTCCGGGTTACCCGTTTTTACAAAATACCATATGGTTTATCATGAGACGACAAGAGACAATACAACCCCACGCTCTCAGTCATGTGTGACCGGGGTGACAGACGCTCAATGACCAGGAGCGACGTGACTGCTGACTGTCATTTGCTTAGTGATTTGTGCACTGAAGACCCGGCAGCAAAGTTTGGACTTTGGGAAATTACTCACAGTTATTGTCGCCGCTGAAATTTGATTGTTGCTGTTGAGACATTGGGGTTATTTAACTAAACATCGGTGGTTGACATTCAGAGATAGATATGCAAAGTGAGGACACTTTGTATATCTCTATGTAGACAATGGACACACACACAAAAAAAAACGAGGTGTCTTTTAAGCCTTTAATTATAAGTTCTATTCAAACAAAAATTCCCAGTACATATATACAATGGAATATTACTCAGCCATAAGAAGAGATGAAATACTGCCATTTGCATAAGCGAAATAAGCCAGACAGAAAAGGTTGAAAATCACATGATATCACTGATATGTGGGATATAAACCTAAAAGCAACAAATGAATAGGGACATGGACATTGGACTAGTGGTTACCAGAGGGGAGGGGAGAGAGGCAGGGGGAGGGGCAAAAATAAATAAAAATCTTTAAAAAATAAATAAGTAAATAAAATATTTTTAAAAAATTCTCAAGACATAAAAGGGCAGAGTCGGGAGAAGGGTCTGTCGACATTTAAGTTGGGAAGAAACTCCGCGAGCCCTCGTCGGGGCCTCTGCTCCAGCCATGCGGGTCTTCCCCAGCTGTCCTCGGTTCCAGGGAGCACGGGGTCCCCCAGCCCCAGGCCTGGCCCTGGGCTGTCCCCGCTCCTCCCTCCTCTGCCGTCACCCAGGGCAGAGGGCGGCAAGTGGGCCACTCTCAGACTCATCAGGCTCCTCTGTTCCCCCCTCCAGCACCCAGCGCCCCTCCTCCCGGCTCTGCGTGCTGCGTCTCTCTCTGCGATGACAGCCTTTGATGGGCGGCCACCTCCCTTCGTCCCCGAGAGCAGGAAAGGTACACGGCTTCGCTTGTTCGTGTGTGCTCCGGCACGTCCATGAAGCCTCACACGTAGCGGGTGCTCGATTTGTTATTATTTATTCATCTCCTTACATTTAGAAAGATTTTGGTTTTCCCAAGATCACACAGTTAACTAGTGACAAAGCTATAATCATAACCTATTTTTTTAGATTCGATAACCGGCTGCGTGAATGTGGGAGGGTTGGCGGGGGGCACCTCAGTGCACGCAGTTCGGTAAAGGAAGCTGCCTTCCCCAGATGGGAGCCGGAGCCACGGCCATCATGTTTGATGGCTGAGGTAGCCAGCTGCCTCACTCGCTATGCCTCTACGGCCAGGTAGGAATTTTTAAGGATGATTTTCTCAAATCGTTTCCATCATTTCTACAAAATATATTATTTTAAATATTAACTAGCTTATAGTAACTTATACAAAAAAAAAAAAATGATTCAAGGTCTTGGCAGCAGCATTACGATAACCCCATTCACTGTTAAGAGAAGATGACACTTAAGTGGTCTCCAAGCCATTTGAACATTTTCATTTTCGACGACGTTAAAGATGGATTCTAATACGGCTTTTGTTTCAAGTCTCTACGCATGAAGTTTTAAATTAGTATGCGCTGTTTCTTCGTCTGTCACTGGGAAGCGGCTTTAGCATTTTCATCTCTTCGGTATGTTCTAAGATGTGACTTTCTTCCACATCTGAAGGATTTCTAGCTAAAATGGAGTTTGGCCTAGAAGGCGAGAGACCCGAGTTCTGGACAAGTAGTCAGGCCTTTCATTTTCTCACCTTTAAAAGGGAGCCAACATCTGTATTTTTTTTTTTTACTGTGTATAAATTATAGATCAATGAAATCGTTAATTAGGTTAGAGATCATTAGATAGACGAATGGATGGACGGACGGACGGATGGACGAACGGACAGACAGACCTTACCTGCCAAAGAGCAAGAGCCCTAACCAGCCATAACGTTAGCCTGAAGCTTTCAGCTTACGCTGAACAATTTCCAGGTCACTCCTTCGTCTTACGCAGTCCGCTCGGCGGTAAGTGTGCAGATGAGTGTGCAGATGAGCGTGGTTGGATTGCGGACAGACCGTCTGAGCAGCCTGTGCACTCGTTTGCGTGTTTGCCATCGCGCCTGACGCTGGTGGGGAGTTCCCTGGGAGCCCAGGTCCCCGTGAACGCCGGACCGTGAACCGGAGGCGGGACAACGTAAGTCGCTCGCCAAGTCAGCACTGACCGTCTCGCCCGCAGTGGTCCCTCGGAAGTTACAGTCTGCTTGTATTTATGGTTATTTTTTTTTTTTTTACTCGTGTTGCAAACTTGGGCAAGTTATTTAATACATCAAACCCTGTTGTCTCGTCCATGAAGTGAGCACGGAATGAATTCCTGCCTCGCGAGGCTGAGGATTAAATGAAGTAGCACATGCGTGATGGTCGGCATCGTGCCTGGTAGGCTTTCGGTGCTTCATCAGCACTGGCTGCTCAGAACGGCCAGCGGTGACCGTCCCCAGTGATGGCGAACGGGCTTCTCCTAGTCATCTTCATGCAGAAGTGTCCCTGTGGATGAGAAGCGAGCAGAGGGTCAGCTGTCCTTCCAGAACGGTTCGTCGGATCGCCTCCGGACTATTCTGTGTGTCTTGTTGTCCTCCTTCTGCCCCCGATCAACTCCAGATGCAACTGAGCACGCGACCGGCAGAGAGAGAGAGCCTTTGGCCATTCCCTTTCACCGCAGGCTCCTGCATTTTGGGTCAGGACAACAGAAATCACCTAGCTATATTTCACGGGGACAGTCGCAGCTGACATCATCTAACCAGGTACTGAGGATCCGAAAAAGCAGCAGGAAAACTATGACACAATGGAGTCCGCTAACCCTGGAGCAGCCACGCCCCCAGGGCTAGGGGATGGGAAGAGGCCGGCATGGTCAGATGCTGAGGTAGAAAAGGGACCTTTAGAGCTGGCACTGAGCGGGCACTTCTACTCGGCCGTGCTGCTGTGTCTGAGCCCAGGGGGGAACCCTGACCTCTTTGAGGGGTGCGATGACACTGTTCTGCCGGTGTTGCAAATGACCCAAACTGGATTCAGCCGCCACTACTGGAATGAATTGCTGCTTCTCCCCAGGCAGCCAGGCCGGAGTGATGGTGACGAGAACAGGAAGCCAAAGCAAAAACAAAGCTGTTTTGGTACGTTGGCCCAGCAGTAACTTTCCCAAAGACTAATTTAATTTCTATCCATAATTTCGGGGCTCACGAAGTGTATCACTAAATAATAGACTTGAGTCGTTGTTCTAAACTTTTATCGTTTCGTACGATCCAAAGCATTGGCCAGTAATTTACAGCATTCAATTGCATTTTCTTCTAAAAGGTCAAGTCTGGCTCCAAATGAAGGACGTTACATGTTATTAAAACGAAACATAAATATTTATACTCTTCCAAGTAAAGAAAAGGAGATACGTGCCTAAAATTACATTGAATTGCCCCAGGGAACATTTTCAATTTCTGAGATATTAGCAGTTTTAAGCCAGACTTTTTTCCACTATATCAGCAGGAGCACCGGGCGGCTTGTCACCTCCAGGAATGAGTAAACTTCTGATAACAGAGAAAAACAATGCCGTCGGCGCTTTACCGCACAGAAAACACATTACTCGTAAATGACTCACGCGGACATTGTTCCACTCCGGGACGATTCTGACCTCGTGTAAATTAACAGAAGGGAAGCCGACGGAGATGCGGTTAATGGAAAGGCGCCCCTGTCGAGTTGCCATTGTTTCAGATCATTGATTACAGAGCACAGTATATATTCATGAATATCGGAAAAACATATTAGCGAGCGGCAACGTCTGTTTCTTTATGCAAATTTAAATTACCATCTGCTAGAGTGGCGGACACTTAAAATGTCTGGAGGCAGCAGCGTGGCACAGTTGGCGGCGGGTGTGACTCTGAAGCGGAGATGAGTTTCGGGGCCCGGTGGGCATGAGTTGGCTGTTTGCACTGGGGCGAGTCACCTCCTTTTTTACAGGTCTCTTTCCTGGGCAAAATGACTTAACAAAACCTACATTGCAGAATTATAAGAGTTAAATAATAGAATGTGGCTCCATAGTGTACGGTTAGCACATCTGCTTTACACACAGAAGGTCTTGGGTTTGTGCCCCAGTGGAGCCACAGTCCACAGCCTACAGCCATGTCCCCCTGAACAAGCCTGATGTCTGATCTTGGAAGCTAAGCAGGGTCGGGCCTGGTTAGTACTTGGATGGGAGACCACCTAGGAAGATCGGGTGCTGTAGGCATAAATAATCATTTTAAAAAAGAGAGTTAAATAATAAAAGAACCATTTTATTGCTACTCAAACGTGTTAACTTTCTGATTACCCAATGCTGTACGCAAGCCGTAGCGAACAGCGAATTTGTACAAAATAGGAAGATTATATTAAGGTCAAAATATTGCAAGAAAAGATCATTCAAGATTTCAATAGCTTGCCTTTCAAAGCATTTCCAAGAAGTATTTGCCCCAGATTGGGTTGGGAAGGTCACTAAAAATCTTGGGAAAGTTTCATGACCAAAAAAAAAAGAAATCAAATATTTACTGTCTCAAGCAAAACGTACCTTTAAAAATTATTTTCTGATTCAATGGTAACCAAAAGCTTATCTGAGGTCAGGGTGGAATTATAGACAGATTTTAAGAATTTTGGTAGTTCAAACTGTAGAAAACAGATATACTATATCTTTATACTACATATATTACAGACTATGTATAGTATAAAGTCGTTCCTGTGAATTTCAAACATATCCTTTCTTAAAAATAAAAGGGCACCTTAATTTGCTTTTTCGCATCTGTCAGAAGTCAAGCAAACTGAAGAGGAGGGGTCAAGGTTGGGTGGAGACAGGGGGACGATCTCTGGCTATCGATTTTCATTCACCTGCTCAGAGACCCCCGTGGGAGCATGGCCGAAAACCGGGGAGCCCACCGGGTTGGCCCCCCGTCTCAACCACATATTTTTGTTAGCATTAACCACGTAGAGACTATAAGAGTTGATCCAAGTACGTGAAGCGAAGAACTCTTTTCACGAGGGGAATTTGAAAGAAAATAAGGAACCGTCAGTGCTTTAAATCGTCGTTTATCTAAAATGAAAGCTTCGTGTTCAGTGGCAAAATACTATGCCAATGCTGCATTTTCAAAATTTTTTCTCGAATTTTAAAACTGTATCAGTCGGCGGTGGAAAATAGGCACCGAGTCAAGTCCATCGGGCAGCGATTTATCCAGTTGTGGTTATTTGACCTGAGAAGAGGCACCGTGGCGATGACGTAAACAGCGGGACCACTGGGCAGGCACGAGAAGCTGTTTAAATATAAACCAAAGAGAATTGGCCAGAAGACGCGACTGTGCATGTCTCGTGCTTTCAATTACGTGAAAAACATGGACACTAGTGGGAAAAAGTTTGGTGAACAATAGTAATTGTTTTAGAGTGTGGTTTTTTCATGTGTTTTTCCTGAAAATGTTGCTTTTGTTTTTTTATCGTTGATGCTTAATAATAACAACCTTTTAATGAAAAGCAAGTATTCAAAACTGTATTCATTTTATATGTCAACATGCCATTGAATCGCCTTTGTTGGAAAGAGCAGCTATTTGTTGACAGCTAATATCCTTATTCTTTCTAGAGACAAGTCATGTCTATTTTTATCAAGTTAATATGAAAATTATTTACCAGTTTTTAGCTTTTGCTATTTAATAAAATCACATGTCTCACATATTATTAAACAAAATTCCAAACAAGAAGTAGGCACATGAAAAGTAGAAGAAATGTTTATTAAATAAAACAGCTTAAATCTTCGCATTTCCTCGGTGGGTTGCTTTTATTAAAACACGACTACGTTTATTTTATTTACTGCTTGAGAGTAAGTCTTTTACATTCCTGTTTTACAAGAGACCTTGGGGAAGAGAGAATTATGTTTGGCTTCCTTATAAACCATTATCTACTTGATCAGTCAATATTAGGGGAAAAACAGGATTCTTGGGTCTTTTAGAGCTTTTATTTTAAAATAGACCTTGGGGAAGGAAAAATGATGTGTTTGGCTTCGTGTAAATAGTTCTCTATTTGATCAGTAAGTACAGGGAAAACCATTATCCTGACTGAGCAATATTAGGTAAAATGAAGACCCATTAAAAAGAAGAAGAACTGTAATTCTAAGAGGTGAAGGAGCGAAAAGCTGAGAGGCAGGAGCGTTAAGCTCCTAACTCGCCTGTGGGATCCGGGTTACGTGCAGTTCTGCGGGTTCTTCGTCTGTGTGTCAGCACTGTCTGCCAATCCAGCACTTTGGAAAGGCGAAATGTCTGAGTTACGAGACGCAGAGT
>NW_011889061.1:1156617-1158482 GCF_000151845.1 Pteropus vampyrus | reverse complement strand
TCGAAGTAAACCGTGTATGGCGACACCCACGACCTGTTCTCTGCGAGCAGTTCCCGGGCTGCTGGACTTCGCTGGTTCGCAGAGGACGGGGTCTCCCTGGAGCTCTCGGTCCCTTCCTGCCCCTCTCCAGACGCCTCTCAGTTGTTCTCAGCTTGTTTGTTTCCCAGACGTTTCTAACGCTCTGGCTTTCTGACGCTGGAGACATTTCTAGAACTCGGTTCTGCTTCCAGTATGGGTTATATACTACTTTTATTCCCCCAAACGAATGAATGAATATTTGGAAACCAGCTTATCTTAATTGTTGTTATAGCTTTCAAAAAAGAATTATCCTATGTTCATCTGTATGTGTAAATAAGAAGCAAAGTTATGAAATAACCTATTAGAAGAGATTTTTTAATTTTCTTTTCTGTTCTGGTTTTCTCATTGCTGACATTTGCAATAGATTATTTTTATCGTCAGGTTTAAAGCCCTTGTGAGAACATGATCTATGTAATGATGTCACAGTAAAATGTGTAACAATCATCCTTCTAAGTCAGTAATGCTCTTTATAATGAATAACAGCACATCTGGTTCGCTGGCGAAGAGTCTTTAAAAATAAATGAGTAAATACATCCTCATTTTTTTGCTCTAAATGTTTGTGATTCTCAAATGTGCTAAGTCGCATGAAAATGTGTTGTCTGTGTGTACACAGTGTGAAATGGAGCTTTTGAAAACCCAGTGGATTACACGTTTATATAAATGAGTAAATGCACATACTCTTATTCCTGTCATCGTTTAATGAAAATGCACCGATTGCGGCGCATCCCACGTTTCACTTTTTACCAAAAGCTGCGAAGAGCGCCGTCGGCATTTCCTCTTGTGAGGGAAATCTTCAGTGGCCGATCGGACAAATACCTGTCGTCTCAGCTGGCACGCCCAGCAGACGGTCAGAACAACAACGCGGATGCGTGTTTCCCTCCGGCGCGGTGGTCCGCAGAGCTTGCCCCGGGCCCGCAGCATCTCAGCCGAGTCCCATCCCCATTGTCCTCACTCACGACGCCCTTAGAGCCGTGCACTGTCCCAGGTCACCCCTCACAGCTGTTTCCGTCACCCCGGTCTGACTTTCCGAGCTGTTTGGCGATGGGACAGATTTCCTGGGATTTGGTCCTGGCTCCGCACACTCGCTTCCTGTCTTCAGACTAGGTGCTGATCAGTGTCTGATGGGTGAGCGGGTCATTTCCGGCGGTAAAGGGGACATCCCTTAAGCCGGGCTCAGTGTGGTTGCAGCGAAGCACATGGCGCCGCGGGGGCCAAGCTCGTTGTCCCGCATCACGCCTTGCAGACGGGTTCCCGCGGGAGACTCGGAGTCTGGAGTCGGGAGGCGTAGACCGTGCTCTCCCGTCTTTCGAGAAACGAGCCTTCTAGGGAAGACCCGTTTCCAGATGTGACAGGGCGGCAGCGAGGACGAGCCGTGCGCTGACGTCCCCCGCGAGGCCTGCTCGGCATCGCTCCACGCCTTGGCGTGAGGAGCTTCTGGGCGAAACCGTTGCACCCGGGCAGACGCCGACTCACGACACCCGTTTGTGTCTCCCGAAGGTTATTCGAGTACCACGGCCGCGTGCCGCCGCCGCCCCGCACGGCCATCCCCCTGAAGCGCCCCAGAGTGGCCGTCACCACAACTCGCCGGGGCAAAGGCGTCTTCTCCATGAAGGGGGCGTCGAGATCGGCCGTCAGCGGGTCGTCTTCAGGCTCCAAATGTGAGTGACCGCCTTTACTCGTTTCCTTTAAGGAGGGCGGGGTGTGTCCTGGTCACCGACGAAGCCTGTCGCGGGCAGGTGCCGCCGGGGACCGTGGAGGGTCCGCTGTGTGTGCAGCGCCAGGGACGC
>NW_011889061.1:1152543-1153832 GCF_000151845.1 Pteropus vampyrus | reverse complement strand
AACAGCTCACACCTTTTCAGTGTGGACGATAGCTGTTGTCCCGAGCACTTTACCTGCATTGGCTCCTTTGTTCCTCATAAAGGAATAAAGTCATACCTGCCCTGCAGGTGAGCCGTCATTGTCATTCACATCTCACAGGTGTGTGATCTCACGTGAACGTCAAGCGAGATCTCTAAAGCCGCGGTCTGCTTCTGGAGCATCTCGTCCTCGCTCGAACCCTTTCCGATACCGCCTCTCTCTAACTTCTCGGAGCATTGTAACCTTTCAGCTTATGTCAAATCCCACTTACCGGCTTTGGCCTTGAATTCTTTGCTGCCTGATGCTTCGCCTGAGCCTCCGCCGATATGGCCCCGTGGGTTTGCATCTCCCTGCTATGCACATCGATTTCCAGCCTTTCTTTGCGTGTTAGTCTCCTAGGGCAGCCATACCAGGATAAATGATCGCAAACCAGATGGTTTAACACAACAGAAATTCGGAGGCTGGCAGTCTGAAACCGAGGGGCCTGGCTCTCTCTCTGGGTAATCTGGGGGACAGGCCATCCCACGCCCTCCTCTTGTTTCTGCTCTGCTGGAAAATCATGGGCGTCCCCGGGGTACAGACACCCCACCCCGGTCTCCGCTTCCGTTGTCACGTGCCGTTCTCCGGTGTTGGTGACCGTCTGTCCTCTTCTTAGGAGGACACCCCGCTGGCCTCATCCTGGATACATCTGTGACGCAGATCTGTTTCCGAGGTCACGGTCACAGGGCCCGGCCGTCAGGGCTTCAGCACGTCTTCCTGGGGAACATATTTCAGCCCATCCTACTATCGCTTGCTTCTGCGTGTCTTCTGAAAACAACACATATCTGGATTTCGTTTTTGAAGACAATATGAAAGTCTTTGTTTTTCGATAGGGAAATTGAACTCGTTTACATTTAGTTGATTGATATATTGGCTCCTATTCCTTCCACTCTTATTTCAGGTGTATAATTTATTGTTTCCTCCTTTTTTTCTTCCCTTCCTTCTGCTTCCTTAGTGAATTTTCTCTCAACTCCTGTCTCTTCCAAAACTGCCTCGATGTGGGTTTTCTGCTAGGCCTCCCTGGTTCATTAGTGGCAATTACACGTATTAAACGATGGTAAATAAATCTGTATTTCTCCACTGACCTCCTAAAACGAAACGACAGTATTCTAACTCCCACCCCAGACCCGAGCTTCAGAATGCTGACGTCACCACACCCTCTGCATCGGCCACCTCACCCCCACCCCCAACCCCCACCCCCGCACCAGACAAGCTCGGGTGCTGTGCGTAAA
>NW_011889061.1:1149240-1151063 GCF_000151845.1 Pteropus vampyrus | reverse complement strand
GATCTGGAAAATGGAAGTGATAACCTGTGGATCCAGGAGGTGGTCGTGGCCTACTTGTTTTCCATCCGTTTCACAGTTGACTATGAACTACGTCTGTAGAAATGCCACCACCAAGAGAAAATTAGTTCTGACATAGCTTGAGTTTATAGTAAGAAAACCTACGTTTGAACCTGAACTCCACCTGTTCAGGTTACCACATCACGCACAGCCGTCACGTGAAGTCGTTATAGGGCTTCGAGAAGGTCGTGTAAATTGTCAGGTTCTCGGGCTTCTTACCGGTGAAATAGTGCGTGTAAAAGCAATGGAGGAATTAAGGTCTGTGAAAATTGTCTTTATTCTTTTATTTTTGATATTAAATAACTTAGCAAAGGTTGGAGGAAATAAATAAATAAATTAGTGTGAATTACTGTTAAAGTCCACACGATCACAAACATTTAAAATTGTTCCAAACAGCTCACGGGCAGCTCGGCATTGAGGGATGGTGTGTAATTATTTCAACCACGATTTCTAAGGCTTGGCACAAAGACTTGACGTTTTTGATCGGATGGCTCTTCCGTGTGGCGTTGGGGGCTAACCTGCCCATCGGAGGACACTTGGCAGGCCCAGTGCCCACTGAACGCCAGGAACACCATCCTCTCCGGTTGTGACGATCGGACCCGCCTCCAGACCCTGCAGAATGTCCCCTGCAGGGCAGTGTGGCCCTCTGCTAAGAATCGTGGTTGGAGACGTTAGCCGAAGATTCTTTGTCCCTGAATAGACTTGTCCCACAGGTGATTACAATAAGTCGAAGTACTTTTCACCACACAAATCAGAGAGACTCACGTTTTTCGGTACAGGGGGGAGGTGTCGTCCCGTGCACTGATTTTCTGTTTGGATTACATCTCGTGTCGCAGCAAAGGGCCCAGACGTGACGGCTGTATCAGAATACGGCATCGTGTATCGCCAAATCAGCGAACTACGCAGAGAGAGCAGGTCTGAAATAATTTAATGCGGCTTCTTTTTTTTTTCCTAACCAAAATACTATGGTGACAGTTCAGGAAAAATATTTAAGATCATCCGTGTGATATAACCTGACTCCTGTTTCTCTAGTGTCTAAAAATAAGCTGAAGTAATTTATCCTAGAGATTTTTTTAGGTTTCCTTCCATTTACCATTTTGCTGATCTTGAAAAATAATTCTAAAGTCAAGCTCTATAACCACGCATAGAAAACTAAATTATTATGGGCAACTGGACAGCCATAGATTTTTATTATGACAATATTTTTTCTGTCGTCTATAATTTTTTACAGTTTTTTCGTCGTGGAATTTATGTATAAGAAAGGAGTACAAGACATGTTTCCCTTTGAAATAGTATCCTGGTGTCTACAACACCGTGGTGTGTGTATACTCAACCACCAGGGTACATTCATCCTATTTATTAACTTAAAATGCCGTCTCTAACTGGTTACTTCCAAATTTATTTTCTACCTTTGGTCTTTACCACGAACTCCAGACTCACCCACCCACTGCTTGCTGCCCGGACGCGGACGGGTCTGGGCACCAGCCCAGTGTAAAACGACACCTCCCCGCGTCGGCCTGAGCGCCCGCCCGGAGTCTCCCTGGTCTCCAGGTCCCTGCCACCCGACCTTTAAAACACACGCGGCACCCACCGACGTGTCACCGCCCACTGCTGCCGCCTCGGTCCAGCCCAGCCCACCATCGCCCCTCCCCGAGTCACTCACCTGCCTTTTTAATGTTCAAACCTGCTCCTGCTCCCTACACAGTCAGCGTGACGCTCTGCGGATGTCACAGCAGCCCCCGCGTCACCCAGAGGAAAGCCAGCAC
>NW_011889061.1:1112963-1146201 GCF_000151845.1 Pteropus vampyrus | reverse complement strand
GTGTGTGACCGGCAGGGACTGGGAGGTGACGTTAGGTAGATGGCAGGGGAGACGTGGCTCCTGCAGTGAGTGGAAGAAGCATTCGTAGACGAGACAGGACTTAAGATGAGCCCTGAGAGGCGTGTGGGGTTTGATGGACGTATTCGGGAGAGACAGTGCGTCTTCGCTGGGATAGGCGTGTCGACAATGATTGCCGTGGCCATGGCAGTGTCGTCTGCTTTTGGCATTTATTGGCCTGACGGTGCCGTGGGCTGGTGCTGAGGGCTTCACGTGATTTCCTCAGCCGCTCCTCGTGACGGGCCTCGGAGCTGGCGGATGGCAGTCACAGAGGTGACGCAGGTGGCCCCCGAGGGACACAGAGGTGAACCGCGGTCCGACAGCATCCACACACTCTTCGACTAGCAGTGACTGTTCTGTTCAAGTGAAGAGTGAGCTTTGAAAAGAAACAGAATGACACATCCCTGGAGCCGGCTGCGGGGCGGACGCCGAAGGCCAGCTCTGGAGCTGGTCTGTGCGTGCGTCGTGAGTTCCGGCCCTTTTCCCATAGAAACGGGGACATCCTGGAAGTTGCGGAGGGGAAGGCATATGGCTTATACACATCGCTTGGAGGGTGCCATCCAGCAGCCCAGTGGGAAATGCCATGAAAAGGGACGGGGACGCTTTGGACCTAAGGCCCGTCTTAATTCTGAACTAACTTTCCTGTTTGGGGAAAATATCAGAAATCAAAGCTGCAGAGATTTTAAAAGTTCCACGTTTAGAAGTCTGTCGTAAAAGACGTATCTGTTTTAATAGACTACGTAAAAACAGAGAATTAACATAACCCGCCAAGCAGTGGAGAAATTCGTTACAGAGGCCAGAAAAAAAGAAGTAGAAAAAAGGTAGAGACGAGCAGAGAGAAGCCCCTCGGACACAGCGGTGGCTCGGCCCGCAGAAGCCAGGCACAGGGGACAGACCCGTCCCCACCTGCTCGAGCTTGCCGCTGCTGTCCCAAGACGGGGTGGCTGCCCGCCCAGGGCCGCGGCCTGGTGGCCGTGTCCTGTGGGGCCGGGACAGAGGGACAGGACCCGCCCGTTACATCTTTGTGTGGCGCAATCAGACCCCCATTGTGTAGTGACCTGCTCTGATCTCAGGCACCCCTGCAGCCCCCGAGGGATCTAGACGTCCAGGAACACGCCACGGGGCCCGCGCCCGCTCCACCTGGCCAGCCCGATCCCTCGCTGATGTATGTGCAGTTCCCAAAAATGAGGCGCCGGCAGTTTGTTTGTTTATGTTTTTTTAAGGGAGATAAATACATTAAAATTAACGAACTGCCTCCTGCACTGAGAAGGTTCCACTCGCTAAGCCATCTGCCCTGTCACTTCCCAGCCACGGCCCCATTTCTCCTGCCCCGAAAGCCAAGGCTACTCGATAAAATAGTTCCCATTAAGCTTGACAGGTTGAAGTACACTCCACGACGTGCTTTCATCACCAGGAAGGAAAATCGTTCCTCAAAGCAGAGTCCGTCTGCCGTGGCGACAGACGATGTTTTCCGAATTTCGCTGCCATGCAGGGGTGGCGCTTCTGCGTCTGGAGTCGTCGGTGCGGGCGGCGACTCTCCCTGCCTTTACCTCGGCCCTGCTTTCCACGTGGTCCACCGGACTGGGAAAGCCCCACGGGCCACCTGACCCTTCCAGGTCTTGCTTTGCCAACCACTTGGCATCACGAGTAAAAAAATGTGTTTCTTATGAAAAATTTATGACTTTATAATGGAAAATGTTTTCTCATTTTTATACTGGAAAAAAACAATCTGTTCTTCCTTTGAGCAATTAGTCCGTACGGATGCATCATTTATCATATGTATTATATCATGTATCTTAGCTGACAAAAAGCTCTATTTCAAGCCAACATGGTTTGCGTTTTCTTATTATTATTTGTTTATAATAGATTTCTTGGAAACGGAAGAATCAAGCTAGACACTCAGGTTCTTCTGAAATTCCTGGGGAAGGTCCAAGCTGAGATTATCATAAATTTGAACAGGAAAGTGAGAGAGAGGAGTAATTGCTGATATCGAGATGTGTGCCCCAGGCCTCACACAGACACCCCCAAACCCCCGTGAGGCAAGCCCGCGGCGGGGAGCGGCCGTTCCGTGGTGACAGCTTTAAAACCTTCCGGCTTCGTCATCATGGGTTCGTGCCAACGGCCCATCCAAAAGGGAAGATAAGGAGAGCGTGGAGAAGTTTTCATAAATGTGTCTCGTTTACAGGCGTGCTTCGTAAATGTGAGACTGTCGTTTTAAGCCCTTTTCTTTATAATTATCATAGCTGTTAGGAGGATGCCGGTTCTCGTTTTGAACGGACTCGCGTGACGACGTGAAAAGTTGTCAGTCTTTTGTCAGCCCCATTTGTTTTTTTATTTTTAAAACCATACTGAACAGTGGAAACCTGGGGCCCGAGCCATTGCTGTGGAAAATCTCAGCCCCAGAGCTTAGAGAGGCACAGGCCACACAGAGCCCGAGCGCTCCCTATGCTGGAGAAAGTCCTCCGGCGTCTAAGACTGTTCCTTAGACAGTGCATGGTATTTCCCAGTCCCAGTCAATCACCGAAGAACGGATTGAAAACATCGCCGACTCGAAAGGCGCATCACGGTGTAGCCTGAGAGCCGCATCACGCGCCCGCCAGGCCGGGACCCCCTGCTCTGCGGGTCCGCCCTCCCGTGTGCCAGAGCTGCGTCCGGTGTCATTTGCTCATTTATAAGATACTTCGAGGTCCCTGTCCCTTTGCGAACTCTCCAGTGAGCAGAGGTGGTGCCAACCGCTCACAGCTCGGACAGACACGGTTTGTAGTTGGCCAAGTCACCCGGGTCCCAGGGTCGCCGGAAGCCCTGAGGGCCTGACGAGGCTGGACGTCCCGTAGGGAGTGACGCCGTCTGGAGAAAACGCGGGCTGTCTGTGAGGTCGCTGTAAGTGAGTCGCGTGCCTTTGACTTCCTGTCCCTCTCTGTCCCTTTTCCCCTCTCCAGTGAAATCAGACGAGTTACAGACGATCAAGAAAGAGCTAACCCAGATCAAAACCAAAATTGACTCCTTGCTAGGGCGCCTGGAGAAGATCGAGAAGCAGCAGAAGGCGGAGGCAGGTAAGTGAAGCGGACGAGGCCGCAGGCGTGGTGGAGGCAGGCGGGCCGGGGTTTGGCGGACTGTGACGGTGCGTCGTGCGGATCCACGAGTGACGTCTGTAAGCCCGTGGCCGCAGCAATGGAATTAGGGACCATGGAGCAATTTGTGTAAAACTCGTATTTGGACAAAAGGAAAACAAATGCTAATGATCAGGAATGCCTAGGTAGTAACTGAAAGTCTATACCTCAGTATCGAGTAGCTTTTAAGGAAATAAATCAATGGGATAACGCCATCGGGCTAAAATAATATTCGTACTCCATTAAATGAGCTGATTTTGAAACCGCGATCACAAAGCCCAACTCGTGCATCGCTTCGGGACCCAGTTTCAGAGTCTCACCGTGGGCGGCGTCCCCGGCCGTCCCCAGCCACCCCTGGCCACCCCCGGCCAGGGCGCTGGTTACATTCTTTTCCATGTAGCGTCTCTGTTTTCTGAATGATCAGCCCTGAGCTTGGGTCCATTCCAATGTGATTCTAATGCCCTTTTACGGTGACTATGAATGTTTTTTTCAAATCACAGAATGTGAGAACTGGGTGAACTTAGGGATGAACTAGCGTCCAGTTAGACAGCTGTGTCTGCCGGCCTCCGGTGCCCCCGGAGCCCCTTGGGAATGAGGTGAGCCTGGAGGGGCCCGGGTCATGGACTAGCCGCCTCGTCCCCTGGCCCAGCCTCTGCTCCTGGCCGTGGAGTGCTACCTGCGTCCGTTTTATCCGTCAGGATTCAACGTAAGACTCTGCTGAAAGTTTCACTTTTACAAAAATAAATAACACAGTTTCAAAAGCCATTGATCGAACCCGACCTCCTCACTTCCCAGATGAGGACATGGAGTTTCAAGGGGGCAAACGGATTTTCCTTGGCTGCACAGGCAGGTAGCAATGGATGGACGAGGTCTCAGCCCGGGTCTTGGGGGCGAGCCTGGTGCCATCGACGGTCTCCATCTTAGTGCCACCAAGGCCTGGTCCCGGGACCCCTGACCTGAGGCCGCCTGGGCACGGACCGGCTGTGAGACACCCCCATGCTGCTGCGGGTGTCCCGGGGGAGGACGGGGGGAAGGCACATGGGACTCGGATGCGGGAAGCAGCTCCAGCGTCGCAGGTGAGGGGAGCGAACGCCGTTCAGATCTCTGTCCCCTCGCTGTTCTGGTTTATGAACGAGGACAGTGCTGGCTTCCTTGCGCTGGGGCAGGGGACGGCTAAGAGCCCGTGGAGCACGGCGACTGGCACGGAGCGAAGGCCCAGGACCCAGTGGTCGGGGCTGCTGGCCCGGCAGCGTTTCCTGCTGCTCGTCCCACCGCCCGCCTACCTGGCACCTGCAGATTCTCCCACAGGTGTTTTCAAGTTAGTAGGGGTGAGAGACGATAGAGGAAATAGAGCCATTTTTATCAAAAATTTCTATTTTAAATACATTTTCTGCCGAGAAAAGATACGCTGCCTACAGTTCTTACTGGAGCAATGCCAGCTTCAGAGAGTTTTTTCCTGTGCTGTCTGTAGCACTAATCCAAAGTGACGCTGTGGCCGAAACATCCCGCGCCGCTGCCTGAATCAATATTTTCCTTGGAGGAAGTTCTGTGAACTTTGTTATTAGGTAAAACAACCCTGTGGCAAAGGGCTTTGATAACCAATGTGCACTTCAGTTTAAAGCACTGTGGAGAACTCGTTGGAATATCAATCACCTCCAGGAGAAAAATGGGGTGCTTATTCCATCGTATTCTACCTTCGGGCCTCTAGCGATGAATAAAACCTTCCGCAGTCTCTGCCTGGAAGATCGTCCACAAACGGAAGGCTGACACTCAAAGCTCACGTTTTCCTGTCATGAAAAGCTGTCACCTTGTTTTCTGTACGTGTTTAAACTTTCCCAGTCATGAGACGGTCGTTTTTCAGATGAGAGGCCTCGTCCCGATGCGTGCGCCTCCCTCGCCTTCGCATCTTCAGGAGAGCGCGGAATTGTTTAATTCGTAATTTCATTCTCTTAGTTATTGTCCCCCGAACGGTATTCGTGCTGACGGAGATCAGACGATCACTTTCTATATTTGTTCTTTAGGGAAAGAAATCAGGGTCGTATGGAAAGAGTCAACGCTGCATTCTAGGAAGTGGAGAGAAATATAACAAAACCCTTAAAAACGCTCTGTCTCTCCTCGTTACGCTGCAGGGGGCGCTCGTGTCGACGCGCGCGTGGTCGTGGTCGTGGGCTAATCATTCGGCAGCTGCCGCTGAGCCCACCTGTTCCTCTGGGCTCCTCCCTCACGCCAGCCACCGGGTAACGAGGGCGTCCCGCAGAACCGCGGTGGCAGGAAGGAGATGGGGGGTCACGAGCCAGAGCTGGGAGAAGCCTGCGTTCACCTCGCAGCATCCCCTTCCTTCCTGTGTGGTTGGGAGTGAATTTTCAAGCTATCGGGGGTACCTGTAATGAAGCGCAATTGCTTCACGTTGTAATTACTCCGATTGCTTCTAATGGGCATTTATGTGGCATCCCGTCTCTTCCCGTGAAGTTAGAAATGTCTCGAGGACAAGGTCACGTCTCCCCTTCCTCTCTAAGCCCGCCCCCCACCATGCACTGGGCACAACCTAGAGAATCTTTGACTTCTCTCAGTCTCAGCCCCTCCAGTGTAGACTGGGGGTTGGATTACGGCCACGAGCATATTCCCAGCGTGCAGATGATGGTCAGCACGAATCCCGATGCTTCCATCCCTGTCTTCCACTGGCTAGTTCAAATAACGCAACGTCCGGGCGTAGGGACCGCAAGTTATCGAAAACGACGGGCCACACGTCACATCTGTTAAGCCCGTGAAATTGGGCCTCGTTCCTAGACGAAGAACTACATATAAATGGCCACGTGTGAACAGCACGATTCCTGTGCGGCTCACGCCACGATTATAAAGGGCCGAGAGGGTGACAGGAGGGAAAAGCTGCACTCCAGACCGGGCGTCACACAGCGGGCGCCACTGCTCCGTGGGCGGCCACGGACAGAAACGGGGGGGCAGCAGTCGAGACCCCGTGACACAGCCGCACCCTCGGCTTCCTGGCACCATGACAGCCCCGGTCAAGGAGGAGCAACAAACGCGTCACCTAGAAGTGTGAGGACAGAAATTTCGAAGGGTCGGCTGAGTGTATGGCTTGGGCGGCTTCTCATGACGAGGCCCCTGGAAACACGGGACTGTGAAAGTGAAGTGTTTTCAGCAGCTACATTTGGGGGCGAGAGGAGATGGCGTTGTCTCTAGCAGCTGCAGCACGACGCTCACAGCTGTTTATGGAGAGATTTCCGTGGCCGCCCTCAGATGCCTGTGAAAGGAAAACCACACGGGCCCGTGAACACCTGCAAGGAAGACACACTGCAGCCGCGCTCGGCACCTCCAGGAGGCCTCGTCTGAGCGGTGACACACTGGGGACCTCAACAATTCAGGACACTTCATGTGCACAATTTCGAGGTCATTTTCTCCAAGAACCTACCCATATAACTGACATTTTAATCTACGTAACCTTCCCGATGCTAATTTACGTCATGGTTAGCAACGCCAGCCGCAATAAGTTGCCTCTTTCTAAATGGCATTTGTTGGAATCACTGAGTTAAATTCATATTATATAAAGGTACTGTAATGTTGAATTTTTTTTTAAATACAGTTGATACTGGTATCAGAAACAATGGTTCCACAATACTGGCCTGGCTCCGATGAATAATGTGACTGTTTTCATATCAACATTCCTTTCGACCATCTGCTAAGTACAATTCAGCTAGCAATTAGCTAGCAATTAAGCCAGCATGTCAAAAAAACTTAATCAGCAACTCAACCAATTTTCAGAGTTATATTAACGATAACAGCTATGCAACAGACCGAATTTAATAAAAATGCTTCGAACATAAATCCCAATAGTTCTCATTTGTTTTCCGAATCGTAGGTGGCTTTTGAAATAGAAATGAGATGTACAGGAAAAGTATCGGACTTGAGAATGAAAGTTAAGATCACGGCCTCGCCCTGCACGGCCTTTCGGGGCCGGAGGTGTCCCCCCTACGCCAAGTCCCCACCTGTCACTGGCCGTCCGTTCTCATTCACAGCCGGGCTCAGCTCCTGCAGCTGCCCCTGACCAAGCAGACATGTTGGTTCCAAAACAGCTCAAGACACTGAGGCGGAAAACCGGAAGGAGTTTCAGCTCCTGCACCTGCTCGCTGAGCGCCCTCGGACGCCTACTGGACGGATGCGTGCCTCCGTTTCTCCACCTGTGAGATGATAAACGAGCCTGCCCTGCAGGATGCTTCGAGGCCCGAAGTTAGTGAATACGGCACGGTCGGCATCTTCTAAGTGCGCGCTAGCCTGCAGCCATAATAAACCATTTTTTCTGTCAAAATCCATCATTTACATAATATTAGAGGCATCTTTTAGGGCTGGCTTTTTGGTTCCTAATACGCTCTTTTTAAAGGATCTAACACTAAGGCACTTTGCCCACAAAAGGAATCTATGATCACCCCTCACTCTGACTCAAGTCAACAGCAACCCCCAGACCTGCAGGGGTTCACAGGCAGCCCCCCTCCGTAAGCGCTTGGAGGCCCCACGCCTCATTCTTCTCCTGGGGGGCCTGTCGGGGACACTTGAACGACTTTCTCCTGGGAAACCCTCAGACCCCACGTTCAGCTTCGACCTGGCCGTGTAAGGGCTGCGTGCGGAATGTGCCAAGGAGCTGTCTCTCAGCTTCTCTGTGGGTTCGTAGTTTTGCGACCGCGATGCCAAATTCAACGATCACTCTGACCCCGTGAAAATAATTTGACACCAAGACGTTTATTTTCATGTGGTTCCACGACAATCCATGAATATATTCAGCAAATAGTTCATTTGCGTGTAAGGCTGAGCTAGCCACCGGGGAATCAAGGAGAAGTAAAAATGCTCCTGCCGGAAAGAAGCGTTAGCAGTGGAGGCACAAACGTTTGTGTGCACACACCTGTGCGTGCACGCACGCACACTCACGATGAAGGGCCAACGCGATCACGGGAGAGGAATTGTGCGGATACAGGGACTCTGACAAAGTCAAGAAACCAGAAATATTACCCATTTCTAGTAGAAGTAAAATTAGATAATTGTTCATTAAAAAAAGCGACAAGTCACTCTGTCTCTATTTCAGCAAGATAATTAATTACTGGATCAAAACCGCTTGTTAAACAGCAAGCCGGCAGTTTAATAAACGTGCTACGCTTTCACGTGAGTTCGTTCATGGAGCCTATCGATCAGTGACGACAGCGCCCCCCACTGGAGACGGCAAAAATGCAGGATGAGCGCAGATTACTCACGCACAGGCCGGTCGCATTCCTGCTAAACTTTTATGAATCGATTACCGTTGTAATTAAACTTTTCTTCTCAACCTAGATATCTTCCACGCATTTAGCTTTCAAGTTAATGAATAGATGAAGGAGCATAAGTGATAGGGTTTTTTCAATGAACTACGTTTTAACACCACTGCTTTTGAAACAGGCCATCAGAGGAATTGCGTGCAAGTCGGTATATTAATGCAAAAACCAGAGAGTAACTTAAAACACTAGTCTGTCTAAACGGAAATTAAGGGGCTGTGTCAAAGCCAAAATTGTCTTTGGAATGTATGCTTCTTGGTGACTAATAGTGACGAATTATTTTCACATGGACAATTTATCTGGACGAGTAATCAATATCGATTCAGCTCAAATACTGTTCTGAGCATCGCGGGGCCTCCATGGTGTAAGACACATTCACCTCCTCACCTGAGCACACAGCAACTCTGCAGCATTTTCTTAGTGTACATCTTTTAGAGAAGAAAATTACAGTTAAGAAAATTAGGAGTAGTAATTAGCAAAAGTATGGATCTGAAATCCCATATCGTCTCTAATACCTTGTGCTATGTTTTCTCTGTATAAGGCATTCAGTGAAGGGTACACAGCACATCAAAATATGTCTTGAAAGTTGACTTGTACTTTTCACTCCACAAAAGAGCGACATCTATATTATCCCCGAGGAGTGTGACGATGACCTTTAAATGTAACAGCTCAAGTTCCAAGAAAACCTTAACACTAACGAGAAAATAAGACAATGGGAGAAATAACTTTGAGACGGCACCGGATCCGGGCTGTGGTTGATCAAAGCGGGACTGGCATTCGGCCAGGAAGATGGGCGGGGTCAGCTGGGACCCCGCCGGAACGATTGTCACTCAGGCCGAGTGGGGACCGCGCGTCTTTCAGGTCCGGTCCCGCACAGAGTCGCCAAAAACCTGCTATGCTGCTTCAGCCAGAGGCTTTTCTAGAGGGGGAAGAAAAGAAAAGTTACTTTCAACCTCAAAAAGTGACGGTTCTTAGAGAAGAAATATCTCCGAAGTCTTTAAAAAAGAAATGGATGTCAGGCCAAATGAGTTTCCAGTATAATATCAATTTTAAGCAAAAGTCCATTTATAACAGAAGAATAAACACAATGACCTAAAACTGAGAAAGTTTGGCTTCAGGAGAAGTTGTAGGATTCGGGACAGTTTTTAATGTATAGTTGAAACAAGTGGGTGCATTAAAAGCACCGTCTCCCCCATGCAATCCAAACCTCACATATAACTTTTGACTCCCCCAAAACTTAACTGTCGTAGCCTACTGTCTTACTGATAATACAATCAATTAATACATATTTTGTATGTTATGTGTATCTTACACAGCATTCTTATGGTAAAGCAAGCTAGAGAAACATTAGGAAAATCACAAGAAAGCCACATTTCCAGTAATGTAGGTATTTATTGAAAAGCACCCACACGTAAATGGCCCTGCGCAGTTCAAGCCTGTGTTTTTCAAGGGTCGACAATGAAGAATAATGATCGTCCAGTCCCGAGCGTCCACTCCTCTCCAGGTCTTGAGAGCCAGGGCGTTTCAGCGGGCGGCGTGGTGACCCAGAGTGGCTAGAGGTGAGGGGGTCAGGGGACAAGCACCAAAAACACTCGCAGGATAAAGGGTGGACGGTCGAATCCGGAGGAGCCACGTCCTGTGTGGCCTGGACTTTCCAGGGCCCGGTCCGGGGCCCGGTCCGGGGCCCGGTCCAGGGCACGCAGTCGGCCGCCGGCTCGAGGGCCTGGCATCGCAGAGGGCGGCGAGACGTGGAAGGGAGGAGAGGTGCAGAGGACCCCGCGATGCCGTCTGTCTGTCTGGCCGTCTTGTCCGTCTGTCTGTTATCGAAGCACGTCTGATGCCCGCCATCGTGTGACCTTGAGGTGCACGCGGTGTCAGTCGGATGCACTTACACGCCGTCGTGTGATCCCGTCGTAGCGCTGGACGGCTGTCACGTCGTCACACAGGGTCCCTTCTCTTTAGGCCTGAGCCGCCGAGTTGCAGCCTCCTGGCGGGTTTGACGACCGTGACACAGCATCTGTGTTCCACCACCGTGCCTCGTGTCTCTGGGCCGTACGGGATGCTTCTTGCAAATTTGTACCTTAAACCCCATCTGCCTTGTCCCTCCACGCCCACCCCCAGCCCCTGGAAGCCACCGCGTCCCCTCCGCCTTTACGAGTCTGGCCTTTTAGGGTCCACACGTCAGCGAGGCCGCACTGGTCTTTCTCCGTCTGACGTCCCACTCGGCGCAATGCGCTCAAGGTCACTAACAGTCAGCTTCCGGGTGTCAGGGGTCCGTGTCGTTCGCCTACTTTGCCTTCCTTTTAATCCGGATTCCTAGGTCACCTCCTCTCAACTACATCTTTTTATTTTCCCCTTCAACTCCCCATTTCCCTGTTTAATTTAAATGGTAACATTCTAGATTTGGGAAAAAGACGCTGGTGAAGGTTCATGATAAGCACTGCCGGCCTGCGTAGGATTTCCGCGGCTCCGTTTGCCGGGTGCTTATTCGCCAGCCGCCTTGACGCCTGCCCCAGACCCCGGCGGCCCCACGGCGGTCGCCGTCACCGCGTGGAGGGGCAGCCGAGGCTCGCGACCTCCTGCGTCTCGGCGTGCACCGAGCACAGGGCGTGTGGAGGAGGAAGCTCGGCCACGAACCCCAGGCCGCCCCACGGCGTCGCAGCGCACCCCACCTGCCAGCAGGAGTCGCCCCGGAGCGCCGAGGGACCGTCCAGGCAGACGTGTGCCTTGAAGGCCACGCACCTGCTCTCTGCGTCCGCCTGGTTCCCTTAGACTTGAACTTGTCGATGACTTTTCTTCGCCCTCCTGCTCTGAGTGAACAAGTTCTGTGTTTTACCTGATTTTGCGCCTCTTGCTCCGTTTTTTTGTGTGTTTTTTTTTTTTGCTACATTTTCTCTTCAAAGACAACATCCTTATGACAAAGGACTGTGCCTCGCCACAGAGATCAACCTGTCCGTGTAAATGCTCGTTCCCTTTGATACTGGTGTCATCCGGATGCCCTATGTGAGTTCCATTAAGAACTAAGTGTGCGTGCGCGTGCACGCACCAGCACCGGTGTGCCCGCGGCTCCCGCGACCCGGTCCGTCCCAGCGGAACGCGACGCGGCCCTGGCGGTGCTCGGTGCCCCTTCCGTAGCCTGTTTTGTCAGGGTTGATCCACGTGGCCGTGAGCGACCCCAGGTAGCAGCCGTTTGCTTTCTCCCCCCAGAAGCTCAGAAGAAGCAACCGGAAGACAGCGCAGAGCTGATCCGAGAGGGACACGCGACAGGGAACGCGGACCGCTCCACGGCGGAGCCCGCCCCGGGAGGCCCGGACGCGGACGGAGAAGAGACGACGGACGGGCCGGAGGAGGACTCGGACGAAGAAGCGGGTCACGAGCCGGTAGGAGCTAAGCCCGCGGCGCCCGCGCCCTCTGGGGACAGCGCGTCGGCAGCGCGTTCGTTCTAGAAGAGAGGTGACTCATTCGGGGCTGGCGTCCTGGGAGGCGCGTGCGTCAGGCGACGTCAGGGCGGGGCTTCGTGCGTTCGCGCTCGGTCCGTCTCTGTGACGCAAAGCGCGAGGGAGGAAGCGAGGGAAGAGGATGTCGGACGTGAGGTTAGGTCCGGTCGAAGTCCCGAAAGGTCGCTTTTCTGGAACGCCTCGTCACGCCAGGAGCTTGCGCTCGTGCGATTACACGTGGACCGTGCCTGGACGCAGTGCCCCGGGAACGAGGACCGGCTACCCGGCACCCCCTCGGGCCCAGCCCTGTCACTCACTGGGGAGAACCGCCCATCCTCAGTCGCACGGCCCGCGGTCCTCCCGATGCTGCTCACGGCGATGGCCCTTCGGCGTCCGGCCCGGTCCCCGTCTTCCGTGCCCGCGCTGCCGGACACCCAGTCGTTATGAGACTTCATTCTTTACGCGTTTTATTCTCCCAGGGTTGTGATCATCACCTGCTCGTGTCCAGGTGTCCTCCCCGTGTGCCCGCACCGGGCGCCTGGTGAACGTAGGCTGAGGATGCCGTTCCTTGTAGTTTATCAACCGTGAAATTAAATACTCTATCTTAAGGGATCGATTAATGAAAGCAATGAGAGGGCGTGCGTGTGTGTGTGTGTCCGTGTGTGTGTGTGTGTCTATGTCCGTGTGTGTGTGTTGAGAACTCTCAAGTATCCATGGGACAATGTTAAACCTGACCTATCCAAGGTACTATCAGACCCCAGTTTGTTGTGGCTCCTACTGGTGAGGACCAGTTTTGTCGCAGTGGTTGTCGTGGTAACCTCCCTATCAGCTGCTTCGCTTACGGAATTCGATATTCCATTCATAACAGTCTAGCTCTGTTTGAATCGCGTGGCACCTTCGTTTAAAGTTTCCAACATGAGCCTTTAACGACCACCCTCATTTCTACGGAAGTCTGCATTCATTTGAAGGACTTACGCACCTGTTGTGAGAGTTGTTTTGGTTTGGGGAATCAGTTGAGCAGGGGCGAGAATGAATGAGGGACCGAGCGTCTCGGCTTCTCCTTGGGCAGGACTTTGCTTCGCCGTCACAGGTGTCCCCGCCCCGTTCTAACCGGACTTGTGTTGCCGCTGAGGTCTCTGCAGCCTCCGGGTGGCCGATTCCAGCGGTTCCCTCTTTGTGCTTGTTTCACTTTGCTCCTCAGCAGGCGTGGTTGAGGGTTCAGGCGCCCTGCTCACTGTCCCCTGCCGCCACGTGGGCTTCGTCCTCGTCGTGCACACTCCCCCAAGGCGACTACGTCAAGTGCCAGAGCTTTAAATGTGATACACAGTCCTCGATCTATATTTCTAGTCCTGATTGCTTCCTGGAATTCCAGACTTAAGGATTTAAATGCCTCCCCTCCCCCAGAGATCTCCAAGAAATGCCTGGGATGGAACGTGCCAGAAATCAGCCTGATTTTTCCAGCCATCATGGTCCTGCCCGTCTCCCTGTTCTGGTACCAGCACCGTCATCCACACGTCGTTAAAGCCACCAAGACCAGGGTTACCTGCGATTCTCCCCACTCCTCCCATTCATTCTCCCCCCAAATCACAGCCCAGAGCCCGTCGCACGTCCTCGTCAGCCCCTGCGCCCCTCTCCCCACACAAGGACGGTCAACGTCTTCATAAGCTACCCATCGGGGACACTGCCCCTTGCTTAAACCCCTGCGCTGCTCCCCGGCACGCTCGGAACCCAGATCCCAATGCACGAGTGTAAACGGACGCTGTT
Source organism: Pteropus vampyrus (assembly GCF_000151845.1). Taxonomy (NCBI): domain Eukaryota; kingdom Metazoa; phylum Chordata; class Mammalia; order Chiroptera; family Pteropodidae; genus Pteropus; species Pteropus vampyrus. Next base: position 1,132,521 of record NW_011889061.1, on the reverse strand, counting down.
GGGCAGAGGGCGCTGGCAGAGAGAGAGCGAGGGAGAGAGAGAATGAGGGAGAGAGAGAGAGCGAGAGGGAGAGAGAGAGCCTGGCGGAGAGCGAGGGAGGGAGGGAGGAAGGAAGTGGGCGGCGGCGACGCGCCTGGCCGGGGATCGCCAGGGTGGGCGAGGTGCGTCTGAGGCGCACAGGCCCGTGCAGAGCAGACGGCCGTAAACAGGTGCTGTGTGTGGCGGTCCCGGTGGGCGTTTGCGTCTCTTACAAGTGTCCTCCTCACCGTCCCGCCATGTTGGCCCTGGTGCCCCCACACCCGCCCACGTGTGTGAACAAGGTCATAGTTACCTCGTCAGGAAAAGCGCCCCCGGCTCCGGCCCTCGGCCCTCTGCACGTGGGGCCCCAGGCGGTCACCAGCGCGGCTCTGCCACAGCCAAGCCAGGCCTCGTGGCTCCGTCTTAAACGCTTCGGAGGCCGCCCAAGCGCTCAGAGTGGAAAGGTGTCCTCGCCACGGCCCCGCTCCCTCCCTGACCCACCCCGACGGCTGTCCACTCACCCAGCCGTGGCGACACCGGCCTCCGGGCCTCGGGGCGCGCTGCACCCCGAACGTGCAGGACGTCACGAAGGGCTTCAATGCGTTGCTCAGTGCTTGACGTCTGTCCCGTAAATTTCATGTAAGTAATATGGGAATTGCCTGGACATAGAGAATGAGGATGCAGTGCAACCCAGCGGTCTGAGGCGGATTTTTCTGGAATGAGATAGAAGCAGGGTTTCCAGACTTCGCAAACAAAAATTCAGGATACCCAGTTACATCCGAACGGCAGATCAACAATGAATGATTTTCCAGTAAAATCATGTCCCAAATGTTACACAGGATATACTCGTAACAACAAAAAAAGTGTTATTTGTTATTTATCTGAAATTCCAGTACGACTTGGACTGCTGCAATCCGCCTGCCAACCCTCCACCGAAAAGGGTTCAAACACTGGCCTTGAACAAGTCGTTTAACTCCCCCAGGCTCCGTGATGTCGTCTGTGAACACGGAATAAAAACCCCCGCTCACAGGCCTGGAAGGACCCGGCGAGATCGTCCTCGACACACAGCAGGGCGATCGCGGCCACATCACCATCACCGCAGTCACCGTCATCACCTCGTTCCCCGAGCGAAGCTTCGACAAGACGTAACATCCCCGGCAACGCGGTCTGCACGTGGACCTCTGCCTTCGGAGTCTGCCGAGATCCAAATTCGTGAAGAAGTCCTTCTTCTTCGATGAGAAAGCCGCCGGGAAGCAAATGTAATATTCTGAGAAGAATCTACTCTGCTTTCATCTTGTTAAATTTTTCTCTGATTTTATGCTTGCTGGCTTACTGGATTCAGAAGAATTCCTTTTCAAGTCCCCTTCTTATGATTAAAAAAAAAAAGAGAAGATAATGCTGACTGTAGCCTGTGGTGATAAATGGCTCTTATTTTCGTTTTTTCTATAGATTTGCTCTCTGGCTCATGTGATCTGGCTTTAAAGAATCTGAGCATGTAAGAAGCCATACATGTCATATCTTCTATAGTCGTCCAGCCACACATTCATTAAAACAGCCACCAAGAATCTCAATAAAGGAGTGGAAACTCAGTAAGGTGCCAGGTACCGTTAGTCGCTGAAGCTACAAAGGACGAGGCGTCCTGGTTTCTGATTTTATAGAGCTTTCGCTGGACGGGCGAGGACATGCCGCAGCCAGAACAGAAACAGGTATTGACGGAACAGTGTGATGAGTACGGTCACCACGTGAATCATAACAACGGTGCGGGAAGCAGAGTGACAGAGCTTATGAAGCTCAGCGGACTACTCAGAGGTTGCGACGTTGGCGGTTCCTATTCTCACAGAATGAAGAAGCGTGTGTGTAGGAAACAAAGGGTTAGGTGACATGGCCCACAGGTAGTAGAGCGCGCGTGCCAGGAGACAGAACTCCGAGTCTGTGCAAAGTCGGTTGGTGACTTTGACTAAAGCATTGATTCTCACACGGTGGTCCCAGAACCAGCGGCATCAAATCATGCGGAAACTCGTTGGAAATGCAGATTCTCAGGAAAAAGAAGCAAACTCTCAGGCTTTGAGAAGCTCCTAGTGATCTCGGTTTACAGCAAGCCCTCCTGGTGTTCCGACGCCTCCTGGCATTTGAGAGCTGCGGGGCCACGGCGACAGGGTGTTCGAGCCCCATGTGCAAAGAATCGCCAAGGTGCATTCTCACGACACCGAGGATGGGGGCCTGCTCCCAGACACTCAGGTCAGGGTCACTGGGGGTGCGGGCCACGCCCAAGGCCAAAGGTGTTTCAGGTGCAGCCAGACTTGAGAGCCCCCGAGACAGAGCTCACGGTCCATGACGGAGAAGGCGATGGACACCTCGCCAAGAATCAAGCTCAGTCAGACTCACTCGAAATCGTTAGTCTTCAGGAAAACGCAAATGAAAACACCATAAGGTAACAGTGCACATCCCCCAGAACGGGCAAAATTGACTGACAGAAGCAAATGTCACTCAAACGTGGCCAGTGGGCCGATGCGATGCCACAACCATTTAGATGTGTCGGCAACTTCTTAGAAAACTGGACACAGTGAGCCAGCGGCTCAAGTCCTAAGCCTCCAGGAGACTATGTCTAGAAAGCACCGTACAGAATGTTTTAGGTTCTTGACTCAGGATCCCCAAACTAGAAACAACCATCCATCGGAAAATGCACGTACAAAGTGTGCGTACAGTCTGCGACAGACACTTCCCAGCAGCAAAGGGGAGCAAGCTACTGTTCCTGCAATGGTGCGGACACGTCCTAGAAAGCTGCTGGGTGACAGAGGCCTCGTGCAGGAGAGCACGGCGCTGGGCAGCCGCATCGCCGTGACCGGGGGCTGGCCGGGGGCGGGGGCGGGGGCTGGATGTCACCGAAGCCGTTCTGTCGTCATCCCGGGGAGCACCCCCTTTATCTCACGGTCTGCGCTGACACCGCGCCCTCCAGGGTCCCCGGTGAGTTAAGTGCAGTGCGAACCCCTACGACACTCACATCCTCGCCGCGACTGCTTTTTTGAAACGTCTGTCTCCCAAGAACCGTAGGATTTCCTCCCTCGCGTGCGGGATGGAAGACGGTGAGCAACCAACAGACGAGCCCAGACACGGACGGCAGCGTTACGGCCCCCAGACGGGGCAGGGGAGGGTGAGGAGGGTAAAGGGACAATTACAGGGCGGGAAGGAGACCCGAGTTTGGGTGGCGAGCACACGGCGTGTTACAGACCTGTACGCTCGAAACACAGGCGCCCATCTCTCCAGCTAGGCTCGGAGCCCCTTGACCGCCGGACGGTGTCTCGGCCTGCGACCCCTCGTGTCCAGCATGGTCGGCGCACGGGGCGGGCGAGGGGCGTGGACGGAGCGGGGCTGGGCGGCCGACTTGGGTCTCTGACACGCCGCATTCTGCCCGTGTGTCCCCGCGGCTCCTCCCACCCGGAACGCCCTTCCCCACCCATTATTTCGTCTGACTGGTCTCCACATACCTGTCCCCAAGGCCACCATCACCTGCCATGAATCCGACCCTGAGCAAGGCCCCCGACCCGTCCTGGACACTTCCGGTTTGCTTCTCCCTTTGGGCCACACTCCGTACGTGCGTCGTCACACTTAGCTTGCTGCGCTGGGATTTCTCTGCTTTCTGGCCACCGACGTGCGAATTTCTCGGGGCTTATTTTATCAGGTATTTTTCCTTAGTGCGGTGCGTAGCACGTGTTAATGTTAATGAATATTTGTTAAAGAAACAGAGGAAAACATCATCCTCAGGTTACCCCAAACTCTGCGGCCCCTCATCATTGCTAAGCACATTTTACTGTGTACCGTAACCAGACAGTGTCCTAAATGCCACTTCCGTAGGCATGCCCTGGGTGATTTAGGGGCTTGTCATACAGCGCAGAGAAGCAAAGTTTCCCTGATAACTGTTCACCAGGTCATTCAGGCAGCAGGCTGCGTCCGAGGCACTGAGGAGGAAAATCAGAAGGAGGCTTAAAACCAACACGTCAACGTCAACACGGTGTTGACTGTGCTGTGCTCCGTGGTTCTGCGTTATTACCTCCCACGAGTGATAAAATGCAAATCTGAAGTCACCTGAATTTAGTTAGCAAAGCTAGAACACTGAGTCATAAAACAAACCAGAAAATAAGCCTCTCTCCCGCTCCCCATCTGCAATTTTTAAGCCCAAGCAGTCCACGAAGAGCTGAAAGTCACAAGTTCGTGAGAAAGTAAACGCCAGAGAATTCAGAACTGACACTAATGTGGCACGACGGAGGCTGTGGTCCCCACAGCAGCTCTGGGTGACCTGGTTGTAAGGACACGTTCGGCGCTAAGGGCTTTTGAGTCATTAAAAGTGTTGTCGTCGACGTGTAATCTGCAAACTGCCTCCGATGGCGTTAAAAAGCAGAATAATAAACCCGGAGTATAGAGCCAAGCAAAATAAATATTTTCACAGCCCCAGAGTTTCTACACGGAGAGGAACAAAAGAGCAGAGAACAGAAAGGTGCCCAGGGCCTTCGAGAGTGAGAGGCAGGCCCAAAATAAGCCTTCAGTACACAAAAGCAGGGGCAAGCGCTAGTTTTCTAGAAACGCTATAATGTGCCAGAGGAAAATAGAGCAATGGGAAGTATTAACGCGGCCACATTTCAGAAGGTGATGGCAGTTGTCGGAGAAACAAGTGATTCTGCCCAAGTTCACTCGACCTCCAAGAATAGCTCTAAGGAAGGCGGAGGGCGAACGGGCCTTCTACCTTTTGCAAACGGAGGAAAGCATTTTCATTTCTTTTGCAAATTGCAGATGTGAGTTTAGCCATTCAGTTCGAAGAAGAGTTATTTGGCTTTTAGATTCAAATGGACAAGCCTTTTAATAGCTACAGGACCTCGGGCCGATCTCCAAGTCCCCGAGGCTCGTGTCCACATCTGCTGGAAAAAGCTTTCACAGGTTATCGAGAGGATTAAATAAGATCACGTTCATGAAAATCTCCGCCGCGAGAATATGTGAATGGCAAATTTAATCTCTCCCCTCAAGTAACAGAATTTAGTGGAAATGCCTGTTGTAGGAAATTTTAATAACTTGGAAAGAAAAAATTTAAATGATTTGTTTACACTATTTATGCATGGCCCTAGCGGATTTCACCATTTTAAAATTCCGGCATATTTTATTGGCAACATCATCATATTTCATTAGCGACGTTACCTCGCAGCTCAGACACTCTCCTGAGACTGTCTCTGCTGAGCAGAAGCCCGGAGGTCCGTGGGCTGACACGGACCATCTGAAACCCCTGAGACGTGAGGTGGTTTCAGATCTGGAGAAACATATTTTCGTTTCTTCGGGAATGCGAAGAAGACATGAACTGGTCGTAGTTGTCCCATTTCGCAGCCAGATGTAAGAGGTTCCAGCGTTCGCTGTTTCGGGTTTTGGATCTCGCTGCGTCCCCACCGCCAGCCCTCCCCATTGGAACCCTGGTCATCCCTGAGTCTAGCCCGCTCACGGCCAGAATTGCCATCCCACGCACGTCGGGAGTTCTGTGGGGCAGAACCATCGCGTTCTGGCTGCCATTGTTCCCTTAAGGACAAGCACGGCATCCCTTAAGATGCTACATGCCATTATGAGTCACACGCGGTTCTGAAAATAAGCCCACCCACGTGGTCTGCTCAGGACGCTGGTTTTTGTGCAGATGAACAAAACCCAACCACGCTTCCCGTGTCTAGCCGAGCAACATGAAGTCCATAGAGTCTTCTAAGATTCTGAGAGGCAAACACATCTTTCTCCCCCTATAAATTATTCCCCAATCCCAAAGGGCAAAAACGACTGGGAAGAAGATCTTAGGGACGTTAACAGTTTTATGCAATAAAAATAATAATCTATTTTTTCTTGGTCACGACCCCTTAGTTTGTGTCTAAAAAAATGGACTTCATAAAATTTTTCTGGCCATCTTGGTATATTTCCATTCGTGCCATTTTCATTCGGTCATCTAGCAAATACTTATTAAATGATCGTTTGGCTCAGACACATTCTAAGCATCAGTGAAAGGCACTGAATGAGAAAGGAAGAGCCTCTCTTGAGGGTGGAAGCCTCCTTCATATCAGATGGAAGCTCACGCTCTAGCTTGGGACTTAATATTCTAAAACAGAGTCTTCGATCCAAACAAATTCCGTAAAACACAATAACTAGAGTATGAACTTCATCGTTACTTGATTGCTCATTGTGATACATCTTTTGTTGTTCCTTAAATTTGAGCTTGCCAGTTAAAAGGTCTATTTGGAATTCACTGAAGAAAATGATATGATAGACATTTTAAATAGAAGGCTTACAAAGGGTAGATAAGAATATAAATACAACATAAATTTTGTGAACCACCTCTGGTTAACCGGTGCTTTCTAAATTTCTAGATTTAAAGAAACTGGTATTAAAACAATATGTGATGTTAACAGATGCCGACATTTGCGCAGTATTTTTAAGAAGTAAAAATAATTTGAGCAAATACTGTAAAGCATAAGAGAACCAAAAGAAAGAATTTTATTTCTCCAAGAAAATAATTCTGAAATATGTGACCGCATGTCCTTATGAGTAAGCTTAGCAAAACTCATTTCGTATTTTGGTAAATGTTTCCATTTTTCTGTCAGCCACTCATGAAGAAGGAAATAATTCACTTTTTGCCTAGTAGGTGCAGATTTGCTTGATTTGACTTTTAAAGGATCATTTTAACTAGAATTACCTCTAGTTTATGGGAAAACGTAAAGACTCTACAAATTGCATTGGTTAAACGGGCGTTTTAAAAAATGGCACTGTAACCATGGAAATATTATTTAGAGTCGTAAAATTTTAACCACACCTCGTCTAGAGTCTCCTGGTTTCTGACGCTGCCTTTGTGCACTGAGGCACATTGTATGCGTATTCCATTAGATTCTCGAGCTTTTCACTGTTCACTGTTTTTAAATGGACAATCATGGGTCAGTGAAAACTCCAGACACAGAGTTCCCACCGAGGTGAGTGTGTCCGCGCACTTGCTTAGCCAGTGGAAAATCAGGGTTGTAGACCTTTGTGTCTTCACTGCATCCGAAGAGTACACATAGAAGTCGTTCCCTTCATCCTACTAAGTCACGTGGGATGCATAGCGATATATTCCTTGAATTTCCTCGCGCTAAGATCGCGTGAATGCTAAGTTTCTTTTTTGATTACCATCATCTTATTCTTCCAGATCTGCACGTTGGTCATACTTCCTAGTTTTCTATAACATCAAATCGATAAAAACACTGGAACCTTTAGTTATATGCTTTCTTTATTCTGTATCTAAAATGTTAAGCACAAGAAGTATTCTACATGGAAATATCAGGAGCTATTTCTTAAACGTATCAGACAATTCATTCATCTGAAGTGCGAAAGCATATTCTAATTACACAAGACAGTTTTACCGGGTAGAGTAATAAGCTTTTCAAGGAGGCTTAATTAATCACCAACACCGACTTCCAGAGGCTGTTCGTTTAATTTGGCAGCCTAAGCACTTTCTCTGCCAAACTACTAGTAATTTTTTCTTCAAGTTTTGTATTTTTTTAATGCTTCAAACATAGCTGATCCATTACCAAGTGCGTCGTATGCATAGGACTTTGTTGATCTTTTTCTCCTATCTGCTTTTAAAAATACGGAGCATGATGAACTTTAAAAACTCTTTAGCATAAAAACGAATGAACAGATAAAAGACTGTGTTCATTTGATAGATCCCAGTGCAGGAAATCTGCCCGAGCAAGCCAAGAAAGTCATTATCAGCGAACGAACGTTACACCTGCTCTGGGTCCAATCATCTGTGACAGAGAAATGGGAGATGGTGCAAAAGCATCTCATTAAGTCAGACGTCGAATGAAAGGAAAAGTGGCTTTTTTTTTTTTTTTCAATTTTGTTCCCGGTTTAACAAGATCACAGCGGAAAAGGGAATGGCTAAGTGGGGGTGACGTTTCACAGTTCTCGCCCCCTCTCCTGAAAAGAAATTCCTTAAAAAAAAGAAAAATTTTACGGGATGGCACAGAGTTTGCATCCAGACAACTTTTGAGCTACAAAGAGGCTTCTCTCATTTCACCGAGCCGCCCCGTGCGCCGTTGTCACCAAAGCAGTCAGGGTCTGTGTCTGCTGTTGCCCGACTCACCGAACCTCTCACAGGCGCAAGCCAGCCCCCCAGCCACGCTGGACTCGAGGCTGTCCCCCGCGAGCCTTCGCGGCCGTTAGGGTGGCCCAGAGCGTGGAAGTCCCACGGTCCGGGGCAGCCCGAGCCGGAATGTCATTCGGGCCTCTGCACACCTGGCAAGAGTCCTTATCGGCTGGAACGAGGAGAGTGAGGAGGGCATTCCGGGTCCCTTACGCGTGTCTGATGTTTTCTCTCTTGCCATATTTTTAGGAATACTGTTTAATGATGTTCAGTAATATTTCCTCAAAGGAGGCTTTGCTAGGCAGGGGTCTGCTGGTCCACGGGAAGGAACACCTCCCCCGCCATTTAAAGCGCGTGAACTGGAGTCTCTGTGGGCCTTCGTCGCCTCAGAAATGGGGGGAAATGGCTTATCTTTAAAAACGCAGACAGCTGAGAAAGTAGGATATAATACACAGAGAGAGAGAGAGACAGACACAGAGACAGACACACAGACAGAGGCAGAGAGAGGAAGAGGGAAGGATAGACAGAGAAAATTTTTGATTTTATTCTAAGACGAAACTAAAAGGGGAAGAAAATAATACTTCTTCCATTTTCGCTTCCTTCCAGGAATAATATCATACCTCACCTAGGAAGAAAGTCAATGATATGACTGAGCTTTTTCAGCCTAATTTACTTCCAGATATAGTTACTCAGTTCGTATTTACAGAGAGAGTTCAAAGAAAACTGCCCTTGCTGAGCATCGGTGCTGAAATTCTCTCCGGCACATCTTCAGCTTCTCTGAAGAGTTTGGTCGCTTCCCCTGAACCCCCGCGTCCCCAGCACCTCCCACCAAGGACGCGCGTGTCTTAGAGGGAGGTGTGTGGGGAGGGCACGTGGTCGCCCACCTCCAGACGTGGGCATCTGTTCTGTGCCGCTTGGTCCAAATCGAGCGTCTATCCGAATGTGGCCTTCAGGTCGGGGCAGGACGGGAGGCTGGGAGCGGGTTTATGTTGCCACCCCCAACAAGACCCTGTCACGTTCTGTCCTTGCGGCTCACGCTTTCCTCCGTCATGATGAGCGTGTGTAGAATGCTGTAGAAATAATGTATAGTTGCATGTGAACAGTGCAGATATGGGGCGTATTGTAGTCAACGGGTGCTCAGTGATACCACCCGGTGTTCACTCAGCAAACCCCGACAGGGTGACACAGAGGGAAGCCAGGCAGACACGGTGCCCTTCCCCCTCGGGACACAACACAGCCCAGCCACCTCGAGGCTTTCAAGGCTTGCCAAAGGCAGATCGATAGACAGGTGACGTTTCAGCATCCTGCTCAGGTCCGTGAAGTGTGACTTATCTAGAGGAGTTTGATCGTAAAGGGAAAATCTCTCCAAATAGAGTTTCTTCTCCGATTTGGGGATAGATTTGTTCACAGAAATCTTCCAGGAGAGAACTCAGCTTATGTTAAATTATTTCATCAGTTTATTGAATCAAAATGCTCCAAGCTCTTATTTATCTTGATCCATACCAGATGGTCATGTAACCGATACCGTTTCTAAATTCTGTGTTCTCTCAGCGTAGACAGAGGAAAACACAGGAAAATGGGCTGGTGTCCGATACCTATTTCAAAGTGTTTATTTCAAAAAAGTAAGCACCAGAGGATTTGATACAATCGATCGTATATGAGACAGATGACATCCAATATCTAATTGTTAGGCGTCTCCTAATTCTGGGATTCTTTTAAAATCATGATAATCCAAAGTATTACAAGGCCGAAATCTCTCTCGATTCATCCAGGATTCTGTTACATCCAGCATAATTTGAGTGCTCAGAGTATTTTGATAATATTCCAAAGCTTTAAGCCTTAAGATTTTTTTGAAACTATATTTCTCAATTATACTGCTAAAAAAACAAGGATTTATTAAAAGAATAATAGCATAAGCATTTCTTCATGATTGTTTCACTTACTCTCTCAGATTATTTTTACTCAATTTTAAAGTTGAAGCTATTTCATTATATTCTAATTCTTTGACTAGAGTACACAGTAAATTTAATTAAATTAAATGAGAATTATTAAATAACCGTGACAACCTTTCCCAGCTATTCTGAATGATCATGAATTAAGTGTACAATTTCCAAGCGCTTTTTAAATTAAACCTCTAAATCAATTCTAAATCACACTTTTCTGTTAGATATAAAATGATTTTTAAAGATATTTCTTCTTGTGGTGCCAAAATTAATTGCCCAAAGAACCGTAGAAAGTAGTAAGCCTTGTGAAATTTCAAAGTTCATAATAATCTTAGCATTAAATCATCATTTGGCTTCTAGCGCTGGAATTAACTTAAGCAATTTGGGGTATTACCCAAAAATTATCATTCCTTTCCAGCACTGGTAATAACTAACGATTGCTAGACACAGTATAATTAGCAGGACAAATCAGAAATCAATGCCCGATCAAACGCAAGTCATACGCCAAATAAATCACTATAATTTATCCATTGGACTAGTCAAACATGATTGTCGGTGAGCCCAAAACGCTCAAACACAATCATTATAATCTTTAAAGAGTATCAGGGAACAGTTTGGGGGAAAAAATAGAAAAAATGTTAATGTATGTGTCAGAGCATTTCTGACAATCATATAATTGAGCAACGGGATTACATTTTTTTTCAGCATTAAATTCATTAAATTTTTGCACAAACACTTTAAATAAAGTTACGTGACCCACATTAAACGGTTTTACCAAAGTTACATTTTTTTTCCTTCATCGAATGTGTCTTTACAACATAGAAGGTCTCCTTTGGACAGATGCCTAAAACACGTTTTCGATTAACATGGTTCTGAATTAGTTCACGTCAGAACGTTAAACGAAAGCCCCACAAACCAGGGACGGCAGGTGGTAAGTCACGTGCGGCAAACAGTGCGTCCCTGGCTATTGTGTCCTTTGTTACGCTCATCGTCAGCACGCGGCTGTCTCCCCCGTCCCAGCCGAGATCGCCTGTGCTAAACGCGTGCTCAGTCTGCCTCCCTCCCGGCCTCCTCCCCAGCTGGGCAGAAAAGACTATCAGGGAAATCACTGGTTTTAAATAAAGCAGCCTGGGCTGGGTTGAGGCGAGAGTCTCTCTCTCTCTCTCTCTCTCTCTCTCTCTGGCCCAAGGATTTGACGAACGGGATGAGGACGGTTCTCGCCCAGCTGCCTGCCTCGTTGCTTTGCAATGAAAGTCAAGTGAGAATTTTCACGTGAAGCGCTGCGTAAGTGTCCACATGCTATTCGGACAAAGGGTGACCCTGATCGTTGTGGCCCACGCCACGGTCTCCGCCCAGATTCTAAGAATCGCCCAAACCCGGTCGCTACTTCGGCCCGTTTCAGGGCTCCTCGGCTACATAATTCCGAGGCCCTGGACGCTGAGACCTTCGCGCCGTTTCTCTTTGCCGTAAGCTTGTCACAGTCGCTCTAGGTTCTTTTTAATAACCGGATCCTGCTTCCTTCCCGGGAACGAATCGTTCCCAAAATCAACGAGTCCGTGAAGCAAGAACGTCTCCTCCTTCAGGTTCCCGCTCCCACGGTCTCATCCCGCCCCGCCCGCCCCTGGACTTGACCCCTGCCGTCCTCCCTCTCACCGCCGCGGACGCTCTGGCCGGGGGCCACGCCACACAGGCGGGACCGTCCCTCCCTCCCGCGTTCTGCCCGCCCTGGCCCCTCGCTCCGGGTTTGGGCTCGGTGAGCAGATTCTTTCCTAACCACGACCGGCCACAAACGGAGAGGGTTAACTCGTGGGGCGGCCCCCTCCGTCCCGGGGATGAGCAAGCCGAAGCTCTGCAGCCGGCGGCCAGCTCGCCATGGGAGGCGCGGCAGCTTGGCCCGGGGTCGGACAGTCACTCCGCGGTCCCAGGTCACCTGCTTATCCGAGCCGCCCTCCAAGACGCTGTTGCCCCGTGCTCGCGGTGCCAAACACGTGCGTCTCGTCTCTTTCACACAGACACATTTCTTCCTTGGGCCGATTTGATGAGCGTCTGTCACGTCCTCGTCAGGTCTCAAAGCCGCAGAAAGCTTCGGCCTGTCCTCGGCCATCGCACACTCGCCACCTTGATCGCTTAAGTCTGGGTTTCGAGTTAAGATCTCAGAAGACAGCCCCATGGTCTCATGTTCAGGCTTCCGGCAGGTTACTACGCTTTGGTTTGCTCCTGCTGCCTGTCCCCCCCTCCCCGCCACACCCCCGTGGCCGTCCACCCGGGCATGGAGGCTGGTGAGCCGCCTGGCACTGCACAGCGGAGCAGGCGCCTGCGCTCGTGGTCACCCCGGTGGGTCACCAGCCATCTTGGTTTCCATTCCCTGAGGGTTTCGTCGACGTGAGCCTTTTAGCCCAAAAGCGTCGTGTGACACTGGCCCCCCGTGACACGGGCCCCGCGAGCTGGTTGATGGAAGGCGGCTTTGACGTGTCGTTCACAGCAGCACTGGGATCTGTCGGCGTGGTTTAGAAATCTGAATTCAGTCGTGTCTCACTGGTGATGAAGGGTCTGTAAGAGCCAAACGTATTCACCTCGTTTATAAAAAGTGCCTGGCTGGACAGCGACGGGTAAACCAGATCAGCGGCATAAACATAAACAAACAGAAATGATCATTTAAATTGGAGTCGGGGGGCCTTTCGGGGAAGTGCTGCCCGTGTGGACAGGGACCCCGACGGAAAGAGCCGGCTGCATCGGCCCCCGGCTTCTCTCCCCTGCGAAGGCTTTGCCTCCTTCGTTCCTCGTGGCTCGTGTGGCAGCCGCCCTCAGACCTCATGCCCCTCGTTGCAATTCTTGGATTTTCCTGAATCAGCCATTTTGCCGGGGAATTATCTGGCCGTCTGTGTGTTTAAGGTCGACAGGGGTGAGGACACGTACAGATCATTCCCGCTCGCGGACTCGGCTTTTCTGTAAAATGTTACACGACTCACGATTATCCACATATTTTCTCTCACTTTTTTGGCCTTTGTCTATTTCCCTAAAAACATAGATTATCGACGTTTCTCTAATGACTTATTAGTTACAAATCTCACTTAGAAAAAAGACGGCAGAAGCATTTCTGATATTCAGGAAGTCGCAAGACTTTTGAAGAGTGTGATTTTTTTTAGCAGAGCTATAAATAAGGTATGTTTATTCTACGTATTGCCATACCTGCTTTACTTCAATCGATTAATTCACGAGGTTTAAAATGAAATGTACTTTCCCTGTAGATTAATACGCTCCTTTCCATCTTCGTCAAATGGAACGAAATTGCTTGGTTCCGTACAGCCCCGGCTCATCCGAGTGGCTCTTTTCTGTCGTTTCTCAGAAATGGGAGAGATTGAGAGTCAAACAGCATTCATCATCAGGAGAATTTGTTTTAAAAGCATCCACGCTCTCACGGAGCTGGTAGATAAATTACCCTCTATTGAACAGAAGGAAAGCACAATTAGTTTCACATTATACTAAACCAATCAGTCCTTGAGTGACTGTCACTCTTGAGAAAAAGCCAGGAGGCACGTCAGGGTTGTCCCCTTTCGCCCGTGCTGGAGAAGCAAACGGCGAGCCTGCCCTCACACGAGAAGTTCTGTGCAAAGCGTGGCGAATATGTTCGCCAGTTTCTAGATAAAGAGAGTTATATTCATGACACGTGTCTGTACAGTTGGTAGCACCTACTTCACAATGCAGTTAATGAAGCTTTTCTTCTGTGCTCGTGACAGGCAAATAGTTTGAAGCTTCGTGGCAAGGAAATGAGACTCTGATAGATTATTTTCAAACCTACCTTTTTCCTCCCTGGATAATTACGTTATATAATCATTCGCAATCAAGGAGCAGGGAAGGCCTGAAGGAGAAACCAGGCTGCGAGGGATGGAATGTGCGCAAAAACTCGGCAGGCTGTTTCTTCCTTCTGAACAAAACGGGTAGCTGCTAACCATCCCTTCGTTACCTCTTGAGATTATCAGGATGGTGTAAGAATATACAAAATGAATGTCACCTGCCACGACCTAACCGTGAAGAAACACGATTCGTGAACTTGACATACTCGGCTGCCGCAGCGTGTTAAGCGTCTTGCATCCGTAATAAGAAGGCAATCGGGGGAGGCCTTGCGGGAAAGAACGCAGTCACTGTCACCTAAAGAGCCTGTTCCTCCCCAGGACCCCGTGTCATCAGTCAACACCCCAGAGTCACGGCGCCGGACGTTGACATGTCGGCATCGTTCTGTAGGTTAAATGTAATCTTCTTTGTGAAGGTGTCGTTTTCACACTGACGATGGACCATTGGGGTCTGTGCGATGGTCCTTTATGCCACTCGAAAAGTAGCACAGCCATTTCACACCGGAAATTCATAAACCTGGTGCTTTAAAGACAGAGCGACTCTTTCCGTGGCCGTGACCACAGCCCGGAACTGCACAAAGAATGCATCTGAATAACATCTTCGTTTTTAAAACTCCACATCTGTGGGGTCGGTCAGTATCTAGCAGAGCATAGAGGTGAGGCAGCAGAGAGATGGGACAGGGAATATTGGAACAGCAAAATGTGCTTGCCCCGCCCGCCCCGAAAGCCGCTTTGTTTAGGTGTCTAAGTTTTTTTAATGCTTGCGCCTGGAGAAAAGACTCTTAAGGGTGTATATTTTGTTTTATTTTTAGTTGTTTGAGTTATGAATGTTTTAAAATCAAAATTGTTAGACATTTACTATTAGGATTCTACTTATAAGTATAGCAAGTTTTACAAAGCACTTCTGAGAGTACTTTGAAAAATGATTGTCCCAGATTAATGGAATGTATTCGATCATCGTAAATGGCATTTGTGAATTTCACATTGTGTTTTTAAGTACTTCATTTGTCTGGTTTAACAAAGTCTTTCTGAGAGTGAAATATTCTTAAAATCTAATAAGCTAAATGCACTGCATCAGCGTGACGACCTAAAATTTTCTTACCCTTTCCAGAAACATAAGATTCGGACGTAAGATTTTAAACCATAAAACTGAAATCCTGTGTCTCCGTTTTTTAATTGCGCCTTCGAAACTGAAATCACAAAACTGTCACACTAATGGGCTAAATTCTCTTACATAGCAGAAGTATTTACAGCAGCGAATGTTCGAATGTTCGCAGATCTTTTTCTTAATGCGAAGGTATCAGTACTCTGCTTTCCAGTCTAGTAAACATCTTGTATTCAATTCTAAATCTTCCTGGAATTTAAAGATAAGCACTCACCGTGCTTATCTTTAGCATCCCAGCTAAGGAGAATGAATGACAGGCGTGTGTGATCTTGAGCATGGAAGGTGGACGTCCCTGAAGGAGGAGGGAGTGTCACCCAGGCTCCCCGAGGTCCTGGCAGCCGAGGCCTGGGCCGTGCGTGGGCTGGGGGAGCTGCAGACATCCAGACAACTCTCAGCCCCCAGCTGCCCCACCCGGTTTTGCACGGTCTCTCTGTCATGGGCTTCGAACTAATGGAAGGAAGCAAGTTACCGAATTCTCTGGCTTCTCCCTGGAGCGGGGGCTGTGCGGGCAGCCTGCCTCCCACCCCCACAGCCACACAGGGCGGGCCTAGGGCCTGGGGCACTTCCTTCCCAGAAATACAGAGCGAGCCTCATCACCTCCCTCGGGTGGAGGTGTCCTGCCTCATCCCAACTAAACGAGTGTCCCTTTGTTCTGCTTAAGCGTATTTATCAGTGGCCCCCAGACCTGCCTGTGGCTTTCAGTATCCCAGGCTTGCCGGGGAGGGAGGGGTGCAGCAGGAGAGGGGTCTGCACCGGCTGACTGCCCTGCACAGGCCGCGGGAGGCTCGCTGGCCGGAGGGACTCGCCACACGGGGGCTGTAAGCGTCGTCCATCCAGTGCTTGCCTGTTGTGTTGTGTTCCTTGACAACTCGGATGCCAAAATACAACCCTCGGAGTCCTCCTCCGGGGACCACAGCCCGGGTGTCAGGCTTTGCGCCCCCAAGATCCATAACTGGCGCCCCGTATTCTTCTCAACAGCCTCTCCCCTCCAAACCGATGCCTTGATTTGCGTGTCTTCGACTCTTAAGATATATACGTACGTAGATTTCCCACGTGACCCCAAAAGCCGTCTGAGGTTGATGGGACGATAGGTATAATGATCCTTCTTGTCCTAAATAGAAAGACCTTGAACTTGACAGGATTCTAAGATAAATCAATGCCTGCCCCGCTCCTGACACCTTCCATCTTCGGCTTCTCAGTTCAGTTCTTCAGCCAGCGGGATCAGCCCTGCCTGGTACGTTTGGCTCGTGGTTGCACCCGGAGTCTTGCACGGCCCTTCCCGCTTCTGGCTTTCTTCTTTGGCCACCAAGATTGTGTAGCTCGGAGCAGAGGCCAGGATTGGCCTTTCCTCCCGTCCCCGGTGCATGAGGCTCAGGATGCGCAGTCCAAGCCTCTCACGGGAGGAGCGGCCGAGGGCCACTCGTTAGGCGCAGCAAAGACGCGTGAGCAGCCCGCACCCCTTTCCCTGGCCTCGGACTGCAAGCGCTTCCTCTGACCGGGACACAAGCTCAGGCTAAGGAATTGCCGGTCTCTGGCGGGTAAATAGCTGCACTTAACAGAAACCATAGCGCGCTAGAAATGCGAGTAATTTTAGTGCAGCCCGAAACAAAGGACCGTGGAACCCAAAGTCCTCAAAAGCGCTTGCCCCAGAGGTCGGGCTCTTCTGTTTCCGCCCCCTGATCAGGCCTTAGGGTCCGCCGCATGTGTGCATGCTGCCGCCGGCGAGACACCACTCTCTGCGCTGTAAACCACATGTCTGCTTTTCTCAGTTCCTACAGATAAAGTGATCTGAAGTAATGAGCGACGCCGGAAAAGCAGAAAAGAGACACTGAGAACCGCCAGACATGTGAAAGGAGGCTTCTTCCTGGACAGCGACGTCTTTGGTTCGATTTATATAAAAATCCAAATAAACAAAACGGACGACATTGTTCAATTTTAGACATTCCATTTCTTCTATGTTCTAAGCTGTACAACCGTCATATTTTTATGATTTAGATTGTTAATGTGTTTTTCCCTTTCTTGACCACGTTGGTTTTCTTGTCGTTTTTGGTTTTTGTTTTTGTTTTTGTTTTTGTCTTAAAGTTCTTAAAATGTGAAGGATATTTATGAATGGCAAGGGAGGCACTGTATACAAATGTATATTTGTAAAAGCTATTTTTATGATTAGCATGTTTTACTGTTGATCACATATAAAGTCAGGTGGTATTGCGATTCTATGTGTAAAGCTGATTTCCAAAAATGTCATGTAAGAAAAGATACAGCATATGCTAGCTTTTGTAATTTATTTTTAATTTATAGTTTAAAGTACTTCAGATCGTAAGGATAAAATATTTGAAAAGGTTCTATTTCTGCCCTCTATAAGCACCATTTTTATTCATGAAGAATGCGATTATTTCAGAGGAGATTAAATGGATGAAGGACGTTGGTTTGATCTGTGATGGAATTCGGCGTTTTCCGCTCTACGGAGATGCGGGGCCCCCGTTATTAACAGGTGTTAGCGCCAATGCAGGCGAGAACTCGATGGGCAAGGAAAAGGTTGTCTTGTCTTTGGATCCAGAAGCTTAAAGTAGCGCGTCATGACTTCATTTCATCTCTTGTGACGAGGGACTCTCGTTCCCCGAGCATTGCGAGTGTTTTCCAGAAGCTCTTCGCCGTCGTCTTGTGCTGTGGACGTGGAAGCCACCATCCTCACCAACTGTAGGAGAATTCAGTATATCATTTCTTAATAATAAATTCCGTTTCTTTTAAAACGAAATCAGTGTGCATCTTTCCTTTGGGGCGCCCTCAGTTTTGATATTCGGTTTGGATTTTTAAGTCACCGCCTCGTCACAGAATCGGTGCGGTAACAAAAGTAGCATCGCTTTACGAAAAGGCGTGTTACGTGTCCTGTGCGCACCCATTGTTCGCGGAGTGGCCAGGGGGTGGGAAGCCTGGCGGCCCCCGACGCTGACGGAAGTCACGCTCTGGCGTACATTTCTCCAAGCATGGTTTTTTTTTTAAATCCAAAGGTAGCATTTTAAGAAACCATTTCGGGATAGAGAGCAAAACCACTTCCACGTAGGTATTTGTGTCCCACCGGAACCCTGCCACCGAATTGGCAAGCCCCTCATTAAAGAGCAGAGAGAAAAGGTGTGACGTCACCAAGGCACTCGGAGGGACGAAGGCCTCCTTCTTTCAAAGAAACCAAGGGTCTCAAAATCACCTTGGTCTGTCTCCTCTTCTTCTCCTATTTTATTTTCTTTACGGTCAGGTATCCTCTTTATGGCTTTCAAATATAAATACTGAAAATTACATGCTTTCGTCCAACCGAGGTTATCTCCAGAAACCAAAATCGCGGGAACAAACATTTGAAACGCGTACCCCAGAGCACTGGACTGGATCAGGGCTGCGGCCCCGGAAGGGTGGGGACCATCCCGCAGGCACCGCTCTGGCCCGAGCGCACAGGTGCCCTCGTGGCTGTCGTGACCGCCTCCCGAAGCCGCAGAGAACCCGTGTGCGGTTCTCTAACGGGATAAAATCAGCAAGGGGATTTCTCGGTTTGCTGCCAAACAGACACATCGGCCAGGCTAGCCGATGCTCCGGAAAGGTGTTGCGGGTGTCTGGGTTGGGAAGGACACGTGTGGTTACCTTCCCCGAATTGCAATTTGTCCCCGTAGCGGTCAATAAACAGCGTAGCATTTGTAACCTGGCGTCATCGTAAATTAAGAGTATCCTGCTCCCGCAGACGCTCATGAACTATTCTCCGAGTAAGGTGAATATTTAAGAGTATAAAATAATTCTCTGTTACTGGGGTTCATTTTTCCACTTGAAGCACAACACGGTGCGTCTTTCCCTTCATTCGTCACCCATTCCTGGCTTCAGAATTTCTTTTGGTGACAAAGACGGAGTAAAGTTTATACCAGATCAACCATTCTAGTCCCCGGAGGTTCCGTCTGAAAGGTTAGAAGGAAGCTTTTAAGAGACGAGGCGGGGAGCGTGGACTTCTCACTCCGGATAACGCCAGTCCCGTAAAAAATAAAATAAAAAATGCTAAGGGGAGGAAAGGGGCTTTAGGCTCCGCGTCCAGTGCAGGGCAAACGGGGAGAGTGGCGCGTGGCCTGCGGAGTTCGGGGAGCTGGTCCCTGGGGACGACGCACAGGGGGCGGTGCCAATTTGCTTCCATCGCCTTCAGCAAAAGAATCGTTTTCAAAGACACAATAAATGAAGGTAGGAATGAAGCAGCAGATAAAGAGGAAACTATTCCAAGTGGCTTAAAGTTCAGAGGACAGGACTTAACGCGTGCAGATGCCTGGAGAGGCCTGATGAGATGTGTTAACGCAAGAAACGGGCCCCCGGAGTGGTGGGCGGATGGGAAGCAGCGCTGTGCCTGAGGCCACCGTCCCTGCCCCGCGGCCACCCGGCTCTGACACATACCCACGCGGGCCGGTTTTCTGAGATTTCGAGATGAAGTCGA
>NW_011889061.1:1089655-1111507 GCF_000151845.1 Pteropus vampyrus | reverse complement strand
GGTGGGGCTTTTGGACGATAGCTCGGGGTCAAGGTCACGAGGGTTAATGAAAAGCAGCGTGGAGCCCCGCTGTGTCTGTTTCGCCTCTCTTCTGACACATTCTGTGCCCTTGGCCAGACGGGGGTCCTGCAGCGAGCGGTGTGCTCGTCACCTCTGCCGGCTGATCCATGACAGCACAGCACGGCAGCGACTTCACCGCTACTGAACATAAGGCTGCGAATGATCGCTGCGCTGGGATTCTGTCCCACCACCGGAAAAACAGCAAGAGCGACAGCGTGCTGATGTGCGCGGTCGCCGGGAGGCGGTGGGGCTTACACTCTCATTCTTACATCCGAGCCCCCCGTAAAAGGCTGGTGGGAGTTGTAACTGGCAAACTTTCTGGGAATGAATTTGAAAATACACCGCAGTAGGTTGCAAGAGCATTAACAAGTTATGTAACCATTAAAGTTATAATTATGTAGCATTTCTAATGGCGTGGTGGAAAATTCAGGATTAAAGAAGGAAAAAGTTAGATATACAGCGTTACCCACCCTTCTGCACTGAGGCGAAAATTGTGGGATCGTTAACGATTTTTCCTCCATCGTTATGCTTTCCTGCTCTTCGAGTCTGTCGCTCGGGTCTTGGGAGCTGGAAGGCGACGTTGCTTACGGAAGTGGGTGAATCAGAAGAGACCGGGAGACAGGTCAGTTATTGGATTTCAGACACGCTGGGCTTTCGAGCGCAACGTGTCCATGGGAAATTTCCCGGCATGAAATAGATTAAGCACCTTGACAGTGGCCAGGGCAGAAAGTGCTGTTTTACAAATCATCCACGGAAATGGACAGAACCCCAATGAACTGGGAACGGGCAGGGCCACGGGGCTAGAACCCCTTGAAATGCCACTGGTGGGGATGGAGACGGTGGAGAAGTTGGTGACCAAAACACGCACGCACCCACATTGGCCCTGCGACACGTACAAGCAGGACAAGCTGGTATCACTGAACTGAAGCCCCTTGTACAGAACCACAGAGGGTCACCTTAGAGCATCCGTGCATTGAGGTAAGCGACCTGTCAGGAAGAATGAGCAGCAGCTCGTTATAAGTCGCTGCCGAGTGTTCCTAAACTTTGGAGATGAATTTCTCCTCGGCTTAGGGATGTCAAAGACAGCGTCTTCAGTTAGCCCAGAGGCCAGTGCACCACCTACCCGCCAGCTCACAGCCTCTCTGGGAGGACCCACTCAACACTCAGGGTGCCCCTGTGCAGAAAAGAGGACACACGTTCACATGCATACACACGAGGACTCGCATGCATATACACGAGGTCTCGCATGCACATGCACACACCCATGCACATGCATACACGTGTGCACACATACACATGCGGGCACATACACACATGCATACATACATGCACACACACACACGAACACAAACACAACCATGTCAAAGAAATCGTTAATGATCACCTAGTAGAGAAAGTCCAGAATGATTCACCTGCCCCAGGCACGCGACCAGGTTATGTACCTCTCACAGGGCCTGGTCTCTAGGTGAGACCAGCCCAAGGGAAGATGTTCTTTCCCTGCCTATTTTGGTCATTAATGAAATGCCAGGTGACCTGAAATCTGCTCAACACATGTCCTCCACAGACGGCCCTGCCCAAGACTGTCCCACGTGCCACTAAGCCGACGCGCAGCTCCTTTCCGAGCTGCGGCTGGAGGCCACCGTGGGTGGCACTTCTGCCGCATTCAGAGCCGCGGGGTACGCTCAAGCTCCCCCTTCTCCGATCGCCTCTCCACAGGCCTCTCCCCACAAGCAGCTTGGCTGTCCGTTTTCTGTGCCAGGGGACCTTCTGTGGACTCATAATTCCCCTTCAGCTTTGTGTTCTGTCTGTGTTATTTTTAGATATCTTGAAATTTTAGTTTCAGCCTTACGCTTGAGAGAAGGTATTATTAATTTTTTAATGATTTTTGTTTGTCAGGCGCTACAGTCGAAAGCGCCTATTCTTTACAGACAAATGGAAAAAACACGGAGCCATCGTCACTGTCTTTTGATGATTTATCCTGTGTCTAGAGAAGACCAGCTTTCCCGTTAGCTTTCCTGAATAGTTTTTGCTAATGCATTAAATTCTTTCTTGATAACTGTAGGATTCAAAGCAATTCAAATGAGATTACTTCCTTGTACTTCATATAAAAAGCTTTATCTTTTAAAGTGTCAAAACTAGGATCAAAAACTCCCAGAAACCAAATGTATTTTTACTGACCTTTATGCATTTCAATACTTTTTAATTTTACCTCCTCTGCTAACTGGCAATGCCATGCGGATTACTCGGCCTGGCATTAAAAAAGGCCTTTTATCGTTTTCAGTCTATTAATCTGCAACCTTCTCCATTAAATAGAATACAGATACTTGCCACCTAAATCTCTCTACTGCACAGATATGATTACGTCACTTGCCTTGTTTAAAAAAAATTACATTTTAAAACCTGGAAGGCTTGCCATTACCTAAATATTCAATCCAGCATTGATGATCCAGAATAAACTGGAATCGACATACACATCCGGTTCTCTTTTCTAACTTCCCTCCACGTTGTTAGCAAAAAAAGGTGTTAGACTCTCCATCATGACGCTAAAATTAAACAAGTATTTTAAATATTCATATAATATCCATTATAACTACACAATTCTGGCTAAATAACTCCCTGCTCTGGCAGCTGTCAATGCCCTCCCGTTTTCATTTAAAAAAATTCCACACGAGCGCATGGATTTACATACACCCCACTGCATTAGGAGTTCAGGCGGGCACTGTTTGTAATTGTTCGCTCATTCACTCATCGACTCTATACGCATTCTTCGAGCACATCCTGCAGACACGCAGGCTGGTAAGACGATCTAGGTTTTTCAAGAGTGCACAGTCTGAGGAAGTTGAATAAAATGCCCAGCAATACGCTCTGCTTCCTCCCGCTGGCCGTGCCCGCAGAGGCCTCCCTGGCTCAGGGTCGAAGGGCCTTCACCAGCCAGGCGGGCATCACCAGCAGGGACACTGCGTGCCACCCGGCTCCCCGGGTCCCGTCCCGGTCAGGCCGTGTGGGCTCGCTGATGCGTGCCAGGGCCAGCCGTGCTGTTCCAACACTGTCATAGGACTCCTGCTCGTTCTGGTCCCTTACCTGGAGCTGAAGCACAGCCCGTGTGAGCGACTTCACGTTAGAGGCTGATCAAGCTCCGAACGGATTCAAACCACTCGCCGAGACGCAGACCTAATGAAGACAACACGAGTTAGCAAAAGTCTATCAAGAATTTTAATATTTCGATTATGGAGAATGTTTCTGACACTCGATTGTGTCAAGCTCTAGATTTTACATTTTTGTTAATGCCATTAGTAAGACTCATTGGTCATATACAACGAAGGAGATTAGACTCAGTTCATCACGTAGTCAACCAAAGCTGGCTCCTGACAAAAGTCCGGAGAGCTGAGAAATCGGGACATTTCCTCTTCCTCATAAGCCCATCGCACTGTGATTTTCCTCTTCAGTTTTATATGTTGTTTAAATAGAGTAACGAGGCCGTTTTCCGTGAGCGTTTACTGATCACCTGTTGCACGTAGATCCCTACCAAACAGGAGAATACGGAAAAGCAATTCAAAGCATAATTCGAACAAAAACAAAACAAATCAGAGGGAAGCCTGGAGCCGTGGTACTCGCCCTCGATCAAGAGAGGACCACGTCGCCCTGGCTGGCGACGAGACTCCTGGAGGTCCTCCGTATTTGTGTGTCTTCGTTGCTTATTGAAAATGAGTAGACTTCTGCGTCCTGTCATGATGGCGTAACGAGGATTGGAGCTAAAACGCTGACAAAATATGTAGAACAACAGCCTTCGAGATGTGGGACACAGCTAGGTGCAGGACAGTGCCCGCGAGAGACAGGAGACCAGGGGGCGTGTCCTACGGTCCCCCAGCTTACTGTCTGACGCAGTTCCCAGGTGGTGGCGTGAGCGGCGACCCAGGCAAAGCCCGGAGCTGGCCTGCTGAAGTGTGCACGGGGAGGCGCAGCCGTGCAGAGGGCATCGTCCCCCACGCGGGCGAGCCCCACACCAGCACCGGGAAGGGCGGGGGACAAAGGCTGCTGCTTTGCTGCGGGTGGCGTCACCCAGGAGAGAGCAGGAAGCCAACACTGCAGCCCGAAGTCCCCATGCAGCTTCGGGTGGCTCGTAAGGGTCTGGGGACAGGCGTGCGGGGCGCCGGCGGCGGGTCCACCTGGAGGCCGGGCGCTGGGCCGTCCGTGGTCAGGGGCGTCAGCACCGGTTCTCCCTGGACAGCGGCCACGCCGCCCCCGAAAGGGCCCATGCTGCGTCCCCGCGTGTCCGGTCCTTGCGTTCCTTGGCGGGGGACAGACTCTGATTCCGGGGCGGCTGGAGGTCAGGGTCGTCCCCTCTGCACAGGCCTGGCTGCAGGACGCAGGTCGCCCTGTCGTCCCTGGACAGCAACTCGGTGTCTGGTTAGACGGGACCGGCGTCCGAGCGGGCTCCGCGGTTCAACTAGGAGGTGGGGAGAGCCAGGTGGCTGCTGTTTACAGAAGAGGCAGGGGCCACACCGCGAGAGGACCCAGAGGTCGGCGGCGGCTCTTCCTGGGTGCTGACCAGCACTCGCATGTCAAGGAGCTGCCGGAGTTTGAAGAAGCCAAAAGGGGACCAGTGCCTGGAAATCTAGTGTTGGGCATAGTTAGCGCCAGCACCGAGGGTGACGGACCGTGGGAGACCAGTATTCAAACGGCTTTGCCTCAACACAGAGGAAAACTAGCCCTAGACTAAATGGTGCCACCTAACAAAGCTTCAGCAAGACCCAAGAGGTCAAACTGTTTTCTGGCATTAAATAAAAAAATCATCGGATGTGAAAAATACAGAAGATATGACCCATCACGTGGAGAAAAATGAATCAAGTGAAACTGAACCAAAAATGGTGCAGAGGACAGAATGAGCAGCCAAGGACAGCGTGGCAGTCATTACGCTGCATCACTCATGTTCGAGAGGCCGGAAGAGATTCGAATGTTTTAAATAACCCAGATCAAACTTCTGGAAATAAAAATATGCAATGTCTGCAATGACAAATATATTGCATGGGATTCATAGCAGATTAGGCATAGCAGAAGGAAAAAATTAATGAATTTGAATAAATATGGTTCAAAACTATCCAGCATTTTTGTAGATTATTAAAAAGCATTGGCAGTTTGCACCTGGCTGCACCAGTTACGCAGTCTGGTTTTAGCTGCGTGACCTGTGACGTAGATTCGTGCCTTGCCCACTCCTGGTGGTTTGCACTGCATTCAGTTCCACGACGCTGTGTGATTGACAGAAAATACATCGTTTTTCGAGGCGAGATGTGGATCGAGGTCAATGTTGCCATGGTAGTTTCAAGCAGGATGACAGAAAGGTAGAAACGGATTGGATTTCTGTGTTTCTTGTGTGGGGACAGAAGGAAATGTCAGGGGCAACACAGGGAGGGAGGGAAGAGTGTGGACCCTCAGCTCAGAACTCGGCTGTCCACGGCCGGCTGTGTGCCCGTGAGCGAGCTGCTGGAGGTTTCTGAACCTGAATGTCCTCACTTCAGTGTCTGGCAAATCTGGCGAATAGTAAACACTATATGAATGTGTGTTAGTAACTTGATTGCAGTTTTATCCATAAGCTCACCGAGGTCTGAAAACTATCCCTATTTTATTAATTTAACTAATTAATAAGGTTATCCTTGAGATTTGGATTCGATATTTATTCCAAAAAGCCAAAACGAAACAAGAACGTGATAACGAGGGAGACCGTGCGTCACAGAGCATAGAGTGTCCTCCATCTCCAGATCCGCCACTCTCGAAGCTATTTTCTTTCCCATAAACATCCATTTTTAAAAGGCAATTCTTGTCAACAGGCCTGCATAGAATTGATGTATGCCTCAATGAATTACTTATTTTTATCTTAAATAATATAAAAGCAAATGTATTTAGAACAGAGTTATAGAAGATATTCTGGAATGAATAAAGACACGTGAACAGTTTGCTGGGGAGAGCGATGCCTTACAAGGGCAAAATAAATCTCTCCCTTCGAATCCCTCGACGGACTTAGAATCATCTCCGGTGCTGTAGGATGTCTGCAGAAGGAGAGTAATTTCTGTCACTGCATCAGCCCGGAGTTTTTTAATGTTACTAAGGCATTGCTCCCTGCCTCACTGGCTCAAGTGCTTATCTGTGCACATCAAGTGTTAATAAACCCACAGTCAATTTAATACTATTTATTCATTTCAACTGTAAGGAGGGCAATAGACTTTGCATTTTAAAATACGGTGCCTTCAAAGCACACTCCAGAAGCGGTAATTGTTAATTCGTGTTAATAAAGGCGTAATTTATTAAAGAATTTATTTAGAGGGAGCAACAGAATGTGTTGTGTTGGTCAAGAACTGTGACGATCTCAAATTTTATTCTAATAATTAGCCTGTTATTATTTTATTGATACTGACAGAAGACACAAGACACCCAAGTCAGAGACAAAGGGCTTAAGAGGTGTACGTGGAAGTCTCCGCCAAGACATCGGGGCACATTCGTGCTTCAGAAGCAGCCGCAAAACATTGGTAAAGCTGACCGGGGCTTAGGCCACGAAACGAATCTTAACAAAAACACTAAGACTTGGCTTTCTGACAACACAATATGGTACGACTAGACAGCAATGATGAAACTGAGTCCTCGAAGCCCATACAGTAGAGAAAGAATAAAACACACGTGTGAAGAATATATGGGTCAAAAAAATCATAATGAATATTATTAAATAATCAGCACTACTTATAAAATGCACCTAAATTAATACTTAGAGGATGATTTATAGGTCCGAATGCATATATTAAAGTATAACAAATATTATGAATTACAATCTACACAAGCAATTTAAGAACTTAGAAAAAAGAACACAAGATTAAACCCAAATGAAAGGAAAGAAAGATTGAAGGCAGTATAGATGAATGAATAGAAAGCAAAGAAATGATAGTGGTATCGAACACGGAAGATGTTTCTTAAAACTATTAACAAAAGAGACAAATCTCTGCCATGGTTGATCAATATAAAAAAGGAGAATAGATAAATTAGCAATATTAGCAATGATACGTTTAATATTTACGTAATGCCAATTGCTGATATTAACTCCAAAATGGAAGTGACTTAACAAAGCGAAAGTCCCCCCGAGCTGCGCGTGGACGGTCTGTCTAGGAACTCAGCCTTCTCCCTCTCACAGCCCGGGCGCCCCCTAGTGCTTAAGGGTCTTTCTCATCCAGACCAAACTTTGTCTGTAAAGGGCCCAAGAGTAAATACTTCAGGCTTTGCAGCCTACATGCGCCGTCTGCTGCATATTCCTTTTTAAAAATATAATTCTTGGAAATATAAATGTATCCTTAATTGACAAACTACAATAACGAGCCAAGGACCAGATGTGGTGCACAGACAGGAGTCTGCCCGGTTCTGTAGCAGAGACAAAGTGAAAACAGACCCTCTAACCAGCTCGACTGATGGGCGACTAGTGTCCGACAGCGTGCAGTTAGTGGAAAGTCAGCCATCTCCGGAACAGGAATGAAGGGAGGCAGAAGTAAATTTTTAAAAACTTAAATCACACAGAATCTGTCATGACCGCGCAGAGTGTTTCTCAGTGTTGCAAAACAAGTTTTAAAATACAAAATATAATTCGGCATTTAAAAATATTAAAGCAGAAAATCCTGTGAACATCTCATTTTACACCGATAAAAAATCTGAGAAAATATAATATTTATTAACAATAAAAATTCTTATCCAAGTAAGACTCAAAGTGAACCTTAATGTGACAAAGAATATCTACTAAAACCTAGACAAGCATCTGCCCTCACTGCTAGTCAATATGACACAGAGCCTCCAGCCTTCGCATGTGCAATACTCGATATAGCCAATGCAATAAAACAAGAAAATACGAACCACTGAAAACTGTTTTAAAACAAGTCATAGTACCGGAGAATTATTTTTTTTTTTGGTAATCTACATAACTGAAAAAAGGTCCTATGAAACAAAAACTGAAAGATTAACAATTCACGTAAGAGGGTAAAGCATACGAAGATGCCATTTGTAGGGAAAAAAAAAAACAGAATGGCCAATAAACATATTTTAAAAATTAGTAAATGCAAATTAAACAACATGGAATCGCTGCTCCTTACTGACCATACTGAAAAACACGAGAGCTTTTGAAGTTTGACGGTACCGAGTTCTCTTGATGTCGGGAGCGAGTCGTAGCTACTGTGGCTGAAGTGGACATCGGCAGACTTCTGTGGGGACAACTGATCGATATCCGGTAAGGTTTCAGGTTGGCACATGTGACAACCCCGGGATCCGGGCCCCTCGCGTTGCTGGCTGTCATAGACCCTTCGAATGTCGCGGGTCAGAGTGCCCGCTGGGCTGTCTGTTACTTCACATCAAACACGGTGATCTGTAAGGGACACCTTAATGGTGAAGGTTATCCTTTAAACATCTGAAAAGCTTTTTTGTAAAATAATAATAATAATAATTCGATTTAAAAACACAGGAAGGCGCATTACCCTTGAAACAGGAACCACTCGATGAGTCCTAATTTCTCATTGACGTGTACATCAAGCCATATAATGTGTCCTCTGTCAAATGCAGGCTGTTGATAATCAAGCCAGGACATTTCAATCTCTTAACGTAGGAAAAGGAGGGTTTCCCTCGTTTAAAGAAATAAGGCCTCTGGAGAAGAAGGCCCGGAAGCCTGGCCTCCCGCAGGCAAAGCAGCCAGCGTCCGCGAGAGCAGAGGGTCCTGAAGAAGCTGAACCTGTTTCGAAGTGACTGTAAACAGTTTATTTAAGGATCCAGCAAATGATCTTTTTCTTCAGGTTGCTGTCACCGATTAATCTCATCGCTATATAATGCTAGGCCGATAGAACAAGAAAATAACGTTAAAGGAAAAAAATGTTACATGAATGTCTTCTACGTCGACTCAGCCCCAAAATGCGAAGTAATTCATTGTGAAGAAATGCTTCTGAAGTGTCTGGCCTAAAGGTGGCCTGCAGATAACTATTTAATACTGATTCACGGACATTACATAGGAGTACAAGAAGCAGCCAAATTTCTCACTGAGATGGCCAGAAAAATTTTATGAAGTCCTATTTCTTTTTTTTTTTTTTTTAGATATGAACTAAGGGTTCGTGACCAAGAAGAAATAGATTTTTTTCCTCCTGTAAATATGACCAATTCATTACAGTTAATGATCTAATTATAATAAAATGTCCCCTTTTAGAGAGAAGATATTTTAATTATTTATGTGCTTTTCTGCATGGTTACCGCCATAATATAGAGTATATTAAATTGATCAGGATATTATACAGTCACTTTCATAGATGAAAGAAAGACCATAGTCCCCTCGATGGTATAAATAAAGTAACCTAGAATGAAATGACCCATATGTACATTAAAAGAGAATCTGTGCACATGAAGCCTGCCAGATAGAAGAAATGATCTCATTACAGAATCCTCAGGTTCCCATTTTCCGAGAAGCCTCAATTATAACCTTATCTTTTTAGTGACCAATTACCGTATTCAGGGTATTTTCTGAAGTAAATGCTTTGCTGTTTTTGCGACTTGCCCATCTGTATTTCCAGTTCCAAGAATAGAAATCTGCAGTACAGCCATTTCCATAAATAAAAAGCTCTAAACAAATGAGCTGTCCTATCCAAACATGAGTACGAAACCTTTAAATTTTAGATAGAATGTAAAATAGAAGCCCTTTGTTAGTATAAACAAAATACTTAGATGATAACCTTGACATCTCTCCAATTTATCAAATCAGGTCATTAGAGCCCCAGAGTGGCAGCAGGAAGCTCTGCCTGTGCCATACAAAGCACACTGGCCGGCTTTTCTAATGAGCTCGGTCCTTGCATTAAAAGGAAAGAGTAGCTCATATGCATCTCCAAAATATAAAGCTTTTAAGAATCGTGTTATTCCATGAAGGATCACATTTTCCTATACAAACTAATATTGCTATTTTCCATTTTGGTTCTGGAACTAGACAACAGACATTGACAAAGCAAGCAGTGCTGTGTGTGTGTGTGTGTGTGTGTGTGTGTGCGCGCACGCGTGCGCTGTGCAGGCCACAGTGACATGGAGCGTGGATGGGAAGTGTGGCAGCACCCCACGGCACACCCTCCTCTCGCACCTGACCTGAGAGAGCCCACCACAAACAGCATCCAGCCCCTGAGGTGGCCTTTGCCCTCATAACTCACCCAAGGTCATTTGAAGGACACAAAGCACAGGTGTCCCACGACCACACTAGAATGTGCCTGCTGGGAGTATCGCTCGAAAGGTGGGGGACCGTCATCACTGCTGAAAGGCGCACGCGTGTGCTCCAGCTCCCTGGCCACTGACGGGGGTGGGTCCCCTTCCCCGAAGCGCTGGCTTAGGAGAGAAGCATCTCCCACTCGAAGCTGACGTGACCCAGTGGCTTTCACACTGAGCCGGGGAGCGGAGACCTGACAGCCGAGGAGAGAAAATGACAGACTGCCTCTGGTCACCCTTATCAGGACCCTTCCTTGCTGAGCATGTCCTGCCTGGTCTTTTCCCGTTTTAATTTTTAGCTCCTGAATCATTTATTCTCTCCACTGTCGTGGTAATTCAGTGAGCAAAGAGAACTCTGTCAGTGGGCAGAGACCGAAGCTGGCATTCAAATCTCCCTTGGATCACAGGGCAGGCTTTCTTACCAGCAAGAGTGTCACAATATATTGGTCAGTGATAGATTAGATGGATAGATGATGATGATAGATAGATAGGTAGATGGATAGATAGATGGATAGATAGATAGATAGATAGATAGATAGATAGATAGATAGATGGATAGATGGATAGATGGATGGCAGATGATACACAGGTAGATGTGACACGCACTGAAAGATGAGAACTATGCCAGGATCCCCTCCCTGCGCATTTCAAGGTTGGAATCGTCCGAAAGAGGAGCCTGGGCCAGTTCCGGGAGGCCGGAGCGAGGTCTCCGCGGCCCTCGCAGCTGCAGACAGGCCCAGCAGGCCCCATTTTAGCCTTCACTGCACACCCAGTCCTGCTGGATCCCTTTATTTTTCACTCACAGACATAGCCATTTATCTACATTACATCTGCGCCATGCAGCATGAGGTGAATTCTTAGAAGTCCCATTACTGGGCCAAAGCCCGAGCCCTTTACACCGGCCAGGTACTGCCCCATCGGCCCATGAAAAGCCCTCCCACCGCCTGCCAAGCAGCATCAGATGCCGTGGTGGCTGCACAGTGGCCTCAGGACACCCAGGCACTGTTGTTCCCTGGACCCCTCGGGACTGCGTGTGCTGAGCACTGCAGGGCTGCAAAACCCACGGGCGAATACATCGCCCAGCTAAAGCCAACGGCGTCCTCGGGCCTCGGCCAGCCCTCTGCCTATAGAGAAGTCATGTGATGTTTTCAGGTTCTAGCTTCTTGGCAGAGACCCACGCAGACCTCTATGACAAGCTGGGAACAGAGACAGCCCTGCCTTCCCCGTGTGAGACACGGGCCGAAATGACAGAGGGTGAGTTACGGCTCTCCCGTCTCACTTAACGGAGAGTGACAATTACTAAAACGCTTCTCTCTTGTCTGCCCTTCTTCTTCTAAGTGTGAGGGTTCCCGGGCCACCTCCTCCCGCCTTCTCCAGCTTAGATGCTGTGCTTCTGGGAAGTCCGCGGTCACGGAACCAGTGCTCTTGGGTGGAGTGAGAAAGTCGTGTTTGAGAACATCATGGGGACCCTCTTACCCGGACCATAAGCCAACTGACGTCCAGAAACATCAGCTACGCAGAGACAGCACCTTTCCGTGATTAAACACAATTTAGAACATTAAAATTCAGTGTTCCGGTCAAATAAAAAATACGCGCACATAACACTTTTCCTACATAATTTTTTTAAAATCCTGGAACCATTTCTTTTCATTGGAAGAAAAAAATATTCTATTATCCTCCCTTCCACTTTCCAAGACAGTTTACTGAAAAGAATTGATCCAGGGCCGTCGCTAAGAATTTTCTGTGGATATTTAAAGCTCTTTGAGAAATGCTGTCATTTCAGAGCTTCTTCCCATTGTCAAGGTCAAGGCTGGCTCGGCGAACACATTGACACCGAACACCAGCTCCAAACCACGGGCTGCGAACGCTGAGGCTCTTTCTGGAGATCTGAAAGGTCAAAAATATTTTCATAAAACTACTCAGACATTATCGATCTTTTTCTCCGTGTTGACGTGTTGCCAGTTGCCTTCTGTGGGTGCAAAAAGCAGTGAGAATTCTGGTGTGTTGGCCTGAATCGCAGCCGTGGCCCAGGCTGGGCAAGTAACCAACCTTTTCCTCACCTCCATACAGTCTCGGTTAAAAAAAAAAAAAAAAAAAGCTAGTTTCGCAAAGCAGTAAAACAACTAATTTTATTAAATATCGAGAATTTGAGGAAACTTCGTCTGCCACCACGTGGCTCTCCCATAATGACTTTTCTGATGAACTCAGTTTCCATGGTGATATTAACGAAAGTGATTTTATATATATATATATATTGTACGATGAAATGTGTCACCATTTGGAAGAGCTGCATAACTCAGGGAACCACTATGTTTCAAATGACCAAAAGATAATGTTACAAAATCACACGTGGGTAAAACATCGCGAAGTGTGACATAGTCTGTGGATCATGGTGTGAGAACAGGAGAGCTCACTAATACGGGTTTAAATTCTACTCTGCAGTAACCTTTAAGAACCTACCACGTGCTGAATTTTGGTGTAAAATCAAAAAATAGTCACAGTGATCCAAAATGGCTATAAAAATACAGTCAGTTCTACGTTAACGCTTGTTTTAAGAAATCCAAATTTATTCCAGCGAGAACCACTCGTCGAATGCGGATGACTGTACCCAGCTGAAGGGAGCTGTGCAGGCTGCATACGACATCTCACAGGGACACCGAGACACCCTGCCCATGTCCGGTGTCACACGTTCCATCCCATGTGACATCACCGTCACACTACACACTGACCCGCAAGGGCCGATCCTTCCAACAGCCAAGGACACGTGGCTGCCAGCCGCCCCTCGCTTGAGTTTTCGCCACTTTTAATTCTTACATCTATTACGTAAGATACAGTTTGACTTAAGTAAAGGTGATAGATAGATGTATTCATAACAGCAAGCACTGGCTTGTGGGCAGACATTGTTCTTCTTTCTGCCTGAAGAAATCTTTTGCATGCTATTGGATTTATGCGATATCTAAAATTCAAGCTGAACCCTTCTCATAGCTGTTCAAAAGTTTCCTTGGTGCAGAATTGAGGAAAATATTTATAAAAATCAGTTTTACAAAGCTGCTTTCGTAAGCTAAGTTTTTGTTCCTTTGTTTTTTAAGCACCAAGGAGGTCCTGACCTAGCCAGCCTTTCTATGAAACTTAAACTACTAGAAGGCACATGAATTCCATCTTTATTCACCATACGTATGCTATCTTCATTATAAGCTCCTGTATGAGGCAGAGGAGGATCAGGTAATCTTTTCATACTATTAGCCCCGCTAGGTGGATACCAGAGTTTTCCATTTATCCGCTAGGCCACGAAAGGAGGCCCTTCCATAGTAGGCACAGGCTTATGAGTAAATTTCTTATCCTTTACTAATTTTCCTACTAACTGCGTGGGAACAGGAGTATAAGATGGTTCTAGTAATTCAGCTTGTTGTAATTTATTCATAACATCTTTAAGAGGCGCGTCAAAAGGAATTTCTCTTAATAATTGTTCAAATAAAGGGTTTATGCATTCTGGACATGGCAGGGTGACTGGAGCTGATTCTATACGCGGGGAATTTACTATGTTTTCCTCAGAGCCAATTTTGAGGAAATCCACTTGTACAGCGTTTACGCTTACTAGAATTTGTGCTACCCAAATTCCCCCGATTAATAGGATCGTTCCTAAGAAACCAATTATCCCTAAACACATGCCACGTCCTCGTTCTTGACGATGCATTCCTCGAAGCCTCTGTCCCCATCTCCGGACCTTGTCACGCAGTAGGGTGGAAAGAGGACGTGGCAAGCAAAAAATGCTTCTTCCATAAATACACCTGCAAAACCAAAACAGAAAAAAGGAAGAATAACATGTTGAAAGAATGTGTTGCATCTGTCTTATTATCGTGGAGTGGTCACATTTCTTACGGTGTAGATGTCACACTAGTGTGACTGTCTTTTTTAAAATATCAGAACTTGTATTTCCAAACAAGTGCTCGCCTTTCTCAAACCTTTTGGAAACGATGTCAGCTCGCCACACCATCCTGTCACCCTCCGCCGCTCGAGCTGCCTCTGCGCCCTTCAGAGCGGATTTCACGGTCTGTGGCACGTTGCTTTACGTGAATGTGGTGACAGCAAGCTCTCATCCTTTAGGCAGTCTTTCATATCTGGAACAATGAAAAAGTCATTTTTTATTAGTAAGTACGGGACATCTATCGAGTTATATTTAGAAGTCTATTTCTCAGAATAAAGGAATCTTAACTCGAGAGTTGAGAAAACTGTTTAAGTCTTCAACAGAATGCCAGTCCAGGCCTGACAGGCATGGGGGGAGGTTTTCTTGGGGGGGGGCGTCTTTTTTTGGAGGCATGAGAGAGGGGGAACGGGGAGGGGCGGGCGTGTTAGCAGTACGTCCTTTCCATCATCTTCTGTCCAGAGAGCAAATCCATTCAGATGTGCGGGCTTGTCGTGTCTTGAGTTTTGTTGTCAGGCTTGTAGGTTACAGCACAGGTATCATAGTGAACTCTGAGAGGCGCCAGAGGACCTTCCTGGGACCGGTCACAGCGTTTCTCAGATAACAGTTCCAGAATTCACACACCTAAAAGCAGTACCACAATTTTCTGGTGACTCTTCCCTAAGACGCACCGGCGATAGTTTAAAGTCATTTTGAATAATGTGATAGCCCAAGGTGAGCAAAACAGACAAAGAAAGAAACCAGCATCTCTGTGTACAACTTCATTTCACTTGGAAGTAAATCACCCGTTGGCTGTGTTAGCAGCAGGTGGAGAACGCCTCGTCTTGGCTCCTCAAACGGAAACTCTAGGTAGGACGGTCCTAATGAACCAAGATGCTTTTTTCTTTCTAAAAATGATGGTACTCTCTTGGCTGTTCATTCTCCATGGAAAGCTTCCAGGGCCTCATATGAGATTAGCGTGAAAACTCTTCACTCATTTCCAACTAGACCTCTGTACTACAGGCGGGGCCGAGAGCCGCCCCCAGCCTCGGTGGCCGGCCGGCCTCCAGGGGATCCTGGACACGGCTTTTGGTTCCACAGTGTCGGCCGGTGGCCCAGGATGCTGTATCTGTCATCTGAAGGGTAATTCCACGGAGTTGAGAAGAATAAAAATTTTAATCACGAAGGATGAAAATGAATGTCAATATATGAGAAAGAGCAAGATTTTAGTGAACAAGACAGAGACACTCAAGGTCAACGTTCCTCCAGACTAACAGACCCAGTGCCCATCTGGAACTTGCCACAGACAAAAGCGATACTCTGTTTCCACGCACACAGACTTCAGCTTGTGCTGGGCGGCCGCACGCCCACCCGTAGCCCTGAACGATAATTTGAATGTACAAATGCGCATCAAGGAAGTATACTGTTTAGAGGTCGAAGGATTAAGTACTTAAACAGAATTAATTAGAACACAAGGGAAAGAATCATCTTTACTGGCAGGAACCGAATAAATACATTAGTTGAAAACAATGAAGGGATCACTGCCTGCCTTCTAATTAACTGAAACTCAAAAACAAAGTCTTGTGGGCCTTGATTATGCTCATTTCTTAGAATTGTTAAATGATTCTCATTGACCGCATGTAACTCACTACTCTGTAACATTCGAACGATTACAGAACTCCTAAAACTAACAATTTTCCACTTATTGCGGTTAAAGTTGCATTATGAGATTAGAGCTACGTCGATCAAGTGCCCGAAAGGAATCCAAGTTATTGAAAATATTACATGGCAGGTGGTATCGTCCAATCACTTTGAGCAGTTATGTTGAGTGTTGTTGTTCTTTTATACAGCTCAATGTCTAGATTTTTATTTCAGAAATAGTTACATTGAGGTTATGTAGAAATGACCCAGTCAACATAAAGCGATGAATGAATGATTTCAGAGCCCAGATTATTAACTGCCACTTTCTGGACAAAGTTTTGACTTTCGGTAGGAGGAAGATCACCCAGAGCGGAGGTACTTAGGGACCAGGGCAGGTGGCAAGGAGACCGCGGGCGGTCGGGACAGCAAGCGTTGGCGAGAACACAGGAAGCCGGGTCACCAAATACGAGGGACAAGCATCCGAGGATCGTCCACACGCAGACGCCGCCTGCAGTGCCGATGCGTCTTGTGACTGCACGTTCTCTCTCGTCGGTAACTAGTCAAGAACTTCGCTTTCAAACGGCGCTGGCTGGGGAGAGCAGTCGCATGGCCGCACTGCGAACTGAGTGTGACGCCACCCTCGTCTGAGAAGGAGCGTATGCCGCGGGGTTGCTCTGTCTTACGCTAAGGTCTCCGGTTCTTGCTCTCATTAGGTAATCTTGGAGCCTTATACATAAAATTCAAAAGTTGTATTCGTTTTTGAGGAGAAACAAAAGAAAGTTTTAAAAATATTCTTTTCATTTCTACGCTTTTTTAAAGTTTTGATTTTTCCATGACAGTAACTCCGTTTCTACCTTCTTTATGGAACTTATGTGAAGCATATAATCCTTAGCTATAATTGTTAAAAAAAAAAAAAAAAAACCTAATTTTTTTTTTTAGGGAAAATATATTTGAGTATGGTAAATAATTTTGCAAAAATAGAGATGAGTGGGCACAGAATGATATGCAAAGTAAGGTTTAATGCTGTTTTTGCCATTTAGAGAAAGTAGTTTCAAGTGAAACAGATTTTGCCCCCTTTGAAGCCATTAATCATAAGACAAGCAGGAGAGGGGCAGAGCGGGGAAAGGTGTGGCAGGTTAATTTCTGTGTCCCAGGAAGCCACAGGGAGTTGCAGAGTACTTGTGAACCCAGCATGTTAAACAAAAGGCCCTTTTACACGAGTCTTCATTCTAAAATTTCTTCAGCAGTTTTGGAAACTTCACTGTCACTGACTAATTGAATGTCAGCATCGAAGGGCGTGTTTCATAGAGAGTTCCTTTTACATACGATTTACGCCGTGGTTCCACGCAGCAAATCCTCACAAGCACATATAGCAAATGGGTGGAAATCTGCTTCTCTCTCTTCTGAGTTCCCGTGGCTGCGTTCGACTTCCTCCGGGCTCCGCACAGACTCGCAGGCGAGGGGCCATCAGTGTGACTCCAGCTGGCGTCGGAGCTTGAAAGGGCTCGTTATGCGTTGGAGCTTGAAAGGGCTCGTTATCTCCCGCAGACAATGCCTGGAGGTGAAGGAGGCAGGGGTGCCACAGTGAAGACAGCGTGACAGAAGGCACAGGACGAGTTCAGGAAGGGGGAAGCTTGCTGCCTTGGTGTCCCCAGCGTGCTGATTTGTTAGCTATCTTAACCATTTCGCATGTCCACAAGGGCAAAGCAAATGTGCCTACATGCTGACACTCATTCGGGAAGGTGTGTGTGTGTGTGTATGTGTGTGTGTGTGTGTGCGCGTGTGTGTGTGTGCGTCTTAAAATATATACATGTGTAACGGTATAAATGTGGACATCCTCAAGATACACACGCGCACAACACACGCATATAATAGTGTGTGTGCAGGTCTCCGGTTCCCCACAAGGACACATTCATGGCGATGCCACATCCACAGACATCTTCCCAAGACGCAGGGAGCTGTGTGAGGCACAATCTGTTCCGGCTCAGCAGCCTCCTTCCCAAACTTCTCGACAATTTACTGCTCCATTCTGCGAATCTTCTCTTTCCAGTCCCAGATCCCCAGGACACATTCACTTATCCCTAATGCGCACCCAGAGCTTTACGCAGCCCTTTCAATGTCACGTGAAACTCCATGCTCGGTCTGCGTGGACATCCACATGAGACGTGGCCCGTGGATCGTGGAGGAAGACGGCTTACCGCCGCGCCTTTGAACAACGTCTTGGGCTCGGAGCCATACACTCGGTGATGAATATTTTTTTAAAGAAATAGAGGCTATAGAGTACCGTGAAAATCCACCAGAATGACAAAAGGACCCAGAATCATGTTACATAAGGAGAAAATGGGGAAGGAAAAAAGTAATTGGAGCCAGAAAAATAAAAGATCCGGGCTGTCATTCGGAAAAGGAAAGAGAGGGGTGCAATGGGGTGGAAATCGCAGATACGGATCGGGACTCACTGAGAGGAAGAAGTAACGAGAGCTGTGGATACTAAATGTGATGTCTCGGGAGACAGCCACAGACCATCACCGCAGGGATGTGGGCGCAGAGGGACGAGCGTGTCCCTGGAAAGCCAGCAGCTATTCGTCTGGATGGCTCCTCCCGAGTCCCCGCCAGGTGCAAAGGCCCTGCCTCTCTCTTCCACTCTGAAGTCAAGCCAGAGCTCTCGACGGCCAGCAGTTCCGGCCAGGGCTTCCTTACCTCCGGACATGTCCTTGTGGCCGTAACCCCTCAAACGTAGGCCTGGGTTAATTCTTCTTTGTTAAAATCTCAAAAACATCTTTCATTCAAAGTTGTTGAATGCTTATTGTTTTCCTACATTTGTGGGATCGTCAGTAAAATGCACTTCTGACACCTTAAAAGGTTTCCATCTCCCCGTACACAGCTCCAACTCCCAAGTGTGTGTTCCATCCCAAGGATGTGCCACTCCTCCCCCAGGCCACTGCCGCCCTGGTGACGAGCGGGAAGGCTGGAAATGCTACCTCTGGCACTGAACAGACTCAGGTCCTCCCGAGGCCCCTGATGTAGCTACGTGTGACAGACGACCATCCTGGCTGAGCTGCCATTTATTCACCTGTAAATACAGGTAACATCCCTGCCTGGCTTGTATTATTATTGTAAATTAAATAAGATAATACACAATAAGCACCTGTCGTGCTCTGTGACATACAGTGACTATTCAATAATCTAGTCAATGACATAGCTATTATTGCTGCTGTCTTGTTGTCAGAGATTATTATGCCTGAGAACACGAAGTATGTTGGGGTTTTGGGGGGTGCTTTATTTTGGCTTTGGGATTTGGGGGGTTTCTTTTGGCTTTTGGGGATTTGTTTTTGGGGTGTTTGTTTGTGTGTTTGTTGTTTTATGTTTTCGGTGCATGAGTCTAACAATAAATACCTGCAAAGGAAAATTCAAATAATAGCCCGAGTCTAATGAACTTCTGACCACATATTTTATCTAATAGCTCATTCGCTTTTCTTGTAATATGAATACTTCTTACAGAAATAGCTGAAATTGTCTAAGCTTTTGATCGAAACCAAAAAAAGAAAAATCTAAATTAACTCATTAAGTGTTATGCTTACAGTATTATTTTTCAATTCGGTAACTATTTTCCTGTTCAATGAGTCACGGACAAACATAAAAGAAATATTCATGGAAGACGAAGCACTCAAGCCAAAAACACAGCATGTGCAAAGCTCAAACGAAATATTTGTAAAAACCCTAAAATTAACTCTGAATACGAAAATCTCACGTCGGGGAGAGAGATTGAGAAAAGGTGCCCCTGAGGAGACAGCTTCATCTCTTCAAGCAAAAATGTAAGAAGGAGTCAGAGAAAAAGTCAAATTACTCTTGCAAGTCTCAGGAAGACAGACTGGGGTTCAACAGAACTGTGAGCGACGCAGGCTCACAGCCCTGGGTGACGGCAGAGCCCAGACGCCGAGAGCCTGGACCTTGGACGTGGAAAGGCCTGGGTCGAACTTCAGCCCCATCGCGTTCTCGCTGCATGAAATCGGGTGACCCCTCACCATCCCTGACTCCTCGGTTCCTTTTCTACAAAATGAGGTCGACAATGTCCCTGCCTCATCGGGCCGTGATAATGCACGATAAATGCTTAGCCGAGTACCTGCCCATAGCGATTATTAGCAAAAAGATGATCAAAATGAAGATCTCAGTAGATGACCACCTTCCTTGCTTACTCAAGGATAAGCAAGAAATGATTCCTGCTTCAAAAGAGCTGGTCTCTGAGGGTGATTTGACAGTGCATAAAGCAAAGCAGAGGGAAGGGAAACCTCTGAGAAAGATTGCCTCGAGCTCAAAATGCCGAGTTCCAGCTCTGCCTTTTATTAACACGTTGGGAGAAATTTTAAAGAAATCTGGCAACATCGCTCTCAAATGGGATTTTTCCCACATCATTTCAACAGTACCTTTCAACACTCAAGTAAACATATCCACTTGGAACCTAGTCGACCACAAATGTAAAAATTATCGTTTTAGAGACAGTTATTTGAATAGTTTCACGCTGTTTGTCAGAATCAGGAATGAAGCGATTCTTCCAGAAAATCAGAGAATAAAATAAATGAGCTCGCTTCGCAGTTGGTGTGGAAGGGGGGAAGAGAGGTGATTCGTCCATAAGGTTCAGAGAACATCTAAAACTGCAAAATATCTTATAAATAAATGTCTCAGAGGCAGGAAGTGGTTTTTATCAAAAAGTCATTCTGTAAGCCAAGCACTTGATCTTTAGTTAGACCTTAGAGCCTGTCAACGCAGTAGCTTATGAGTTCGAGCGTGCGGAGGAAGGGAAGCCTCACCGGAAGCAGACGCCTGTCCCTCGAGACGCCCAGGCCAACTCGCGCGGATCCACGCTGTCCCTGGATCTGCCTTCCTCAGACAACACCCGTGATGCCACCAAATCTTTCCGCCTCTCTCGTGGGACGGCAGGAATTCGTGCAGCTGTAGGGAGCTCCGCTGACTGCTCATTTTCCTAAAAGACGTAAATGAGAACTCGGATCATCTTATCCACCGTTTCCATTACCCCCTCGCCCCGCCTGGGGTCAACGCCCAGTCACCTGGGGTCAACGCCCAGTCGCTCCTCGGTCCAGGGGGTTGTGCATTAGCCTGCTTCACCCTCTAAACGCCCATCCTTCATCCCGCCCCATCCTGCAGCCGCTGCTCGTGAGGAACACGCTGCACACGAGTCGCGACTTGGCCGCCTCCTCCGGCTACACCTTCGGGGCGGCTCTCCGCAGGAGCCTGGCTAGAAGGAGTCTGTCTTCCAGAACGGCTCCTGGTAAAAAAAAATCAGTAGTTAACCAAGGAATAAAATGCAAATTTTCAAACTTGCCACTTTGGGATAAAAAACAAAGCTCTGAGGTTGTGTCTCCAGAGACCCCTCAAATCATTTAAAGATCCGGCACCCGGCACCGGTGCCCCGTCCTTCGAGTCTGGGTTCGGTTTTGCATTAGGCCCCATGCTTCTCCTCTTTAAAGTTCAGTGGAATTTAACCAAATGCAGGCTGTGTTTTTAATAGGATTACATCAATATTTGGGGAAAAAAAATGTTTCGATTCTATCCGCTAAGCTCAGATGTGACAAATGAAAGCCAGACACACAGGATTCTCAAAGGTCAGTGTGGGGGTGGGCGTGGGGGGGAGATGGATGGTTCGAGTCGATTCGCTACATCACGAAGCTGCACCCTCAGTATTCGCCCCCAGGGGAATGCCTGTCGATGAGTCACCGATGGTCACATCACGACTCTACAGACGGGGAACCATTACCCCAGGCCTACCGCAAATATGTTGCCCAATGATGACTCCTCCGTAATGACGATGTGGCTGGTCGATTCTGGGTTCAAGGGACAGCAGAGAAGCCAGTGCTGCTGGAGAAGGGGGGTGGGGGAGAGCAAGACACACGGAGCGAGGGACGACCAAGCAAGCTCCGGGGCCCCGCGACACCATGAGGAGCCTGACTCCGGCCCTGAGCGAGCCGGGAAGCCAGGCACAGGGGTGCACG
>NW_011889061.1:1081498-1088815 GCF_000151845.1 Pteropus vampyrus | reverse complement strand
TTCGATTCTATCCGCTAAGCTCAGATGTGACAAATGAAAGCCAGACACACAGGATTCTCAAAGGTCAGTGCAGGGGTGGGCGCGGGGGGGAGATGGATGGTTCGAGTCGATTCGCTACATCACGAAGCTGCACCCTCAGTCTTCGCCCCCAGGAGAATGCCTATCGATGAGTCACCGATGGTCACATCACGACTCTACAGACGGGGAACCATTACCCCAGGCCTACCTGCAAATATGTTGCCCGATGATGACTCCTCCGTAATGACGATGTGGCTGGTCGATTTTGGGTTCAAGGGACAGCAGAGAAGCCAGTGCTGCTGGAGAAGGGGGGTGGGGGAGAGCAAGACACACGGAGCGAGGGACGACCAAGCAAGCTCCGGGGCCCCACGACACCATGAGGAGCCTGACTCCGGCCCTGAGCGAGCCGGGAAGCCAGGCACAGGGGTGCACGGAGGGCTGAAGCGAACAACTCATAATTTTTAAGAGTTACTCTGTTGAGAGTGAACTGTGGCTACAAGAGCAAGAATGATGGCCTCTCTTTGAGTTAAGGGTGTAAGACAATATTATTATAAAGCTGGCAGCAGATTTCCTCTTAAGGAGAAAATACGTGGTTAGAAAAATAAAGCCCTCAGGATCATGGCCAAAATGGCCCAGATGGACTGAGAGAGCTGCAGAAGCGCTGAGCTCTGTGGCCTGTGTGACAGGGTCCCGGTGAACAGGGAGCATCTGGAGAGGGTGGGCAGCCAAATCTGGGGAGATGCGGGGACATAGTCCACTTCCTGGAGCAAGAAGAGGGCACTCAGGAAAAAATGTGAAATGTTCGATTTCGGATCATCCAACACACGATCCCGGGACACAGGAAATGCTTCAGCATGTCGTCCAGCAGGCAAATGAAGAAAAAGGGTGGCGACCGTTTAGGGTTGACTGGAGTGGAGAGAAAAGGCCAGGAGTCCCGGACAAGATGTGAGGACGGACAGCAGCTTGAGAAGTAAAAGCAGAAGAGAGAGAAGCCCTCGGGAATTGTTCCTGGGGGAGGTGCTGGGCGTCTCGTCATTGTCGGAAGGATTCAAGACATTACTGTTAAAACAATAAAGGGAGGGGTCACTCCGACACCCCCCTGGACAGAGGGGGCCGTCATCAGACGTAACACCGGGGTTACCTGAGCATGGCGATGAGAAATCAAGCAATGTCAAGGAAGGTCATTTCCTTAAGAAATGAATTTCGAAATAGCTAACTATATTTTTGGCTGCATGGTATGAATAATATGCCTAATATGTATCCACATGAGCTTTACTGATCCATTCTGTGTTTACTTTGCAAGCTAACATTTATTTTGAGCTTACTGGGGCCCAAATCCTGTGCTAAGTGCTTCATAAGAACTCTGGGCCCCGGTATCATACTTCGCTTCAAGGACCAGAACCCTGACTCTCAGACAAAGGAAGCTGCTGAGGAGTAAAACCAGCAGGTTGGGGGCGGAGCCAGGATCGAGTTCGGGCTGGGATTCCAGAGCCCACACTCTTAATGTCGTCCCTGCATATTTCTGTTTCACTTGTCACACGTCCATTATCACGTTGCAGCCCACAAACATGCCATTAACTCAAAACACGGAAGACTCGAATCTATTTGGAGAAAAGTCTGTAATAGATACCACCATGTACAACCGGAAGATATTCAGATTCCGTTTAGAAATTCACAGGTGTTTACATCCGAGGAAATCTAACTCTCGTAATACAGAAGAGAAATGGACAAAGTGACGTTCTGTAGCATTAAAAACGAGGGAGGGAAAAACCACATGGAGTCATTAGAGCTTCGAAGAGTCATTTTCTAAGCATCGTGTGGAGCTCTGGGTCCTCAGTACAGCTGTTTGCCAGTCTCATCCAGGGGGCTCTGGGGACAAAGCAACCAGAGATTGTACAATTCATGGTACAAGTAAG
Source organism: Pteropus vampyrus (assembly GCF_000151845.1). Taxonomy (NCBI): domain Eukaryota; kingdom Metazoa; phylum Chordata; class Mammalia; order Chiroptera; family Pteropodidae; genus Pteropus; species Pteropus vampyrus. The sequence goes on along the minus strand of NW_011889061.1, from coordinate 1,086,881 downwards.
AGGAGTTTAAACCAACATGTCTTGGCCGAGGATGTTTTTTTTTTTCTTTTTCCTTCTTACAGCTGCTTCCGAGATAAATTCAAAATGATGGCTCAGCCGTCCTGGGCTGTGGAAGGCGCACAGTCACTGTGTAACATGATTAGATAATCAGGGAAGGGACAAGCTCAGGAGAGATTAAGGAAGGAGAGTGACACATTGATAAGACTTAAACCTACACTGGCATTTTTCTTTTTTTACTGTAACTGGAAAAATGCCACAGCTTATAAAGTGAGTTTGGAGAAGTAATGAGTTTTTTGCCCTTGAAATACTTTTCTTGATGAAAAAAAGATAGAAATTTAAGTAGCTCAAGCGTCGTGATGTAACTGACTCTATAAGGCTGGACCACGGGTCACTGGAGATGAACACGTGCCCAGTGTCACAGGCACTTCTGTGACTTCTCGTGCGCAGGGTTGGAGCTTCCTTCCAAAAGCTAGGCTATGTGGGTATCTCTTCTCTCATTACAAGCTCATGCGACATGGCTCCATGCACTGAGCCCCTGTGCCTGTCAAACACCGCGGAGGCTTACGCGCTCTGTGACACTCTCTCCAAACATACCATGGTGGTGTTTATGAAGAAACACAGACTTTTAGAGTTGTAAAGGACCCCAGAAATAAGCAAGACCAACCTCCTCGCCGTAAGACAGCAATGAAATCACGGAATGCTTCGGTGACTTCTCACACTCACTCACCCAGTTACGGCCAGACGTGCTTTTTAATCGACTAGGGTAGTTGATTGATTTCACTAGGCACTATGGCTGCTCTTCGGTCTGCGATCCCAGTGGAAAAGTGATGTTAGAGAAACTGAGGCCTTCGTTCCTGTTCTTGTGATGGATAAAAAGGATGTGGATAGCAGGTTGTTTGCTGGTGGTTTTTAAAAGAGGGTATAATTATGAATGTCACAGAAATATTAAATGAACATGTGTCAAAGGTATTATTGGCTCATTCATTCTTGAAGAAAACAGAGAGATGTTAAACCCTTTTAAAGGGTCATCTAAGAGCAGAGATAGATGGATGATTGACAGATAAATGATAGGTAGATAGAAGACAGATAGATGATAGATCATGGATAGATGGATACATGCATACGTGCGAACATACATACATACATACCTAGATGTGTTAAAATAAGAGACTTCCTTAAAACATGAAAAATTGGCCAATATCAATAGGACAATAACCAATGGCATCTCCAGGGGATAAAATTTGCCTTCCTACGGGACAGAACTGTTCACATTGTTACCGGCTTTCCACCATTTGTAAAGTCGTAAAATAGCATTAAATCTACAACATATAACCTGGCAGTGTGTGTTGGACGATGCCTAACTTTCCACTGAGCATATCTAATAATCGTTTTTGTCCATTTCTAAGCCTTTTACAATTATTTCCTAAAATATCACCCTAATGCATTGATATGTCAAAGTACTAGTGCATTTTCTATAGAAATATCACTTCTATAGATTTAGCAACACATACTTTTCCTGGGTATCCTACTAAACATTCTGATTGTCCTTCAATACCGCCTTATAATGACATGCTCTGAAAAGCAGAACAGAGTCTCCCACATCTGTTCATAAGATTTAGTCAGGGGTGCTTCTTAACATTTGCATTTCTGGGTCTTTCCTTGGAAATTCTCATTCAGTACATATGAGAAGGGACCTGGATATAAACTTTTTTAATAAGCGCCGTACATGATTTTTCTGATTAGGCAAGTTGGGAAGTGTTTAATTAAAGTAAGACTGAAAATAATATAATAAGTAAATGTAGTTTTGAGTATTCTTAAATTAATTAAACAATTCTTAATTAACCTTTTATTTAACCAAAAAGTTTATCAAGTCTTTTTTTTTTTTGAGAATGTCTAAATTTATGCCCTCATATTGTCTCCCAGATTATCTATGTATTTTCCAGAGTTTAAATATTAATCGCATCTGAAGCCTCCTCCATTTAACTTCCTAAGGTCCCTGTGCAATCTCTATATTTTCTTCACCTTATGTCGTATAGTGTGATAGCATCCTTTGAGCCACCAAAATTATAGCAAAGTGATAACAAGCCACAAATTGAGGTCAGTCACCAGTAATAGCAGAGACAGCTGATCCACCAAAGCCTAAAATATTAGTAGATGTGGGGAGAGACAAAGATAAGATCATAAGTCATGTTAATATCTGAATCTGAAGAACAAATCCAAGATCAGATTTGCACGAGTGCACAAATGGGCAAGAGGAGAGGGTTAAGAAACAAATATAGTAGATCCAGATACATTTCGAGCACAGCATTCTTCACAGAGACACTGTTCCCATAACAAAGGCTAAATCTTGGCCAGCACACACCAATCCGTTGTAATATTTCTATACTACTCTGTGAATGGTTGCTATCCTAAGTCCCCCACCCCGTCCTCCTTGCCAGCCCGGCATCCAGTGACGGAAGGGATAATATCTGACACAGCAGAGGACCCCCAAATTCTGCTCCAGACCCGATGTCAGTTCTGACTGCTCCAAGCCCACTTCCTACCTGTGGTTAAACACCGTGATTGATACTTATGCCCACGGGATGTCTACCCTGAGTCTTCACAGTGCTCTCGACCAGACTCTTGAGACTACCAAAAAGAAATCCACTCTCTCTTAGAAAAAAAATGAGCATTTGTCCTGTTATCCCAGAATTTGAGCCTTTATGTCTCATTATCCTGAAAACGGCAGCCATGTCCTTATATTTGCATTGTGACTTTAAAATGAGATAGTGCACTAAATGGGGGTTGTAATTTTTTTTGTCAATTCTTAACTGAAAAATGTTTTACTACTTCTTTTCTATTAATTCCTTCTAAATACTTCTAAAAACAGCCAGAAAAAAAAATTTTATTGGACATCTATTTATCTGTAAGAGCCTATGGTAAACGCTATTACATTTAAACATAGAGCTAAACAAAGCATAACTAAAATCAGAAAACTATCTTCTCACAAACAGGTATGATATTTTATCTTCCATGGGCCTTTTGTCAACTCATAACTAGTTTTCTCTGAGAACTCTGTTTCTTATTGAAGTGGCAGGGCTTTCACATGAAAACAACTCAGGCGAATTCATGTCACACCAGCACATCTGTGGGGCATGGAATTATGGGAGTGCTCGCAGTAGGCATCTAGATGTCTACAGGTAAGTCTTGTTTCTTTCACGGGGACTTGGAAGAGCCCTTCACAACCATGTCTCAGTGTCCTCCCTGAAAACGAGTGTACGGACAAGACAGGAGCTTCGACTGTGTAGCAGCATAAAGCTCTCTTCAAAGAAAATTTTGCACGAAAGGTCAACGGATAAGCAGGGCTCTCTAGGGAAGGGGAGGGGAGGTAGAGCACCACCCGCTTGAACCATCATCTGTATCCCAGTCGACTTGGAGACACCTCAAGGAACGACTTAACAGTGTGCAATCTACAAAAAAATATGGTCGCTAGGATCTAGAAATCTAAAACTCTAAAAATCCTATGAAAATTCTGCAACGCGTTTCTACTGGTGGGTTGTTCTATTAGACCAAGAGAAGGCTCAGACGATAACAGCTAAAGTAGTTCAAAGTCATAGCAGAGGACAGTATTATGTTATCCACAATATAAGAGAAATGAGAAAAAGTTGGCAAAGCTATGCCGTTGTAACTCATTCTCAATCCCTTCACATCTCGTGATATAATCCAAACCAAATACCAACTGAATATGAAGGATTATCAGAAAAAAAATAAAATTATAATATAGGTCACATTGACCTTGAACATGTAGCTGTGATGCTTGAGATGTATATAAAAATGTGTACTCGTGCATTCAAACATTATGTGTTCACACATTCATACATACTCACGTATACAGTACATATTCACATATTCATATATATTATTCTTCCAAGATTTCCTTTGATTGTTTCATTTTGGGGCATCTCTGTCCCTCACTAGGTCTTAGACCCTCAAAGCCACTATTCCTATACACTGATTTCAATTATTCCTTGGTGACCATTATTAATCCAGGGATTTCGACAACTTGAGAAAAGGTGGAAACTTTAAAAAATCTAGTCCACACTGCAAGGGTGATATTTGAAACTGTTCGATTAGTCGTTCCTAATTATTGTTTCGTTTATGAATTCTTGTTGCCAGTGAATTGCTTGTGGACAGAGCCACATCTCTCTTGCTTATCCTGATGGCCCCAGCTCCGCTCACAGTACCTGGCACCTACCAGATATTCAGTACATATTTACTGACAACAAAGGACACTTGGAAAATTTACAAATTTCTGAATTCATTCCTTAATGACTCCTAGTGGTTTTAAACTCACTTTCTCATAACTAAACAAATATATAAAGTTTCTTTTGTTATAAAAGACATTATGATGCCTTCACATTCTGAACTAAATGGAACGTTCTGAATATAGATGCTTTCACAGAGCCACCTAGTGTCCACCTGTTTAGCGAGGCTAAAAAATGAAGTGGGGCCCACAAAATCCATAATGCTTAACAGTGAGGAATGCATAATGCTTAACAGTGAGGAATGCATAATCTCCACGTGGCAGTAGCAAATTAGTGCATCGACTGGCCACATGAATGACTTTTTTTTTTCCTGAGCTTCCTCTGCCCTTCACCATATATACACTATATTAGTCATTCTAGAATTCTGTTAATGAAACATTTGACAAGAGCTAGCTGATTGATGTAGTATGCTGAATAAACGTGCTACCTGCTCCCTCCTGAAACCCCACTAACATGACTTAAAAGAAATCCAATAAGCATAGTGAACAAGAGAAACACTAGCGGATGAGAGATGTAATGAAATTTTGGAACTTAGAAATGAGAACCAATGGTAACTGAAATTGCCATGAGGAGTGGAAAGTCAAGGAAAGCTATGGGGGAACCAGGAAGACGCACCTCAAACAAAACCTACAATTTTTGAACTCCACTGACTACAGGCAGGATTTTGATTATAGTGCTCATGATTTTGGAGGAAAGATCTGGTACATTTAATATCATTACATCAGTTACTTGTCTAAGGTAAGACTCTAATACTGATCCCCACTGAAAATCTCTATTTTAATTGACGTTCCGTTATAGTTAAGCCTACATAACACATCCCCTGCAGAATTTACTGGTTTAAAACAAAATCCTTTATTTAGTTCTTTCTGTTATTTGACAGTTTGGGCTGGGTTCGGCTAAGCACTTCTGGGCTCATGTGGGCATCTGTGTCCTGAGGTGGGTGATTTGCTCCTGCTCCATGTGGTCTCATCCTCCAGTAGGCTAGCCCTTGCTTGTTCAAATAGCAGCTTAGATAGTCTCCCAAGCATAAACATGCAAGAAGATGTCTTGAGGCTCAGCACTAGACGTCTTGGGACTAG
>NW_011889061.1:1079324-1081448 GCF_000151845.1 Pteropus vampyrus | reverse complement strand
GGCAAAGCTATGCCGTTGTAACTCATTCTCAATCCCTTCACATCTCGTGATATAATCCAAACCAAATACCAACTGAATATGAAGGATTATCAGAAAAAAAATAAAATTATAATATAGGTCACATTGACCTTGAACATGTAGCTGTGATGCTTGAGATGTATATAAAAATGTGTACTCGTGCATTCAAACATTATGTGTTCACACATTCATACATACTCACGTATACAGTACATATTCACATATTCATATATATTATTCTTCCAAGATTTCCTTTGATTGTTTCATTTTGGGGCATCTCTGTCCCTCACTAGGTCTTAGACCCTCAAAGCCACTATTCCTATACACTGATTTCAATTATTCCTTGGTGACCATTATTAATCCAGGGATTTCGACAACTTGAGAAAAGGTGGAAACTTTAAAAAATCTAGTCCACACTGCAAGGGTGATATTTGAAACTGTTCGATTAGTCGTTCCTAATTATTGTTTCGTTTATGAATTCTTGTTGCCAGTGAATTGCTTGTGGACAGAGCCACATCTCTCTTGCTTATCCCGATGGCCCCAGCTCCTTCCACAGTACCTGGCACCTACCAGATATTCAGTACATATTTACTGACAACAAAGGACACTTGGAAAATTTACAAATTTCTGAATTCATTCCTTAATGACTCGTAGTGGTTTTAAACTCACTTTCTCATAACTAAACAAATATATAAAGTTTCTTTTGTTATAAAAGACATTATGATGCCTTCACATTCTTGAACTAAATGGAACGTTCTGAATATAGATGCTTTCACAGAGCCACCTAGTGTCCACCTGTTTAGCGAGGCTAAAAAATGAAGTGGGGCCCACAAAATCCATAATATGCTTAACAGTGAGGAATGCATAATCTCCACATGGCAGTAGCAAATTAGTGCATCGACTGGTCACATGACTTTTTTTTTCCTGAGCTTCCTCTGCCCTTCATCATATATACACTATATTAGTCATTCTACAATTCTGTTAATGAAACATTTGACAAGAGCTAGCCGATTGATGTAGTATGCTGAATAAATGTGCTACCTGCTTCCTCCTGAAACCCCACTAACATGACTTGAAAGAAATCCAATAAGCATAGTGATCAAGAGAAACACTAACGGATGAGATGTAATGAAATTTTGGAACTTAGAAATGAGAACCAATGGTAACTGAAATTGCCATGAGGAGTGGAAAGCCAAGGAAAGCTGTGGGGGAACCAGGAAGACGCACCTCAAACAAAACCTACAATTTTTGAACTCCACTGACTATAGGCAGGATTTTGATTATAGTGCCCATGATTTTGGAGGAAAGATCCGGTACATTTAATATCATTACATCAGTTACTTGCATAAGGTAAGACTCTAATACTGATCCCCACTGAAAATCTCTATTTTAATTGACGTTCCATTATAGTTAAGCCTACATAACACATCCTCTGCAGAATTTACTGGTTTAAAACAAAATCCTTTATTTAGTTCTCATTTCTGTTATTTGACAGTTTGGGCTGGGTTCGGCTAAGCACTTCTGGGCTCATGCGGGCATCTGTGTCCTGAGGTGGGTGATTTGCTCCTGCTCCATGTGGTCTCATCCTCCAGTAGGCTAGCCCTTGCTTGTTCAAATAGCAGCTTAGATAGTCTCCCAAGAGAGGAAGCATAAACATGCAAGAAGATGTCTTGAGGCTCAGCACTAGACGTCTTGGGACTAGCACTAGAATTTCAATTCCATTGGTTAAAAAAAAAAAAAAAATCACCAGCAAGCCCAGAATCAAGAAGCCGGTTTCTAAGTTCATCTCTTGTTTGGAAGGCGCTGCAGACACATGGCAAAGCATGTGCTATAGGAAACAGTACTGTGGATACAAGTTTTAGAACACGATATGCAGAGCTAAACACTAGACCGATGACAGGTAAGCCTGGAAATACCTCCGATATTCGATTAGAAAGATAGGCCTTTATTTGATTACTGATGGGAGGGCACATTAGATTTTAGCTCAGTAGTGACAGGTTCAGAGTTGAGCTATACATTTTGTCTCCATTTTTAAATATTCCCGTAACTCAAAGAGCAATCTAATCAGGAGGTTCTTTGACTTCATGCGGTGGCGTTTTCCTTCTG
>NW_011889061.1:1070090-1078524 GCF_000151845.1 Pteropus vampyrus | reverse complement strand
CCCCGCTCCCGCCCTGGCACGAAGCGGCGGCCGTGCAGGAGGGTTTGCCGCACCCGTGGGTTCTGCCTCGGCGCTCTCTGCCCCCGTCCTCATTCCTCCTCCGCGGGGCGCTGCGATGCACGTATTCGTAGACTTTTTGAAAGTATTAAACGTAACCCTATTTAGTTCGTGCAACCCAAGCTTACGCATGGCACAGGGGGCCCTGGGTTCCGCGTCCCCCATCGGCCCCTGCCCGCCCTCATCGGCGCTTCTCCACCTGCACTCCGGTTAGCCGTGCCGGGCTCCGGGTGGGCCATCCTAGGCTTCTTCGTGCCTTTGCACGGGCTGTTCCTTTGTGGCGCGCCTTCCTCTACGCGAACCTTGCTGCTGGTTATTCAAGCATCTTGTTCTAGATCCTGCTGTAAAACCTGTCAGGAGACCCCAGGGGGATGTTTTCAAAGGAATACATACAGTTTAACTTAGTCGTAGCTGTCATTTTCAGAGCAGTCTGTGTGTGTACATCACATATGTCATCACTGATCCTCACAGCAGTTCTGCAGGGTAGTAATTTTACAGATGACAAGTCTGAGGCTCAGCATCTAAATAATTTACCAACTTCAGGCACCTGATGAAAGACTGTTGAAATTCAAACCCATTTCGGTCTAAATTCGCTGTCTGCTTTTTCTACTGTGCCACGTTATCTGCACCATGTTAATTTCTGTAAGCCAGAATATATCAGAAAATGAATGTCATGAAGAGCAGTTGTTAATAGCATAAGGTGTGGACTAAATAATGGTTCAGGAAATGACAGAAGCTAGATAGTAGGAAAGTATTGCAGACAGTCACATTTAGAGATTGCTCGTTTGAAGTTTAGAAATGCGTTATCTTTTTCTGTCAGAAGTACACAGAACGTGGAACAGATGCTGGGGACACTGTGTCCCCGTTCCTGACTGTGCCTCCATCCAGCTCCTCTGAACTCTGTGTGCTGTGAGGTGTTTTCCTGGAGCTTCTGTCTTCAGAAGAGGTTCAGTTTAAGTGGCAGCGATTGAGAGAATGAAGATGGGAGTGCTTTTCAGAGGCGGTGCATTCTAGATTTCGAGGAGGGAGGGCAGGCAGGCACTGTTGCACTAGAAATACCAATGCCCAGTGCTTTGTTTTGAAATCAGCAGACGGTGAAGGAAGTAAGGTTATAAACTCCAGTGCCAGATCCAGATTTATACCAGCTCAGTCAGGTAATAACTATAAGAACCTGGGCAAGTAGTTTAATTCTGATAATCTTCAGTATCTGTGATACCTACAGCTTAGAGAGGTGAGGATTAAATGAGAAGAAACTGGGCCTCAGAAACGTTAACCCATTTACTCGGCACAGCAAAAACGTGGAAGAGTGCGGACTTGAACCCGCATCTTAGGGTTCCAGGCCCGTCTCAGTACTGCCTTCACTGTGTGCTGATGGCCGTTTGCATATAGCAGCTGGAAACACCCAGAGTAGGGTCACTTGCCTGTCTCGAGTGAGTTCCTTGTTTGTACAAATGGTCCAAAATGCTGGTCAGTGGTAAGGAGCACTGTTCCCTACGAGACATTTCCAGGCCACCGAGTGGGCATGGCGCTGTAATGGAATGAGTAGGGCCCATACTCGTTATCTGCGTGCTGTTGGGGTACTGTTAACTGTCTGGTCATGATTTCAAAGTCCATCTTTTACTTGTTTGTGATAATATATATTTTATTTTATAGCATATCAGAGTTATCCTTAGATTCAACCCTTCATGCCATCAACCTTCATTGCAATAACATCTCGAAGATCGAAGCCATTGGTCACGTTTGGAATTTACAACATTTAGATCTGTCATCTAATCAAATAAGTCAAATCGAAGGGCTTAGCACACTCACAAAACTATGCACTTTAAATTTGTCCTGCAATTTGATCACAAGAGTAGAAGGTTTGTAAGTGATTTTTGTGTAATACTTGGACAAGGAAGATGATTTAAGTCCATCTTTCTTCTTCCCGAAAGAATAGAATAAATAGTATAAACTTTTGAAAACTGACCTAAAATTTATCATGTAAAATTTTTTCTAGAAAAGTTATTAGTCTTTTTAAAGTATTTTGCAGAATGCCAATAAAATTGATTTTACAGTTACCAGACTGTAGATTTGCTTCCAAACAGTCTGAATTAGTAGTATAATACTATATGACCAATTAATTGTTTACTCGAATCCTATAAAAGCTTTATTTTATTTTATCTTATTTTATTTTAGGACTCGACGCACTAATTAATTTGACTAGACTGAATTTATCTTATAACCACATAAATGATCTTAGTGGTAAGTAGATGTGCTTAATTCTTCTGTAATGCTGAATGTTTGCCACGTGTGATGAGTTAGACTGAGCTCAACATGTTGAAAAACAGTTTTAATTTTTTAAAGCTTTTTGGAAGATGCGAAAGGGTTAGAATTGAGTGTTAACTGTAGGTCTGTCACTGCCGGATGCTGTTGAGCAAAGTATATGCTTTTGTGGATGAAGTTTATCTGAAAAATGTGTGTCTTGGATAAGATAGATCATTTATTTACTCAAGTATTTACTGAAGATCGCTGTATCAAACACTTCTATAGTTATGACAAGGAACAACAAACAGGTAAGGTTCATGTTGTCACAGGGCTTACATTGTCGGGGCGGGGAACAGATGAGATCAGGTCACCCTCCAAAAAATAAGCAAAGATTTGAGCAGACACTGCCCGAGAACATACCCAGATGGCAAACAAACACATGAAAAAGAGACGTCTGTCATCCTTAGTGACTAAGCCAATGCCCAGGAAAAACCACAGAGAGACCTACATCACACCTGCTGGAACAGACAGCTTTAGAGACTACAGCACACAGTGCAGGTGAGGCTGTGGAGCAGGTAGGGCTTGCAGACATTGCTGGTAGAATGCAAAATGGTACACCTGCTGCGGACATAGCTCTTCGCTGCTGGTCTCTTGAACGCTGCTCCGTCGCCTCTCAAAACAGAACTATAAAAACCTTTATTACGCTGTTGGAGAAATTGCCGTGGCATCAAAAAGGATTTTTTCGTTTTGCAGGTTTTATACCCCTTCACGGCATCAGACATAAGCTCCGGTATGTCGACCTGCACAGCAACTGCATAGACAGCATCCATCACCTGCTCCAGTGCGTGGTGGGCCTGCACTTCCTGACCAACCTTATTTTGGAGAAGGATGGAGAGGACAATCCCGTCTGTCGGGTACCAGGTAGGAACAGTTAGTGCTTTTTGTAACAGCTCATGTTTAGATCTTTATTTCCTTTGACTGGCTGGTGTTTATTTGTCTTAAACTTTGTAACTTTTTATTATGTATCTGAAAAAACGTAATTGCAAATTATTTTATCAGACAAACTGAATTGTTAAAAGAACACAGAGTGAACAGATAAACAATTCTCTTTACACAGTTTTACATTTGATAAGTGAATGCCTCAAAATTAAATTACGTCGCGATAGTCTCATAGCATAACACTATGCAGCCACGATGAAAGAATAGAATCTCTTAGCTGCGTGATCTCTAAGATACACTGTTAAGAGAAGAAAAGCAACCAAATTGCAAAACCATTTCATATAACAGGCTACCGCTTCTGTGCAAAGGGCAATGTGTGTGTGTGTTTGCTGGGTATACACACGCAACAGCAAGAATGCCCAAAACGGATAATAATGGCTACCTCCAGTGCCAGCTAGCCGGGGATCAGGAAATGCCCTGGGGGCGGAAAGGGAGCCGGCCATTAGGAAATGTTAGCGAAACTGTTCACTGTGCACTCTTCAAATTTACAGCACGTGCCTGTATTGTTATTTTTTAATAAATGAATTTTTCAAGAAAACTTAATACGATACATAGGAGATGCTGCTGACATGTCACTGGACCTAGTCCAGCATCATCGAGGTTGGCAGGGCCAAGGCCGACCAGCCCGCCCTCCCTGGAACCCATTCCGTGAGCTGACGGCTCGCACGGCGGCGAGGCACAGTGGGCCGAGCGCGCTGCCCGCCGCAGACCTGCGTGGGCTCCTCGCGGCCCCGAGACGGCTCGCCCCAAGTGGAGACCCGTCTGTCCAACCGCTCGGTCTGCGGAGCCCCGTGGGCCTGACGGTGAGAGTCGCCCTCAGAGTCAGCGCAGATTTCAGTCTTCCGGGCTAACCCTTTTCTTAGAAGAAGATCTTGTTTCTAAAACAGCTTAATGTTTTCTCTACGATCCCACAGTTGGATTTTTTTCCTAACAATCTTGTCTCGAGAGCCTCTGCTTCCTGCCGTCTGGTCCTTTGTCCTCCACTTTTCCCCAGCGCAGTCCCCCTCCGCCCGGACCTGGAGGGCCGCTTACTACCAAAATGATGCTTCTCTCCTCGACATTTCCAATGTTAATTTGCCAGACCTCCTTTCTGTTGGAGTTCTTCATTGGTCTTTTTATTTCTAACTACTTGGTCTTAAAACTAAAGTTAAACAAAAAATGTTTCAAGCCTAAATACCAAATTAACGTTAACTTGCCAGATTTGTCATATTTAATTGCACTTACGGAAAATAAAGACATCCTTGAACGCTCGGTGGGCTGCCTGTCAAAATCGCAGTCTCCTGTGATTTAGGGAAATGGGGATCTATCTCCTCAGCAGCAGAATGCTCTGGCCCCCACCCGTCGCGTGGCACGTGACGATGGCATGTCAGGCTTCCTGGCCATAGTGCACACACGTTTACTCTAAAGCACTTTCACGAAAGCTGAATCCCACGGCGATGACTTTAAGTAGCTGGCCTTCCTCAGGAGGGTTTGGAGTGGAGCTTGTGTTCGTTTTCTAGTTACCGACTACCTACTGGGAGAGGCCTGGTAGCTTTCGTGTCATACCACTTAGCCGTGTTCCAGGACATTTGTCATTCAGGCGATATATCTGTTAGCCGATAAATTTAGTTTACTTAAGAAATAATTAACCTTATTTTTTTTTAAATGTGCATATTCATCTGAAATGATTTGTTTCCCAGGGTACAGAGCAGTTATGCTCCAGACTTTGCCACAGCTTCGAATCCTAGATTGCAAGAACATATTTGGTGAGCCAGTGAATCTGTCAGAAGTAAATTCATCGCGTCTACAGTGCTTTGAAGGCCTCTTGGATAATTTAGTTTCTTCTGATTCTCCCCTAAACATAAGTGAAGATGAGGTACAGTAATGTGTTTTTTTCTAGTCTGTTAAGTTTTTGCTTCGAATTTAATTAGTAAGTACATTGTAAGGATTTTGGTTTGTGTCTGTGTCACAGGTCATTGACAATATTCCAGTAGTGACACCACCCATCAGTGACATGGTACCCTTGGAACAGTTTGCAAACACACCAGCAGATAATGATTTGACGTCCTTTACATCTGTGTGTCCGTCTGCTCAGCAAGAGAAAGTTAATCATGAAACCGATTTTGAGAATGAGATGAAACTTCAGAAATTAGATGATCAATTTATACAGCTTCTAAATGAAGTAACTATTTTTTCCATTTTTCTAAGTAATTTGTTTGTTGAAGAAAAAGTAGTTAAGAAAATTTCAAGTAAAAATCGCACACAGACTAACCAACCAGAAACCACCCGTATCTAACGCGCCGGCGGGCTGTGCGTGTGCTTCCGTCTTCCGGACGTCGGCTTCTGCTGTAGGAGCAGCGGTAGAGAAGGGAACGTGCCTGTCACTCATTTTCCTTGTTCTTCAGATCCGTATAGTGTGACTTCTTCCGTTGTGCTTCATACTTCTGCTTCGGGCTTCTCTGAGCGACTGAAATCCGTAAATGTGCGTCCTTACCCACCTGGGGACGTTTTGGGCATCATTTCTTCAAACGTGTTTCTGCCCCGTTCTCTCTCCTTTCTGTTCAGACTCCACTTGGACCTTCTGATCTTGTCCCGCAGTTCTCTGAGGCTCTGTGCATCTTACCGGCTTTTTCCTCTGTCTTCTACACATCGAATCATTTCTACCCAATTGTCTTCGCGTTCACTTATTCTTTCTTTTATCATTCACTCTTCTGTTAAGCCCCGCCAATCAGTTTTTACTTCAGATGTGTTGTTCAGTTGTAAAATTTTTTTTTTAATAAGTTCTATTTTTCAGCTGAGTTTTCTTGTCTCTATTCACGCTAAGCATATCTTTTTATGTCATGGAGCACAGCTTCGATCGCTGTTTTGAAGTTCTTGCCTTTTTGCTTGAACACTTGGCCCCTGTCAGGTTGGTTCCCATGGACCCCCTTTTCTCTTGAGAGTTGGTCATATTTTCCTGGCTCTTCCTGTCGTGAGCATTTTATATTTTATTCTGGACATTGTGACTGTCGTGGAGACTCAAGGTGCTGTTATGGGCCTCCTGGGAGTGTTGACGTTTCTGTCGTAGCGAGCACTGCACTTGCTCTGACTTTCCCTGTCACTTTGTCCCTTGGGCAGCGCTCCATTCTTTTGTTCTTTACTGGGCTTCTTCATCTACCCTGTGCTGTCCTCTGATTCCTCGGGCCCAAAAGCCCAGGTTCTCTTCGTGAGTTCTGAGGCTCCCTGCACAGGTCTCAGTGTGATAGCTCTCAGGCTGGGACTGTAATTACCAGAACACCCACCTGGTTCTCTTCCCAGGTGTCAGCGCCCCTCTGCAACAAGCCTCCTTTTCTCTCGTCAGGCCCTCCAAATAGTGTTTGTCATTTTGTTTGTATTTTGGCCAGAGTTTATAATTGTTATCTTGAGAGAGTCAGCCACATAGGAGCTTAATTCCAAACATACCTGGTTTATAAACCCTTAATCTTGTAAAAGTTACAGTACTTTGAGAAATTTCAAATTTTAATCTTATATACTGAATCGAACTTTTAACAAACTTTGTTCGTTTTTTTTATTCTAGACTTCTAGTTCTTTAATAGACACTGTTCCCGAGAAAGATCTCAGACCTAAAAGAGACACAGATGTGACTTCTGAAAGTGACTATGGACACAGAAAAGAGTGTAATAGAAAAATTCCTCGAAGATCAAAAATCCCATATTATTCCAAAACTATTCAGACTATTAAGCACCACAATAAGAACAGCAATCCCTTTATAAGGTACTTGTTTCCGTTTTGGAAGTTCAGATGAGGCACCAGACAAGCCAGCAGTGCTGGCTTCCTGCTCAGAGCTAGCTCGTGGTGGCGGTGTCCTCCTAACGTCAGCATGTGACTTCTCAGCCTCGGTCAGCGCGGTCAGCCAAGTGCATGCAGGAGGGGCCCTGTCTCTGTGACAGATTGTGAGTGCCTGAGCGCGAGAATTAGAGACGCTGTGCATCTCTGGGTGATTTCCTGTGTTTTATTCTTTGCAGTGGTAACCGTAAAATGAAACAACCTATTTTTAAAGAATTATACGTACGGTCATCGTTAGCAAACTATGATGTGTCAGAAGAACCGGAAGAGCAGAAGACAGAACTAATTAAAGTGGACAAAAGTAGCTCAGAGGACAACACCTACCGGGTAGGATGGACGAGATTAAGGAAAAAATGATTGCAATAGTCTTAGTTTTTAAACACGTAGTGAGTTTCAGAAAAATAATGCATATTTTTATGAACAAAAACTGTTGTGTGTATTTTTATTGGAGTGACGAGATAGTTCATTTTTCCCTTCCTGGTTTCTAGATGTTTTGGAATGTTACAATTTTTGTACTTTTTAAAGGAATGGAAATTATACATTTATTTGAGATCAGATTTCTGTGAAATCATGTGTGACGTGCTTTTGGAGGAGGAAACAGGTCTAAATTTTCAAACTTCCTAAAGCAGTGGCTCCTCACGTCTCAGACCCTTTCAGATGTGTAAGGAGGTCTGTGCCCTCAGAAGAGTAATCGTGACACGCATGCACGCACGCACGCACGCCGTGGACTGTCCTGAAACCGGTGTGGGCCCCTGGATTTCAGAGTAGGAGGCGTTCGAGAGTTTAAGAGTTCCTCACCATTTGCCATAACCGTCCCACGTCAGTAAGAATTTGTGATGCGTGTTGTTTGATGTGTGCGTTTTGTGACGCCCCGTGCGCTTTGTATGGACGGGTTTCGATCGCAGTGTGCGCTGCTCTTCCAGGGCCGCGACTGCTTTTTAAACATTTCGCACTGGTGGTTTCCTCCTCGCATTCTCAAGCAGAGGCTTTCATCTTGAACAGGTAGTGGCGATGGTCACTGACACTCGTGACAGCTAACCCTTACCGAGCAGTGGTCACGTGCCCGCGCGGCGGCGTGCTCCGCGTCCGGCATTTCGTTTGCTTCTCACATGGCCTTTGGCGTGAGAGACTGTCGTCTCCCTGCTCTGAGTGAGAAGTCGGGGCAGCGAGAGGACGTGTCCAAGGCCGCCTGACGCCGTTGTCGTCTCGTAGGTACTAGTTGAACAGCTGGACCAGGAGAGAGAGAAGAGGTGGAAAGCCGAGCAGGCCGAAAAGAAGCTCATGGACTATGTCGACGAGCTGCACAAACAGGCGAACGAGAAGAACGACA
>NW_011889061.1:1067860-1069630 GCF_000151845.1 Pteropus vampyrus | reverse complement strand
ATTTTTATGAACAAAAACTATTGTGTGTATTTTCATTGGAGTGACGAGATAGTTCATTTTTCCCTTCCTGGCTTCTAGATGTTTTGGAATGTTATAATTTTTGTACTTTTTAAAGGAATGGAAATTATACATTTATTTGAGATCAGATTTCTGTGAAATCATGTGTGACGTGCTTTTGGAGGAGGAAACAGGTCTAAATTTTCAAACTTACTTCCTAAAGCAGTGGCTCCTCACGTCTCAGACCCTTTCAGATGTGTAAGGAGGTCTGTGCCCTCAGAAGAGTAATCGTGACACGCACACACGCACGCACGCACGCCGTGGACTGTCCTGAAACCGGTGTGGGCCCCTGGATTTCAGAGTAGGAGGCGTTCGAGAGTTTAAGAGTTCCTCACCATTTGCCATAACCGTCCCACGTCAGTAAGAATTTGTGATGCGCGTTGTTTGATGTGTGCGTTTTGTGACGCCCCATGCGCTTCGTGTGGACGGGTTTCGATCGCAGTGTGCGCTGCTCTTCCAGGGCCGCGACTGCTTTTTAAACATTTCGCACTGGTGGTTTCCTCCTCGCATTCTCAAGCGGAGGCTTTCATCTTGAACAGGTAGTGGCGATGGTCACTGACAGTCGTGACAGCTAACCCTTACCGAGCAGCGGTCACGTGCCCGCGCGGCGGCGTGCTCCGCGTCCGGCATTTCGTTTGCTTCTCACGTGGCCTTTGGCGTGAGAGACTGTCGTCTCCCTGCTCTGAGTGAGAAGTCGGGGCAGTGAGAGGACGTGTCCAAGGCCGCCTGACGCCGTTGTCGTCTCGTAGGTACTAGTTGAACAGCTGGACCAGGAGAGAGAGAAGAGGTGGAAAGCCGAGCAGGCTGAAAAGAAGCTCATGGACTATGTCGACGAGCTGCACAAACAGGCGAACGAGAAGAACGACATCCAGTGCCTGGCCCTGCTCACCACGGACAGGTGAGGGGCCAGTCTCCTGGAGCTGCCGCCGCATGCGGGGTGCCGGCTGGTGTGGGGTCACAGTGCGTGCGGCTGTTGTTCAGCTTGAAGTGATCTCATCTCAAGATGCGCTTGCTGCGTGAGCAGAGCTCCTGCTGCGTTGGCGTGGGCTGTCAGGCTGGGTATGGTCGGCTGGGTGCGCAGGGGGCCCGGGCTGTGCCTGAGCCAGGGCCCTGTTGCATAGTGAAGGTCACGTGGAGTGACACTTCGGCGATCTAGGTAGATCCTTCTTGCTCCTCAGCATCAGTGTCAGGGATGGGGAGGCACGTCCTGTGTCTCAGCCATTTCTTAATCCAATGCGCGTTTGAAACATACTTCAGATCTTCCTCTCGACTGTAACCTTTGATGTTGACTACAGTTTTTGTCCTTTTTGGTGGGTAATGTGCTTTAAAGCCACATTTGCTTTCTGCTTTAGGCTAAAGGACATTATTTTTAAAGAGAGAAGTTCCAAAGTACAGCTGGAAGTTATGGTTCACAAACTTCAAAGCGAAATTAAAAAGCTAACGATTGAGTTGATTAAAGCAAGAGATCAGCAAGAGGACCACATTAGGCACCTGCGAACCCTGGAAAAGGCGCTGGAGAAAGTGGAGAGGCAGAAGGGGCAGCAGCAGGCGGCACAGGTACCTCCGCTCTAACGGGTCAGTCACGCGCACATGCACGCACACACAGCCACAGCTTCTGTCCTGAAACTGCGTCGTTACGCGGTAAACGCAAAAGGTGTTAGGCTCTGTGCAGAAATAGTTTCGTTGGTAACTAATGTGACCCGTGGGATTCTT
>NW_011889061.1:1065443-1067810 GCF_000151845.1 Pteropus vampyrus | reverse complement strand
CATCAGTGTCAGGGATGGGGAGGCACGTCCTGTGTCTCAGCCATTTCTTAATCCAATGCGCGTTTGAAACATACTTCAGATCTTCCTCTCGACTGTAACCTTTGATGTTGACTACAGTTTTTGTCCTTTTTGGTGGGTAATGTGCTTTAAAGCCACATTTGCTTTCTGCTTTAGGCTAAAGGACATTATTTTTAAAGAGAGAAGTTCCAAAGTACAGCTGGAAGTTATGGTTCACAAACTTCAAAGTGAAATTAAAAAGCTAACGATTGAGTTGATTAAAGCAAGAGATCAGCAAGAGGACCACATTCGGCACCTGCGAACCCTGGAAAAGGCGCTGGAGAAAGTGGAGAGGCAGAAGGGGCAGCAGCAGGCGGCACAGGTACCTCCGCTCTCACGGGTCAGTCACGCGCACGCGCACACAAAGCCGCAGCTTCTGTCCTGAAACTGCGTCGTTACGCGGTAAACGCAAAAGGTGTTAGGCTCTGTGCAGAAATAGTTTCGTTGGTAACTAATGTGACCCGTGGGATTCTTTCTGAGTGAGGGCCGCCGGCACCCACAGAGCAGCATAAGAATTGGGGGGACACCGAGGGCAATCAGCTTGTGTTCCGGAGAGGCCACCTCCGAAGGCCCCCAGGCGCCGGTGGCATCTCGTTTTCGTACTTTCTGGGTGGGACTCGCCCTTGAGTCTGCGATGCCGGTAGGCCGCCAGCGCTGCGGTTTCTCCGCCACAGTGTTGTGGTGACGTAAGGTCTGAAAGTGAACAGAGTCACTAGACTCTTCCGTAGAAGGCACGTTTCTCCGGGGAGCCGCGAGATGGTGGCCTGAACCCTGACTGTGTGTGTGTGCGCCCAGATGCGGCTCATCCAGGAGGTAGAGCTCAAAGCCGCCGCCGCCGACCGGGAGATCAGCCTGCTGCGGACGTCCCTTCACCAGGAAAAGGAGCAGGTGCAGCAGCTTCATGACCTGCTGTCGCTGAAGGAAGAGGAGCACAGGTAAGTGAGCACCACGTCCGGAGGCTGCTCCCCACTCCCCTCCCCAGAAAAGCTGGTGGGCACCTGGCAGGGCGGAGCCTGGTGGCTGTGGCTCTAGGGAGAGCACAGGCCCGTGGGCGCCTCCGCCTCGCCCGCAGAGCGCCGGGAGCTCCCAGACGAACAGGCGACCCCGCGGACGGGCGGGCTTGTAACGATGAAGCCAGTTTGCATTTCCCCAAACCCGATCGAAATTGGTTGTGCGAGATACAGAAAACTGTTCCTGGACCTCCAGGTGACCATTAATCAGGATTCTTCATTCCTCTGAAGCAGGGGTCAGCACGGCTTTTTCCGCGAAGGGCCGGGCTTCAGAATTTGAGGTTTCGCGAGCCGTGCCTGGCTGGGCCTTCGCAGCACCAGCGTGGCATAGATAGCACGCAAACTAGCAGGCGAGCCTGCGTCCCAACGAAGGGGTCTTCCCAGTAAAAGGCAGCGGCCAGACTGGCCTGTGAGTCCACGGGGAGGCGGACACGCGGGGCGGCGTCTCCCCTGCCTGCCCTGCCCGTCCATCGGGGTGATGGCCGTGGGCCAGTCGTGTTTGTTTCCAGACCTGTTGCGTTCGTGTCCTTACAGAATTAAAATCGTAACGTATAAATTAAATTTTGATACTCCGGGGAAAGTTGTCGTCATACCTGTAGGCAGGACAGCTATAAAATCAGGGAAAATTAATCACAGAGCTCTAAAGTGTTATACTTCGTGCTCTTTATATATTTTGTAACTTCTTGTACTAGTTTCAAGAAACCAAAACTGGAAATGATGGATTTTGTATCACGGGCTTGATTTATTCCAGAAAAATAGTGGAGAGCTCTAAGGAATGCAGTCACACATGAAAAGCGGCCCTGTGTCAGATCGCTGCCTCATTCCACACAGTCACTGAGTTTTTTCTATGAACCAACCACCAGTACCAACTCAGACTGTGTGTGGGAGACTCAGCCAGAGTGGGAGGTGCAGTGAAGCAGAACTGCAGGTGGCCTGAGCCAGGTGACCCCCGAGCCGCCCAGGGCTAAGCCGCGGCCTGCCCCTCTAGCCCCCGTCGGCCCCCCATCCGCCCCCATCGTGCGGAGCAGTCAGGTCAAGCCCGTGTCTTTTTCTGTCCTGTCCCCAGCAGTGAGGCGCTCGCTTTAAATTAAAATTAGAGAATATATAATAGTTAATGATTATTTAAAGACCTTGAAGTTTTTTCTTTGTGGGTGAACAGAGTTCTGTGATTTTTATTTGCTTTTCACTCCAGGAAAGAACTTGAAACAAGGGAGTTTTTTAGTGATGCTGAGTTCCAGGAAGCCGTGGCCAAGGAAGTAGCTAAGGAGGAGGCGCGGCACGAGGAGGAGATAAAGGAGTA
>NW_011889061.1:1062841-1065188 GCF_000151845.1 Pteropus vampyrus | reverse complement strand
CTGCGTCCCAACGAAGGGGTCTTCCCAGTAAAAGGCAGCGGCCAGACTGGCCTGTGAGTCCACGGGGAGGCGGACACGCGGGGCGGCGTCTCCCCTGCCTGCCCTGCCCGTCCATCGGGGTGATGGCCGTGGGCCAGTCGTGTTTGTTTCCAGACCTGTTGCGTTCGTGTCCTTACAGAATTAAAATCGTAACGTATAAATTAAATTTTGATACTCCGGGGAAAGTTGTCGTCATACCTGTAGGCAGGACAGCTATAAAATCAGGGAAAATTAATCACAGAGCTCTAAAGTGTTATACTTCGTGCTCTTTATATATGTTGTAACTTCTTGTACTAGTTTCAAGAAACCAAAACTGGAAATGATGGATTTTGTATCACGGGCTTGATTTATTCCAGAAAAATAGTGGAGAGCTCTAAGGAATGCAGTCACATGAAAAGCGGCCCTGTGTCAGATCGCTGCCTCATTCCACACGGTCACTGAGTCTTTTCTATGAACCAACCACCAGTACCAACTCAGACTGTGTGTGGGAGACTCAGCCAGAGTGGGAGGTGCAGTGAAGCAGAACTGCAGGTGGCCTGAGCCAGGTGACCCCTGAGCCGCCCAGGGCTAAGCCGCGGCCTGCCTCTCCAGCCCCCGTCGGCCCCCCGTCGGCCCCCCATCCGCCCCCATCGTGCGGAGCAGTCAGGTCAAGCCCGTGTCTTTTTCTGTCCTGTCCCCAGCAGTGAAGCGCTCGCTTTAAATTAAAATTAGAGAATATAGAGTAGTTAATGATTATTTAAAGACCTTGAAGGTTTTTCTTTGCGGGTGAACAGAGTCTTGTGATTTTTATTTGCTTTTCACTCCAGGAAAGAACTTGAAACAAGGGAGTTTTTTAGTGATGCTGAGTTCCAGGAAGCCGTGGCCAAGGAAGTAGCTAAGGAGGAGGCGCGGCACGAGGAGGAGATAAAGGAGTACCAAGGGAAGGTGGAGGCGCTGAGCCAGCAGTACCTGGACTTGGAGAACGAGTTCCGCTTCGCGCTCACCGTCGAAGCCAAAAGATTTAGAGATGTAAGATGTAAGGGTGCGCGTAGCTGTTTGTCGAAAACAGTCCGCGAGGTGGGGGACGGCAGAGACGTGCGTTTGACGGTTCCGGCTCTGTTTGCGCTGGCGCGGTGAGCTCCGGCAGGTCGCTTAAGCCTCAGAGCCGCACTTCCCTCAGGCGGCCGCCGTCCAGGGCTGCCGTCCAGGGCCGCCGCAGAAGCTGAGCAGCCGGCGAGGCGGCGCCTGGGCGGGGGCTGGGGGTCCGGCCCAGTCCTGTCACCACGCAGTGTGCCGCGGGGACTGGCACCTTTGGCCCTCAGCCGGGTTTTGTAGTTTTATCGGAACACAGCCACGCTCGTGTTTACTCTTCTCGGGGGTTCCTTTTGTGTCACCACAGCAGAGTCGAGTGCTCGCAGCACAGACCACGCGGCCTGGCCTGCAGAGCCATTACCTGTGCATGTTATGCTTTGGCTAAACTCTGATTCTAAAAATGAGACGTGAGCTGTTTCCAGAAATGCTTTCTACATTTTTAGAGAAGTGCTATTTATAATGCAATTTTGAAATGTAGGTTAAAGACGGTTTTGAAAACGTTGCCACCGAGTTAGCAAAGAGCAAGTACGCTCTTGTTTGGGCTCAGCGGAAAGAAAATGAGTCTTCCTCTCTGATCAAAGACCTCACCTGTATAGTGAAGGAACAGAAAACAAAACTCGCCGAAGTTTCCAAACTGAAACAGGAAACCACAGCAAATTTACAGGTGAGACATCGTGACAAAGTGCATCGTCATGATTTTAGGAAATAGCATTTGAATTGCTGATATTAATTTTATGGTAATGGGGGTTTTTATAGATATATCTATCCATTGTGATTTTTAAATTAATTTCTTTATTGCTGTTGTGTCCGTTTTAAACATGAGTGATATTTTGCCCAAGAGAACCTACTTCCCACAGGTGAGCTTCAGATGCCGGTGTGGATGCTTGGTAAGGAGATGTGAGTGTCCCAGGCGCAGACGTTCAGAGTGTTTACGGAGTGGCCTCGCACACTTTGACTTTTCATTTCCTGGCCCACGTGTATCTTTAGTTAGTAAAATTAAAACTTTTTCTGATGTGAGACTGAGAAACATTTACTTTGTATTTGTTTAACACTTTTCTCATAAAATGAAAAAGTAGAAAATAAAGCACTTTAATAATTATTTCACATTTTTTCAATGTTTTCGGGGAGTAAACAGAATCAAATCAACACCCTTGAAATTTTGATCGAAGATGACAAGCAGAAGAGCATCCAGATAGAGCTGCTCAAGCATGAAAAGGTCCAGCTGATTTCGGAGCTC
>NW_011889061.1:1056489-1062791 GCF_000151845.1 Pteropus vampyrus | reverse complement strand
TGATTTTTAAATTAATTTCTTTATTGCTGTTGTGTCCGTTTTAAACATGAGTGATATTTTGCCCAAGAGAACCTACTTCCCACAGGTGAGCTTCAGATGCCGGTGTGGATGCTTGGTAAGGAGATGTGAGTGTCCCAGGCGCAGACGTTCAGAGTGTTTACGGAGTGGCCTCGCACACTTTGACTTTTCATTTCCTGGCCCACGTGTATCTTTAGTTAGTAAAATTAAAACTTTTTCTGATGTGAGACTGAGAAACATTTACTTTGTATTTGTTTAACACTTTTCTCATAAAATGAAAAAGTAGAAAATAAAGCACTTTAATAATTATTTCACATTTTTTCAATGTTTTCGGGGAGTAAACAGAATCAAATCAACACCCTTGAAATTTTGATCGAAGATGACAAGCAGAAGAGCATCCAGATAGAGCTGCTCAAGCATGAAAAGGTCCAGCTGATTTCGGAGCTCGCAGCCAAGGAGTCGCTAATCTACGGTTTAAGGACAGAAAGAAAAGTGTGGGGCCACGAGCTGGCACAACAAGGTAAAATCCTCACATTCTCAACAGGAAAGTAGCCCGTTTTTCTAAATGTTGGAGAGAAAGGGAAGGGCTCGCTCGGGCCACCCCGAGACGCGGTGACACCGCGGGAGCCGGCAGGAGGGAGCCGCCCCCGCATCAGCCACGCAGCTGTGGCTCCGCCGCTTCTGCCACCGTCTCCTCCCTGTGCGACCCGGTTCCCTTCTGAAACGCGCTTTCACGGCGCTGTAGCCAAACAGGGTGTTGAGCACAGTTCCGTCCCGTGCAGCAACGGCGAATCGTGTGTGCGGCGAACGGCGCCCAGGCCTTGCCGGCCGATGCTGGCAGCTCCCCTCACTGCCTGTGGAGAAACGCGGAGGGAGGGAGCTCCGTCTGTTCCGGTCACCGTTCCCGTCACCGCTCCCATCACCACGAAGCAAGAGGCGAACTCCGATCTGTGGCCGCGACAGACGCTTTCCGGTCGTGAGCAGCGGGCTGTGGTCTCGTGCGGCGCGGCCGCGGTCCGTATGGTTTCGCTGGGTGCCCGGGCCTGCCCGGCGGCGCAGCCCGTGCCTGCGTTGCTTGCTCCTGGTCTGTGGTGTCAGTGTCCAGACAGCCGTGGCGTTCGGAAGGCCTGTTCTCGTCCCCTCTCCTCTCACGTGGCGCCATTACGCATTTCGTTTCTTCAGTCTGTGTCTCTGTGTTTACTATATTGTTAAATGAGATCATCTTCAAGTACAAATCCTCCGTGGTCTTTCAAAGTTCGTTACTGGTGATTTTTGTTTCTTAGGATCCTGTCTGGCTCAAAATCGTGGGAAACTAGAGGCTCAAATTGAAAGTTTATGCAGAGAGAACGAATGTCTGCGGAAGACGAATGAGCATGACAGTGACACGTTAAGGATTAAGTGCAAAATCATAGAAGACCAAACTGAGACCATCACGAAGTTAAAAGTCGTAAGTGCGACATTTTATTTTGGGAAAAGGACATGTAGCAGGTTTGAAAATCTGGATGGAAGCATCCAGTAAACATTTGTCACGATGGTTCTCAACTGCCGTGGAATTTGGGACAGGTTGTCATGGCCTTTTACGATAGTCACCCCTTCGCCTTTAACATTTCGTTTATTATCTTGAAATTACTTTTACTTGAATATTTTATGGGGCACATTATTATGACCCTTTGGAATACCTGGAAATAGTGTTCATGAAGGGTTAAGAATCGCAAGAAAGTTAACATTTTCTATGTTAAAATACCCCTCTTTAAGCACCGTATCTCCCAGTGTTACTAAATCACTTCTCAAAATGATGCAAAACCTACTCTACTATGCCTGAAGGTTTGCGAGTGGATTGTAAGAGACGCATTGCACGCTCGTTCCCAGGGGACACCATTTTGACCCTCTTCTTCAGTTTGGCATGTCTCAGAGGGAACTCACAGGGTCACTTGTTTCAAAGCATCTTACTTAAAAATTCTCCAGAGAGATTTTCTGACAATTGAACACTGAATCAAATTTAAATTTCAAAATTTTCCTATAGGGATTATCTCTTAAAAAAAAAAAAGTTAAGAAGCTTCTAAATGTGATTGTCACGCATAAAGTTAGGAACGCATTCTTTAGAGGAATTGTAACTACTAAGGTTTGATTTTTTTTTCCTTTTTCTTTAGTCACTTTTAAGAAACTCTTTGAGAGCTTAACTTCGTCAGGTTCAGAAGATAAGCAGGTCCCACCCGCTGCCGCATCTGTAGCCGGGTTTGGGCTGGAGCTTGAGCTCCGCGACCCGGCTCAATGATACCGGTGTTGACTCCATTGAAAATTTGGTTTCATCGTATCCAAAATTTCAAACATATCATACATGCCACACAGCATTAAAAATTAGTGAAATTTTTTAGCAGTAAACCTTTTTTCTCCTTTTAAAAATCTAGTCAAGCTCATTTTCTTTTGAGTTAAGGTAAATATGAAACAGACTAGTTATCTGCATTTAAATTTCAGAAGGCAGAGCAGGTGGTCCATTAGTACAATGCATTGTGTGTGGCATAGCTCCTTGCACAGTGAGACTGCTGCCTTGTCAATCTGAGCAGAGTTGGGGGGAAATGACCATTAATGAATGACATGATGGAGCCAAAAATCAGATTTTAGTTTTAGATTTTTGCTAAAAAATAAGTTTTTAGATTTTCAACGCAGCATTGTCTTCCCACAATTTAATGTGTTAAGGAGCATCGTGTCGGCCGTGAAGACAAGAGCATTAATGGTGCTTTCCCGCCAACCACACAAAACACAACGGCGGCTAGACAGAGCCTCCAGTGGTGAATTCCGCACAGCTGACAGCTTAAGGAGATAACGACGCTTTAATCTACAAAATTTGGAATTTAATGTCTTCGGTTAAGTAGATTCTATGGTTAGCTTCTGACTGTGGAATTCAGAAACAAATTTTTTGAAAATCTCTTTTCCTCCCCGCGTATTATTTTGACTTTTCAGTACGTGTGGGTCACAAGACTCCGAAGCTACAGTGTTGTTCTTTTTATTAATAGAGTTCTTTCATAAGATTCTCTTACAGCTTTTGTGGATTCCTGATAATATGAGTCAAGTATTTCAGAGAGACCTACAAATAAATAATTTATGACTTTTATGCAAATGTCGGTCAAGATTAAAAGACTGTCTTTGCTTAGAATTTTTAGATCTAAACACACTGAGGAATTGAACCACATCCTGTGTAATACTCAAGAATCCGAACTTAAGTTAGATTTCTCTAGTATTTGCCTCCATCTTCTTCCCAAAAGGAAAAAAGCATGGGGACGAACCCGGGCACAAACAAAGACCGCCACCTCCCTCTTTCCTGGCCTGCAGCCTGATGCCGGTGTGCACGGGGCTGTCCCAGACGTCCCCATGGCGCCCGAGAGCACACCGGCCAGCACACCGGCCGGGCGTGCCGTGGGATGAGCCAGCCGTGCGAGGCCGCGAACCTGCAGGCGTTCACAGCGCCGCCGGGGGCCTTGATCTCTGGTGCGCAGGACGCAAATGTCGGACAGTCAGGCGCAGCACAGAAGACAGTGAAAGGAAGTTCGAGGACTGGAAAGCCTGTTCGCACGTGACCTTTTAACAGATGAGAATCAGACTGTAAAGTATTTTCTCACTCTGATGCAGAAAACACTCGTGCCTCCCACAGTAGAGATAGTTCGATTCCTGCCATTATATCCGCAGGCAGCATCGGTCTTCACTGTGTTGCTCTCAGCCCCTTACAGTTTGTTTTGTCATGAAAACATCGATCCTTCTCAGAGCAAAGTTAGGTTATTGGAAATTTGCATCGTGCTGCTGTCTTTTCCTTCCCTCCGACTCCTTCTGTGCGACTAACAATTACTAACTCACTGACGTGACGTGTAAGTGGGACGGTTTTTTTTCTTACCAGCACTTAACGTAGTAGCGATGTTTCTATCGGCTGCAATAAACGACGTCCTGTAAATCCATTCTAAGACGCTCATTGAACATGTGATTTTTAATTCGTAGTTCTTATAATACTTTTAAACTATAATTAGGAAATGAGGCATTTAGAATTAATAAACTACTGATGATTTTTTCAAAGTGTTTACAGGAAAGAGAGGAACAAATCAAAACGTTACAGGAAAAGATCACCGAAATTCAGAAGTGCACTCAAGAACAGCTTGAAGAAAAGTCTTCGCAACTGGATGACATCATCGAGAAACTGGAAAGACACAACGAGAGAAAAGAAAAGCTGAAACAGCAGTTGCGAGCAAAGGAGCTGGAACTCGAAGAGATTAGAGAAGCCTACAGGTACCGCGCGGCCCTTCGCGTCGAGAAGTGAAACGTGGCTGCCTCTTGTGGTGCACTTCTGAGACCATGCCTTCTCCTGCTAGTGCCCTGAACCAGAAGTGGCGCGATAAGGGGGAGCTTCTGAGTAACCTTGAGATGCAAGTGAAGGAAGCGAAAGAAAAATTCGACAACAAGGAACGGACACTGAAGGCGGAAAGGGACAAAAGCATCGAACTACAGAAGTAAGCACGAGGCTGCCGCACGCGGGCCTCTGGAGGGGCCGGGCCTGCGCGGTGGGGTGTGGAGGGGGCAGGGGGAGGCTGGAAACGTGTCGGGCGTCGTCATTCGCCAGGTGTTTGCTTTCCATTCCTTCATTCAGTCCACAAAATGAAGACCGTGGTTCCGCCGTCGGCATTTGACGGGTTCCGAGTTGTGCGTATTTACGTATGAGCGCAGCGCCTGACAGCAGGTGCTGCGTGACGCTCGCTCATCGCCGTGCTTACCGAAGCGGCTGCTGGTATTGGGGCTGCCGCCTGTGACTTAAGGAGGGACACGGGCCCCCGGAGACACAGCCGACCTGACATGCTGACGGCAAGAGCCGATTTTAAAGAAAGGGAAGAAAATGTGTTAACGTAAAGGAAATGGCGTTTTGCCTCTAAGAAACTTCTAGCACTAAAATTTTGCAGATACTGTTAAACGTGTTTATTAACGTAGGGTTTTTATCTGTTAAGCATTAACATGGGGAAGTCAGACCTACCTGTTCATAAACAAGTTACTGTCACACTTGACCTACTCGGAGAAAAAGGTGCTGACAGCAGTCAGCTGTGGAGGTGCTTGTAAGACAAACCTTAGGCTCAGAATAAATGGAATCAGAGTACTTGAACTTTCAGAGGGTGACAATGTACCAAACTTCCGTGGACGTCATCCCCCTGTCCTACGAGACTGCTGGCTGATGGACCCGCCTGCGTCCAGTCACCCCACACAGCCTTTTGCTGCTTCATGGCGTTATGCCGCCACTGAAGTGTGAATGTGAGAACTGCCATCTAAACCTAAAAGACCCCTGAGTTTTATGCACATAGTCACATGGTTTTGTTCTCTTTTTTTAAGGGATACGCTAGAGAAGCTTCATAGTATGGACGATGCCTTTAAAAAACAAGTCGACGCAATTGTCGAAGCTCACCAAGCTGAAATCATAAAAATGGCAAGTGAAAAGCAGAAATATATCGATTCTGCAAACCTAAAGGTACTGTAAGTAAAATGTATTTATCAGCACTGAATTGTTACAGCTAAATAAATTGAGAATTATTACTATGAAAGGCAGCATGATTTAATGGCCAGGTAGATACGAAGACGTTGCCGAGGCGGCCGTGAAGCCAGGCCAGACGGCGGTGGTGCTCAGGTTGCTGGCAGGATGTAATTCTGCCAAACGCAGGATTGTAACTTCGAGGCCAGTGTGCGCCCGCGCCGCCACCTCCGGATCAGCATTCCCGTCTCGGCCGCGTCTCGGCCGCGAGCCCGTCGGCTGCACACAGGCAGGGCGCGCGTGTGAACATGGTCGGCGCGGTCGACACTGCCGCGGAGCAGTTCCCAGGGCGCGGTGCTTTATTATAATTCGGGTTCAGGGCTATCGAGTGTGTCATTTTAACATCACTGACGGAGGAATGAGTGTAGAGCGATGCCGAGTGGGGGGCAGAACTCAGAATCACCCGTGCAGCTTTCTAACAGTACACGTGCATGCAGCCCCCTGAAGTTTCCATTCAGAGTTTGGGGTCAGACGCAGATATTTTGAAAACTCAGCAAGTGGTTAAGTTTTCAGTCGCGCGCCATTCTGAGTGTGTGGGAACCCCTCCCGCCCCGTCCTGCCCCGGACGCCAGTCACCTTCCGTCCAGTGTCTCCACACTCCGTGCTCCCCGCCTGGTAGTCACTGTCCCTGTGGTCAGAGGGACTGTCTCGGTATCACAGGCCTTGTGTTCAAGTAACGTTGATTCGAGTGCTGGCCCCAAAGCGCAAGAATAGAGATGCTGGCAGAGAG
>NW_011889061.1:1052121-1056439 GCF_000151845.1 Pteropus vampyrus | reverse complement strand
ACTGCCGCGGAGCAGTTCCCAGGGCGCGGTGCTTTATTATAATTCGGGTTCAGGGCTCTCGAGTGTATCACTTTAACATCACTGACGGAGGAATGAGTGTAGAGCGATGCCGAGTGGGGGGCAGAACTCAGAATCACCCGTGCAGCTTTCTAACAGTACACGTGCATGCAGCCCCCTGAAGTTTCCATTCAGAGTTTGGGGTCAGAGCAGATATTTTGAAAACTCAGCAAGTGGTTAAGTTTTCAGTCGCGCGCCATTCTGAGTGTGTGGGAACCCCTCGCACCCCGTCCTGCCCCGGACGCCAGCCACCCTCCGTCCAGCGTCTCCACACTCCGTGCTCCCCGCCTGGTAGTCACTGTCCCCATGGTCAGAGGGACTGTCTCGGTATCACAGGCCTTGTGTTCAAGTAACGTTGATTCGAGTGCTGGCCCCAAAGCGCAAGAATAGAGATGCTGGCAGAGAGCCGGACGGTGCCCCTCTAAGTGCACAGGTGAGCGTTCTGGACTTAATAAAGGAGACCACGCGCTGAGGCCGCCGAGGTCTGCGGTCAGAGCGAATCCGCTGCCGTGAAATCGGGAAGGAGGAGAAAGGTTCGTGCTGGTTTTGCTGTCACACCTCAGGCTGCGAAGGTCACGGCCACAGTGCGTGATAACGTGCTTGGTGAAGATGGAAAAGGCGTTAAATTGGTGGGCAGAAGACACGAACAGAAAACACATTTTGACTGACGGCAGCGTGTTGCAGCACAAAGCATCGAGCCTGTGCCAGGGCTGCAGCGAGGGACCCGCCCCCCCGAGACCAGCGACACCAAGCCACGCGCTGCCCGTGAGGGGCGCGCAGACTCGGGAGTAGGTTTGGCGTTGTATCGTCCCTCGTCGTGACAAGAGCGAGAAGGGTGAGCACAGCACAGTGAGACGAGAAGGAGCGAGAGGCCGCGCGCCGAGCTGCCAGCGTGGTCGTCCGGCGCGCCGTGGGTGGCCTCTGCCGAACTCGCAGGCGTCACCGTGGGGAGCTGCGCACAGGAAAAGGCGTAACGCGCAGGGTTCGTGCTGTCTGCGGTTTCAGGGGACCGCGTCCCCCGCAGAGAAGGGGGGCTGCCTGCCCCCTGCAAGACGGGTTAGAGCAGCAGCCGGGAGCGAGTTCAGCGGCAGAAGGGAACCAGCGCTCCTCGCCCCGACTGCCACGGGCCTGTGACCGCGCGACACCGCCCTGGGGAGGCCGCCTGCCCCGGAGGGCGGCGGGCTGGGGCTGGGGCTGGGGCTGGGCAGCAGTCACAGTGGAGGAGGAAGCGTGACTCGTCCCAATTCAGCTCTTTGTTTCAAGTCCACAGAGGTTTCAGATGTTTTATCTAAAATCTCCCGCGTGTTCTCCAGGCCCCGCGGGGACCACTAACTAAAGTGTGATGATGGGCCCTGAGCTGGAAGGACGTCCTGGGTTCCATGGCGGACCTGCTGCCAGTCCAGTGTGACATCGCAGGGACATGTCTGTCGGGAGCAAGAGAAATGGCACCAGAGCTTAAACGTGATAACAAGGGAAGAAATCGCGAGGCATCGTGTAGCGATGGTCATTTAAATCAGGAGAGATATCAGCCTTCTGAGAGAGAGTCTAGTCTGTCCTAGAGAGTAGGCAGAGGGGAGTGAGCAGAAAGGGACGGTCAGATTGCTGGTGCCGTCAGGACTGTCGCGTCACCGGACAGAGGGTGTCAAGCAGGAGGTGACAGTATCAGACACAGAGACTCCAAGGAGGACGGAGGACTGAGGATACAGTGGTCGCTCAGAGGCGGTCGTCCCTAGCCAGCACCGCGACCTGAGAATGCAGTAGGGACCCCAGGAGGGGATCGGGGGCGGGGGGAGGCTGCTGCAGGCTGGAGGGTCTGGAAGGGACCATGTGGAAGGTGACCGTGGCGGCACAGGGCAGTGGGAGGGTGGAGTCAGAGGCTGGGCTTCTGTCCAGATGTGCCGCTGAGAAGCTGCACAACCTCGAACAAATTTTCTAAGCTCTAAAGCAGTGTCAGGAAATCGCCGTGTGTTTATCACAGGAACCTGTGGGGAGAGGTAATACGCGCGTAAGTTCTCTGTATGTTGCGTGGCCATCATTTCCCCCGATAGTATCTGAACTAGTTAGTTACATTTCAGTAACCTCATGGCTTTAAATAAATGTCACAGATTGCAAAATGCATAAAAAAAGAACTTTTTTCAGAATGCATTTTTTAAATTTAAGAAATTTTTATTTAGGTTCATCAGGTTGAAGAAGAAATGCGTGAACTTCTGCAAGAAACATGCAAGAACAAAAAAGCAATGGAAGCGAAAATCAAGCGACTTGCTTTTGCTCTGAATGAAATTCAGCGAGATTGTGATAGTTCTGAGACAGGACTTAATTGAAATGGACCGGCCGACATTGTAAAAATGATTAAATATTGTAACAGTAGTAACTGCTGTGACTTGGAAATGTCTCTTTCTACACATTTCATTCTGATTCTATTTCAAAAGACTTTTGATAAAGTATTTAATTGTATATGTAGGTTTTTATAATAAATTGTTGATAATTATGTATATTAGAAAAACCTATCAAAATAACTAGACTTAAGACATTTTTTCTTGTTTCTGTGCTGTGCATTGTTTGGGAGTTAAACATTTGCCAATGAATGTAAATGAAAATTAAGGTCATCATTCGACTATATTAGGAAAGTACTTGACTGATTGTTGTTGCTTATTGTGTTAATGAAGAACTAATTATATTTATTGGTTGTCCTTTAGTTGATGTAGTGCCATTCTTTTTAAATGCTCATATGTTCAAAAGTATAGCCAAAAAAGCATTTGAAATCCGTATGAGATCTGGCACCCTTAGACAGCCTCTGAGGCTGTCTCCACGTCACTCATCATGACCCCTATTGATAGTGCGTTTGGCTTTTCATCAAAGATCACATTTCAGGTTTTACAGACACTATTTGTTTCTCAGGAGGAAAACTATTCCCCTCTTACTTCCTCATTTTCCCCTTTAGTCACTATATATGAAGAGAGGTCTTGCAACTAGAAGTGATTTCATTTCACATCAGGACATTTATTACTGTTTCACTTTATCGTCATCTCATGTTCCTACGTGTGCAGAACAAAAAACTATTCTTAATGTTTCTAAAAGAATATAATACCATGTATTTAACTCGTAGCCAGTGAGCTAAGGTGTAAAAATTAAATGGAATCGGGGGGGAAAAATGTAAATGCTTCTAAAAGAGAAGGCCACATTTCATTGTCAGCAAGCTTCATTCCGAACTCTGCCAGACAGCACTGAGCATACCAGCACGTGTAATGAGAGTCGGGGGGGAGGGGGAGGGCATATATAATTTGGGAAAATAATAGCTGGAAACTTACTAAATTTGACCCCCCCAAAGAAAGATCCACCTACAGATCCAAGAACTTCGGTAAAATCTAGGATAAACAAAGAGAACCACACCTAGATGTTTTACAGTCAAACCTGGGAAAATCTTGAAAGCAATAAGAAAATGGTTTATCTCATATAGAAGAGCAATATAATTTATAGTTCACTTACCAGAAACCGTGAGGCCAGAAGGCAGAGGATGACATATTTGAAGTATGGGAAGAACAGTATCCGTCAGTCAAGGATTCCATATCCAGCAAAACTATCCTGCAAAATAAAGGCAATCCCCGACAAAGTTTATTGCTGGCCTCTTACCTGAAAAGAGTTAAAAGACAGCCCTAGAGGCTGAAAGGAAATGGTATCAGTGACTCAAATCCACTGGAAGAAATAAATAATGGAAACAACAAACGGTCGATTTTTATGAGGAACCATATAAATGTATATTCTATTAGACATAAAGCAATTACACATGTTGAATTTATATACGATATGTGCGACAAAAATTGTATGAAGTTGGGGCAGGGAAATATGATATCGTAGCTTTACCAAATTAATATTAATCCAAAGGCTGGTCATTTAAAATGTGTATTATAATCTGTAGAACAGCCAGTAAGAAAATAACCCAAAGTTATAGTTCAGAAAAGAGTAGGTTCCACGTGGCAGCATAAAAGCACCAAAATGGACAAGTATTTTAAAACACCCGGTTAAGGTCTGAAAATTGTCCTAAGCGCATAGAGTGAATGAAACATTCAAGGCAATGTGCTAGAAGCGGGTGGCACCGAGCCATCTCCCCTCGCCTTGGGCTCAGCGGGATGGAAGTCCCAGTGGGCGGCAGGGTGGGTGGGCTGTCAGCCTTTCTCAGCTGTGTCGCAGGGGCAAGGTTAAACCTTGAGCTCCACTCGCCAAGAAGATTCCAATTAGTAAAACCGGGAACGAAAGCAAGGAC
>NW_011889061.1:1049882-1052071 GCF_000151845.1 Pteropus vampyrus | reverse complement strand
TATTTCAAAAGACTTTTGATAAAGTATTTAATTGTATATGTAGGTTTTTATAATAAATTGTTGATAATTATGTATATTAGAAAAACCTATCAAAATAACTAGACTTAAGACATTTTTTCTTGTTTCTGTGCTGTGCATTGTTTGGGAGTTAAACATTTGCCAATGAATGTAAATGAAAATTAAGGTCATCATTCGACTATATTAGGGAAAGTACTTGACTGATTGTTGTTGCTTATTGTGTTAATGAAGAACTAATTATATTTATTGGTTGTCCTTTAGTTGATGTAGTTCCATTCTTTTTAAATGCTCATATGTTCAAAAGTATAGCCAAAAAAGCATTTGAAATCCGTATGAGATCTGGCACCCTTAGACAGCCTCTGAGGCTGTCTCCACGTCACTCATCATGACCCCTGTTGATAGTGCGTTTGGCTTTTCATCAAAGATCACATTTCAGGTTTTACAGACATTATTTGTTTCTCAGGAGGAAAACTATTCCCCTCTCACTTCCTCATTTTCCCTTTTAATCACTATATATGAAGAGAGCTCTGGCAACTAGAAGTGATTTCATTTCACATCAGGACATTTATTACTGTTTCACTTTATTGTCATCTCTTATGTTCCTACGTGTGCAGAACAAAAACCTGAAAACTATTCTTAATGTTTCTAAAAGAATATAATACCACGTATTTAACTCGTAGCCAGTGAGCTAAGGTGTAAAAATTAAATGGAATCGGGGGGGAAAAATGTAAATGCTTCTAAAAGAGAAGGCCACATTTCATTGTCAGCAAGCTTCATTCTGAACTCTGCCAGACAGCACTGAGCATACCAGCACGTGTAATGAGAGTCGGGGGGGGGGAGGGGGAGGGCATATATAATTTGGGAAAATAATAGCTAGAAACTTAACTAAATTTGACCCCCCCCAAAAAAGATCAACCTACAGATCCAAGAACTTCAGTAAAATCTAGGATAAACAAAGAGAACCACACCTAGATATTTTACAGTCAAACTTGGGAAAATCTTGAAAGCAATAAGAAAATGGTTTATCTCATATAGAAGAGCAATATAATTTATAGTTGACTTACCAGAAACCGTGAGGCCAGAAGGCAGAGGATGATATATTTGAAGTATGGGAAGAACAGTATCTGTCAGTCAAGGATTCCATATCCAGCAAAACTATCCTGCAAAATAAAGGCATTCCCCGGCAAAGTTTATTGCTGGCCTCTTACCTGAAAAGAGTTAAAAGACAGCCCTAGAGGCTGAAAGGAAATGGTATCAGTAACTCAAATCCACTGGAAGAAATAAATAATGGAAACAACAAACGGTCGATTTTTATGAGGAACCATATAAATGTATATTCTATTAGACATAAAGCAATTACACTTGTTGAATTTATATACGATATGTGCAACAAAAATTGAAGTTGGGGCAGGGAAATATATCGTAGCTTTACCAAGTTAATATTAATCCAAAGACTGGTAAATTAAAATGTGTATTATAATCTGTAGAACAGCCAGTAAGAAAATAACCCAAAGTTATAGTTCAGAAAAGAGTAGGTTCCACGTGGCAGCATAAAAGCACCAAAACGGACAAGTATTTTAAAACACCCGGTTAAGGTCTGAAAATTGTCCTAAGCGCATAGAGTGAATGAAACATTCAAGGCAATGTGCTAGAAGCGGGTGGCACCGAGCCATCTCCCCTCGCCTTCGGCTCAGCGGGATGGAAGTCCCAGTGGGCGGCAGGGTGGGTGGGCTGTCAGCCTTTCTCAGCTGTGTCGCAGGGGCAAGGTTAAACCTTGAGCTCCACTCGCCAAGAAGATTCCAATTAGTAAAACCGGGAACGAAAGCAAGGACATGATGGGGCTAAGGAGGAGACTCCAGGAGGTGATAACTGTGTTCATGGCCTCAGTGGTGATGAACTTGAGGGGTGTATACTTATTCCCACTCGTCGAGTCGTATAAGTATGTACATCTTTTACATGTGAATTATACCTCAAGAAAATAGTTTTTAAAAAAATCCTTTGCCATTAGCATCAAAGACACATTCTCGGGTTTAATTTGACAAAAGAAGTGCTAATGACGAGCGCAAAAGGATAACAGAAAACAAAAAGACCCAGTGTTCGCGGACTGCAGGACTCCGCCCCATGGAGACGGCGACTCTCCCCAACTTCTGTGCAGCTCGAGCGCCGTGGCC
>NW_011889061.1:1048588-1049562 GCF_000151845.1 Pteropus vampyrus | reverse complement strand
CCCTGGGCGCCCGGCGACTGACCGCTGGGGTCGGGGCCGCTCTGCGTCCCGCGCGCCAGGCACCGATGCTGCTTTTCCGGAAGCAGTTTCGCCACCTTTTTGAAGTTATTCCTAGAACTTCCCCGGCCTTTGAACCTCCTGCGCTCTTTCCCACAGCCCCTTCTTCCGAAGCCCCCCAGACTGCTCTGTGGCACATACAGTGTAGCATCCAAGTCGTCGTTAACTTAATGGATTCTGTTTATAGAATGTCGCAGGGAGTCAGCAGGTCATCAGAGAAAGCGGCTTGTGCACTGCTGTGCAGAGGCTGGAAAGCCACCTGTAGCCTGAGACATCAGTAAAAGCAATCAGGCGAGTTTGGGGTTTTCCAGATGAAACAACTCTGAGGTGTGACTGGGAGGCTCCCCGCCCTCCCTCCCGCGCCCCCAGCCTGCCTGGGACAGGGCGAGCTGCGCCCTTGCTGGCCCTTGCTGGCCCTATGCTGTCTGGCCTCCTCCTGGGTGGTGTGGCCGGACCCTGGCTGCGGAGGCCAGTGAGCGCCGAGTGGGTTCACTGCTTGCTGCCAGCTTTGCTCCTCCGTCCCGGCCGGTTCCTACACGTGCAGAAGCGTCTGTCCTAACGCTGATCTCACTATATCGATGGGGCTTATACTCCTAGAGAACAGCTTATCATTCTTTTAAACATATATGTGAAAATTTTTTTCATTTTTTAATATGGTTTTTACTTATTCGCATGTATACGATAAAAATCTTGCATTCCCATCTTTCCAACAATGTTTCTTCTGTGCACTGTAGTATAAGGTCGTTAAGACTGACAGCACGTGTCGAAGACGGACTAAACCTGACAATTATAAATTTCCTCTAGTGTAAAATTATAAAATCTCATTTTTTCTTATGTCCTTACTTTGGTGGGAGTGTTATTTCAGCATAAGTCAGTTATCCACTTGATAACCTTTTAAGAAGCAGTGAATGAGACAT
>NW_011889061.1:1041527-1048538 GCF_000151845.1 Pteropus vampyrus | reverse complement strand
GAAACAACTCTGAGGTGTGACTGGGAGGCTCCCCGCCCTCCCTCCCGCGCCCCCAGCCTGCCTGGGACAGGGCGAGCTGCGCCCTTGCTGGCCCTATGCTCTCTGGCCTCCTCCTGGGTGGTGTGGCCGGACCCTGGCAGCGGAGGCCAGTGAGCGCGGAGTGGGTTCACTGCTTGCTGCCAGCTTTGCTCCTCCGTCCCGGCGGGTTCCTACACGTGCAGAAGTGTCTGTACTAACGCTGGTCTCACTATATCGATGGGGCTTTTACTCCTAGAGAACAGCTTATCATTCTTTTTCACATATATGTGAAAATTTTTTTCATTTTTTTACATATAGTTTTTATTTATTCGCGTGTATACGATAAAAATCTTGCATTCCCATCTTTCCGACAATGTTTCTTCTGTGCACTGTAGTATGAGGTCGTTAAGACTGACAGCACGTGTCCAAAATGGACTAAACCTGACAATTATAAATTTCCTCTAGTGTAAAATTATAAAATCCCATTTTTTCTTATGTCCTTACTTTGGTGGGAGTGTTATTTCAGCATAAGTCAGTTATCCACTTGATAACCTTTTAAGAAGCAGTGAATGAGACATCATTTTTGTGAACATCGTGAACATAAAAAATGATCTCTCCCTTGGTGACCCGTCAACTGTCAGGGACCACCCGGACACGCTTCCTTTCCTGACGGAAGCGTAAGAACGCAGTGCGTATCGTCGTGAGGCCTGTCTTAAGACGGTGAAAGCGAAGTTCCATTTTAAAAGCTTATGCAGTTTATCAAAAAGCAAAAAGTAAAACTTAGAACTAGCATAAAACGTGGCTGTTAGGGGCAGCGAGGCGCTGGGGGTGTTTAGGACAGGGTCCTGTGAGCAGAGGGCTGAGCGGGCGTCGAAGCACCCATGCTGCTTCAGGAGGGGGCCGGCCCTTCGCGTCCTTGAGGAAAGGTATTTACGCCTCGGGTTTCGATTTCTGTATTGATTTAATGCCCCCTGCAGACCCTTTGAGAGCACGCAGCGGCCCCTCCCGGAACCTGTCGGCCGCCACTTAAGCAATCTCTGTCTTTGATCACTTTCTCTCCCCATGAGACTTGCATTTTTTAAAACTCTTTTCAAATGTGTCAGCCGCGGCCCCAAAGCCTTAGATATGTAGACAGCGTTTTTGTAACTGTTTATGTTTCGCATAACTATTTGAATGGAAGTGAGGACCGCCCTTTCCGACCACACGCTCCCTCCCGATGGAGCCACCGGCACCGTGCCACCCGAGGGGCTTGTCCGGTGCAGCCAGGCGCTTGGGCACTTCTGACTCTGCCCCATGCACCTAAGCCCCTTGGATTATGGGAGCCTGTTCTAAAACGTTTTGCCGCAAATTTATTTCGTGAATGTGTCGTAAGTGCGAAATTCCACCCGATTGTCCATTAGCTTTCAGAATCCATCCCCTGTGGGATAGGGCACGTGGCACCTGCCGTGCAGTGTGGCTGTGAGCTTTACTCTGGACGACAGCTGTGGAAGGCCCGGTGACACAGCTGTCCCGTGACGGCTTGTAAAAGGCCCTCTGACCCGTGGGTGGGAATCAAACGCTCTGCATTTTTATTATCTTTACCAGTGTTTGAAATAGCTAAGATCAGTCTAAACCTTATCGTGAACTTGACTGACAGCTCGTCGTGGGTACCCTTGAGAGCGGGTTCATGCTGCTCTTTTTAATTCTCGCAGGAACATTCTGTAGAGGATCTTGCCGTGTCACTGGGGGTCACTTGGGATCCTTCTGCCTTATTTTTAGGACTGGGCAGTGCACGCGTGCGCATGTCTGTGACCGACGCGTGCAGCCCGTCGTGGCATTCAGTTTCCGAAGCCCAGTGGCTCTGTCGCTGGGAGCACAGGGGCTGGCAGCTGTGGCCCTGGCCGGGGCGGGGGGCGGGGCGCGGGGGGGAAGCCACCTGCCCTGCACAAGGAGAACCCGGCAGGCGGACCGGTGTTCCCCGTCCTCACTGCTTGGTGGTCGCGCTTTTGAGTGCGGCCTCACGCGTCCTCACGCGGGCTCGGAAGCTCTTCCTCAGGCAGATGAGCCGCCGCTGACCCTGACCGAACACAGCTCGGCCCAGGCCCTGCGGGGCTCATGTCGGCCCTCTCGGCGGTCCAGTGAGCGCGGCCGGGTCAGAGGGCGGGTCAGAGGGCGGGTCAGCGTGCCGGGGTGCCTGGGAACGGGACTCCATGTCCCAACGGTCTGGCCCAGTCCGCTCTGGGGGGGCCGCCCCTTCCCGGCGGCTCTCTCTGTTCTTTGGGGCGTGCAGTCAGGAGCACGTTGGGGTGCTGTCCTCGTCCCTGCGGTGGCCTGAAGTGCTGCCCTCGGGCCTCCCGAGGGTGAGTGGTGCGTTTGTGCGGGGCTGGCCGGCTCCTTCCTGTCCTCTCTGCGTTCGTGTCTCGGGGTTTCCCAGTGTGCTTGCCACTCGGAACTTCCCCCAAGTTTCTTGACTCTGCTAGTTTAGAAATTGCTGAGACACAGCTTTTCAGAGTTTCAGAAAATAACCGAGGCTGTCTGGAGACCGGACCGCCGATGAACAGCGATCGGATAGGAAGTGACCCGGCACACGATCAGCGGCCCCTCTGGGTTCTCTCGCTCCTTTTTTTATGGGCTGCATGTCGCGACCCCTTCATTTTTCTCCCCATCGCGGGGTGACCGCGGTGCGGCAGCCGCTGAGCCGCCCGGATGCTGTGTCCGGCAGCGGGCGGGGGCGGGGGCGCGGCCGAGCCTCACGACCCACGCGGCTGTCAGATGCGAGCTGTAACGTGTGTCCTTGTTCTCTGTCCCCCCCCCTTTTTAAAACAGGCTGCAGATACTTTGGCCGTGAGGCAAAAAAGAAGAATTTATGATATCACCAATGTCTTGGAAGGAATTGACTTGATTGAAAAAAAGTCAAAAAACAGCATCCAGTGGAAGTAAGTGGCGCAGCGGTCCTCGCTCCGAAGCCTTTGCTTCTCTTCCCGACGCTCTGCTCTGTGACCCGGCCTCCCCCCGCCTCCCTGTGCGGAGTCCCCCTGCCCTTCCCCTGCCCGCCGCGCTGGCCTTCCGCGTGTGTCCCTGTATGTCACCCCCGTCTTAGGGCATTTCATTGCTCTCTCTGCCGTTTCACTCAGACTCTTAAAATTCAAATCCGAGGCTCCCTCAGGCTAGTCACGTGCACACCCACACACTGCCCTCCGCTCCATCCATCCCTCTCTGCCCAAGTGTTTACCGGCCGGTTAACCGATACAGACTCGGCAAGAACAGACGCTCGGCCTCACACACAGGAACGTGCACCTTCTGAGTCGCTGACTGAAACGCACGTTGTCCTTCGTGGACTGTTGTGTGGTCGTGCGTTGGAATGTGACAAGTACCTTCCGTTCTTCAGCTTTTTCCTCTTGGGCCTGGGGTGTTTTTTGTTTTGTTTGTTCATTTGTTTGTTTAGCTCAAATCCCACCAAAGTATTTAAAAGTTTCTATTTTACTTGCATCTCGGTCGACACATGCGACTTCCAGATGTGACTGTTTGGCTGTGACAGCTTTTTAGTGCCTCAGTCACCAGCCTTACCTTCCAGAAACTACTCTAAAACACATTGAAAATTTTGCAATTTGATTGTTCTTACGAAAAGTTTTCTAAGCAAGCCTGTTCAGAGGTATGGCGTTAAAATGTTGTAGGGATGTTAATCCTTGGTTTTAGAAGTGTAAAGATTGTTATTACATACATAACAATCAAGCACTGTCGGGCTGGTCTGAAGCCGCGGGTGTTCATTCTCGTCTGGCTGAAGAGGCGTAGGTGCTGGCTGCAACACCACGGAAGTCGTGGACAGATTGAGGTGTCTCAAAGCCGAGATCAAAGACCTGGAGCTGAAGGAGCGAGAACTCGACCAGCACAAGCTGTGGCTGCAGCAGAGCATCAGAAACGTGATGAGCGACGCCATTAACAACAGATATCCTTGAGTGGCCGCCGTGCGGTGCCGGCGCGTGTGTGCCCGCATGGCGTGGTCTCCGGGTGGGGTCAGCTGCTTGGTCCTACTGCTTCCAGAGATTGAAGTTTTAGGAGAGAATGTCACGTTTCAATTTTGTAATGTTTCTAATGGTCTTTACAAATATTTAAATTCTTTACCCTTTTGAGTTACACAGCACATCCGTTAACGTCGTTCCCGCCCGGCACTGAGGTCCCGTCTGCCCGCCAACAGGACGTAGCGTGCCGGCCGGTGTGCTCCGGCCTCGCAGCAAATGTCGGAAGGCATCATGCAGTTCAGGGGTGTACGGAATCATTACGCCCCGTGTTCTGAGTGGTAAAAAGCCAATCTCGGAGTTTTGAAAAGTGAATTCTGGTTTAAAAATGAAAGAGCATGGGCCCGCAGTCAGTCCAGGGTGCTTCTGCCTGATGTTCGTCCAAGGATGATGCCCGCCAGCGGGGCCCGGGGCTGTGCACCGACCACACAATACTGGGGGGAACCCGCGCCCCGCTCCGCGTTTCGGACGGCACTGTGCCTTCCCTGATGTCCGTGACGCCCTTGGCTCGTGAACGTCCCGCCGTCCGACGGCACGTTTAAGCCCCTGCCGCCCGCCCTGCGCCCTCCCGTGAGCTCCTGACTGTCGCAGACGGTTCGTCTCCATGCCGTCTCGGTGCCCGGGTCCCTGATGCCCTTTGTTATTTCCTTCCTGTGGACCAGGGCTCCTTAAGTTTGATAACACGGGGGGTCCAGACTGTGCTGTGGGCCCCGAGTCAGGAACCGCTGAGCTGGCTGAGCATGGACTTGGCGGCTCCAGCCGCCCGCACCGTCCTCGCCGCGCGGGCTCGTGTGGTGGCGCAGCCTCTCCCCCGCCACCGCCCTTCGCCCGTCTCATTGAGGGATGCTTTCTGTCTTCCCCCAGGGGCCCCGAGACGCCACAGAAGTCAGAAGTGGCGTCTCAGCAAAGGACGGACCCTGCTCTTAGGGCCCTTTATCCAGCTCCCTCTGCCGATCGGGCTACAGACTTCTGTCCCTTTTTATCTGACCGCGCATGGTGGTTTTGTCTGCTTTGGCCTCGGACTTATTAACTTAGTGGAATTGCCTAGACCTTGATAAATGTCGTTCCTTAACTCTCGTGACAGCACGTTCTCCTACGTGACTCACGAAGACATCTGCGATTGCTTTAACGGTGAGTGCCGAGAGCAGACGTTTCCTTACATCCTTTCTCTGCTCAAGTCGTTGAAGGTAGATGCAGAGTGAGGCGGAAGCCGTGTGCTCGCCCTGTGCCACCGTCATCAGGAGTGGGGACGTCCTGTGTCACTCTGCAGTGCGGGGTGTGGGCAGGCTGCTTTTCTGTCTCATGACAGTCACTGCCTGCATCGGTGGGTGGAAACTGGGTACGTGGGCCAGCTGACTCTGTGGTATTAAGCGACGGTCTCAAAGTCACAGTTTCAGAGTTAGTGACGAAACTTGAGCTAGAGATTGGTTCTCATCGCACCGTTTTTGAAACTATACAGATGTGCTGCTCACAGGTGGAACCATTAGAGGAGCCATTTTATAGCCAGGAAAATTATTTCTAATCCCATTCCATCCCCTGCTTCCGTGTTCTGCCCTTGAATTGACAGCATGCTGTGTTAATAACTACAGGGTTAGGGGCCGTGTTCCCATAACGATACATAACACAAGTGAGACGAAATGGAGCACGTGCATTTGTATTTAATCATGCGCAGCCTGTGTGTTACGCATGCACAGGAAAATCTGCAGGCGGAGTCTGGCTTTGCACCTGAGGCTGTGGCGGGGCATGTGGCTGTCGCTCTGCTTTGCTGCCATGTCTCGCACCTCCCAAGGAAGTTGGGGAAAGTACTCTTAATTTCAGCAGAGAGCACTATAGAATTTGGCTTCACAAGGAAGCTCACTTTAGCTGCAGATTTCCATGCATCTTAACCGGTCTCCAATGTCCCCAGTCATTTAAGTAGTTGAAGTATTTCAAGTGAACACCGTTGTTTTAATTGTGGCTAAAATGTTTGAAGAATCTCAGACTTTACGTGAGACTGAGTGAAAGCAAAATAAACTTGAGCCGAATGTGTCCACGATAATAAATCTGACACTGAGCGCTGACACAGCCCTCACCGCGTCTGCCCCCTGAGCAGCCCCCTGCAGCACGTCACTTCACCCCATTCTCAGAAGTCAGGGCCGGAATCCACGGGCACTAGGCCTGGGGTCATAGCAAGCACCCAGCTCCCAAGCCCACACTTGCCTCCAGGCCAGGATCAGTCGTGTGTTCTGAAATTTAAAAATCTTTTGTTTCTTTGACCAGGTGATACACTTTTGGCCATTCAAGCACCTTCTGGAACACAGCTGGAGGTGCCCATTCCGGAAATGGTATGTGGGACAGCATCCGTTTAAACGGATCTGCTCTCAGGAGGGACAGGTGCATTTTCCTTAACTGAACACGAGCTACTTGTGTGTGAACACTTTTGAGTTGTCTGTTTAAGAGAGTTGGTCCCGGACTGGGGTGTGTTTAGTGCTTTGGTAAAATTGTGGGTGTCACCAAATGGGTCCTTCGAAGTTTAACTTTGATCGGATTTCATTGGTGCTCCAGGATATCAAGGAATGAGTCATGGTGACGCCAACAGTTTGAAAAAGTCAATTTGACTGTATCTATAACCAGTATAACAACCTGAGAAAAAATTTCAATTTAAGTATCAATAATAATATAATGCTTCATATTAGGTCTTTTTCAAAAACATTTTCTGGCTCATCGCGTCAAATATATTTGACTCTGTGCCATATGAACGTATCATGATTTTAGTTTTCGGATGCAGAGTTCCTGAAACCAACCGATTGGACAAACGGGAGTGGGAAGTGATTACTGCTGCCATCCGCTCCCTGCCCCCAGCGCCGCTCGAAGCGTGTGCGTGGGTCCCGGAGCGTCAGGGTCCCGGGAACCTCTGAAATGCGGGGGCTTCACGTCGGTCGTTCCCGTGCGTGCCGGGTGGAGAAAGAGTATTCACTTGTGAAACAGTTGCCGTTTAAGACAGCCTTTGGGGATGGCC
>NW_011889061.1:1027835-1040882 GCF_000151845.1 Pteropus vampyrus | reverse complement strand
GGTCCAGAGCCTCGTTTGACAGCCATCCGGGAGGGGTGAGAACAGAATGGACAAGTCGCGGGGCTTCTCTGAATTCGTTGGTTGTGACGTGACTGTCAGCTGAGGCAGGAGGCAAAAACGGTCCCTTGGTTTAATCAACCTGTGTTAGTGTGTGCCCGGCACTGGGGCAGGGTTCGTGAGGGGAATTTACAAACACCCTGTCTTTCCGCTGCTCACTGAGCCACGCTCGCTCCTTTGCCCCTTCGCTACCTGCCCATCAGCCTGTCGTCCGCGGTTTCCTTCGTAAGGTTGCCTCTTAGAAACTCCAGGGCAGACTCTAAGGCCAGTCACCCGCAGGTGGCGTGCAGTGACGCGTGCCCCTCTCTGCCTGGCCCTCGCTGCCTGCTTTTTATTTGGACAGTGCTGTTGTAGAGAGTTGGTAAATAGTCTCCACTCCAATTCAGGAAACTGTGCCATCCCTAATGGTGAAATAGCTAAAAGTCTAGAAACGGGTCTGGAGCGGGGGCGAGGGCGCGCCCGCCCGTGTGGGATGCCCCGGCTCCGGTCTCCCTCACTGGGCAGACCGAGGGGCGGCTCTGCGCGGTTTGGCCCAGACCCGCACGGCCACCGGCTCCCACCGGCCATAGCCTGAGCAGTTAGAATGTGTGGTCTCGTATCTGGAGACATAAAGGTGACTTGGGGCCAGCTCAGGGGGCGTGACCAAGATAGGACTGAGCAGACAGTCGGTGAGAACCGTGACAGGGCCGTGGCGCGGGCAGGGCGGGGAGACGGGGCCTGGGAAGCGGAAGGCAGGGGGCGTGGAGCCTGCAGCTACACAGCCCAGGAAGATCAAGGCCAAAGCCAGGGGGGAACGGGGTTAGAAGGAGAACACGTGAGGAATGCTGTTCGGGCCAAGTCAGTAGCACTTCACGTGAGACCTGGGGATGAAGGGCATAGGAGGAGCGGCAGGTGACGTCGAGGTGTCAGGTGCGGCGGTCATTCTGGGAGGCGGTCAGCTCGGTCGCCCCCTTGGGTTTGAGGCTCAGGAGCCGCGCCCAGTGGAGCGGGTGCTCGTGGAACTCTCCCCCCGAGGTCCAGTGCTGTGAGCCACACTGCCATTCGGCCACTGCTGTTCGCTGTGTGCCATTTAAACAGCCACCCTGTGCTGCTGAAGCAGAGACAGACCTGTAACACATGTCACGTTTCTGTCCCCAGCCGGGTCTGTGAGTGCAGACATCATCGACGAGTTAATGTCTTCTGACGGTGAGTGGTTCAGAACTTTACTACCTACTTAT
The DNA here is from genome assembly GCF_000151845.1 of Pteropus vampyrus. Classification (NCBI taxonomy): domain Eukaryota; kingdom Metazoa; phylum Chordata; class Mammalia; order Chiroptera; family Pteropodidae; genus Pteropus; species Pteropus vampyrus. The sequence goes on along the minus strand of NW_011889061.1, from coordinate 1,039,608 downwards.
TAGTTCTAGAAAAGCATTACTGATGTGTAAGTGCTGCATGATTCTAAAAAAATGAAGCACTTGTGTTTTTTAACTGCTTAATGTAACTGTACTACGACCATTCATGAAAAGTGCCCTTTAATAATACTTTATAGTAAATCCTAGTCACCCGTCAGCATTTTCCTTTGCCCGCATTGAGGGAAGACTCCGTAAAGGACACGCACCTGCACCGAATAAACTCCTCAGTGGGCACAGTTGCCCTTTTCACTCCTGAAAATCTGGCCCACAAGAGTGCAGTAACGTATCCCAGTGAACAGGCGATGCGCAAACCCAGCTGTGTGACTTAACCCCGTGCTGAGGTCACCGTGCCGTGACCCACATCAGCCAAGTCATCACCTAACCTGACCCACTTCAGAATCCATAGCTACAGTACTGCAGTTACCTTAGTAAAAACTCTCCTGGCCTTGCCTTTCTGCAAGTTCCAGGATGCAGGGCCCTGGCTCCTGACGAACCCAGCCGAGACCTGGCAGGTGGCAGCTTTAAATTAGGACACGGTGCAGTGACCACTCAGACCTCTGAGCAGCAGAGAACATGGACAAGTGTATTAGCCGGAGTCTGCTCCCTACTCTTTTCAAAGTATTAGCTTATTACCAGATCACATACTCTGACCCAAAGTTCTGAATCACATATTTCAGTGACAAGTTCAACCAGTAAAAATTTTAACCCCTATTTCTAAAGCCAACATCTGTAATCGATCTTCAATACATAAACTGTCTTTAAACAAGAACCTTAAAATGCACACTGGCCTCGAGTCATTAATTTCGTTATTACTTTTCCTGTTGTCTACTTAATTTCTCGAATAGCGCGGGAAGCAGTTTAACTGGATGGGCGTATCTAGGGTGTTTTTCGAGAAGCATCATTACCTGGAGGCGGAAGCCGCCGCTGATGCTGAGTCTGTTTCGCTTGCAGTGTTCCCTCTCCTACGGCTCTCCCCCACCCCGGCCGACGACTACAGCTTCAACTTAGATGAGAACGAAGGAGTCTGTGACCTGTTCGACGTCCAGATACTAAATTATTAGATTCCAAGGGAACCTGGGACTGTTATCTACCTCCGCCTGTGTAACGTCTTAGACTTCTTAATAACCTAAGTATTTAAAATAATGAATGTAACGCCTTCTAGTTCACTGATTCTGAAGTGTTCTTCTCTAACACTCCTTTTTACTTCACAAAACTTCAACCACAAAAGCAAAGGGCTCTACAGCTTCGGGGGGAAGTGACGTAGTACCCACCCCACCCTCAGCTAACTGCCTTCCGGCTTCCGACTTCCCTTCTGACTCCAAATCTTTCTGATTTTTCCCCTTACGAGAGGAAAATTAAAGTAGACTTAAGGTCATCAAAAACAAAAGCATTGGCCAAGGACTCGTCACTTGTCTTATGTTTTTACTGCCACAAAACTGTCCAGAATTCTGTGTCCTCCATTCCAGAGGACGTTCACTGCCACTTCAAAGTGAAGGAGGGAGACGAGGCTGTGTCACCTTCCAGCGAGCAGTCTGCGAAGTGCCTTCTGTGTTAGCACTTTAAGCTCCTCACATTCGGTTGACTTCTGACATTCCACTTTCCTGGCCCAGAGGAAAGATCTGTTTGTGTAGTTTGTTTCTAAAATGTGCCAATTCCTGTACATTAACCAGATTTTTAAAAATAAAACTGTATAAAACATTGAATTTCTTGGTCGCTGCGGGGGGATCGGATGCATCGCCCGTGTCTTACAGCTGAGCCATTAACCGTGTAGCTTCGTCCACGTTAACTGGTTTGTGCTCATGACTCTGCTGAGGAACCTGGAGAGAGAGCAGCATTATACAGTGTCGGAAAAGTTAGATCATGACGGCGGACAAAAATGACACACATCACCTATTACCCAAGTCAACTTCACTAGTCACACCTTGGGAGACCGAACAGTAAATTCTCATATTTAGACTGTTTTCGCGTCTGCATGTGACTGCGTGTGCTGTCCACACCACACAGTCAAGCACAGCGGGCGCCAAGGACCCAGGCCACGCGCACATGGCGGGCTCCCATACTGTGCCGTTTCTCTTACTGGCCAGGACGAAAGGAAGCGGTTTTCACTCACCAGCTGTTTCTGCGCAGGTTCAAGGGAAAGGCCTTTTGCGAAGTTTGCAAGCTCCTTTTGTATATCTACAAAAGCCTTATTCACTCTGTTAACTTTTTCAGCATTCACAATGTTTATCTTTAAAAACAAAACAAAACGAAAAAAAACATTAATCCATGATCTCACAGCCATTAAAGATAAAATACATTCAACCTTAATATAACCTTATTAAACCTAAAAATACTTAAACATACTAATTTGTGGGGCTGATTCACACTAAAACTTACAGCCCTTCTGGGCAACTTAGGCAAAAGCTCTGGTTTTTAAAAGATAAGAGTTCGGTGGTGCTGCCCTCACCGGGACTTTGCTAGTCGAGCAGGCCCAGGCATGCACGGCAGGCGTTCCAGCCGACAGTGCTGTCACCGCACGTGTCAAACGCGGGGCCAATCAGATGCCGCCAGTGTCCTCTAACTGCGTCTCTGGGCTCTTCCTCGGCCCTGCCTCAATGGGGGTCCCCGGCCACCTCTGAGGCCCGCCACCCGGCCGCCCCCGTGGGGTGGTGGTGGTTCCTCATGGCTGTCACCGCCTGCCGACCCCGTGACCACCTGCTCCTTCAGGAGTCCTCTCAAACCTCAGCTCACGGACCTCTCGTGCCTGGAGTCACTGCAGGGTCTCTAATCCTATGGCCTCGGAATGGCCTCAGGCCTCCCTCGCCTGTCACTGCAGCCCCCTCCCGCCCCTTCCCCCAGCTCACTCACACTTACACCTCACTGCGACCTCCAAGCCACTACTTTCCAGACCTTGCACGCCTTCCACACCTTCACATCAGAGCCCACGACTCTACCCTTCCTTCCCTCCCTGAGTCAGACTCAACGATCAGCCTTTCCCGAGCCTGAAACAAGCTGCAGGAATCCTAACTGGCTGACCGGCTTCACCTCACGTCCATGTCCTTGAACTTCCGGTCACCGTTTACACTGCCCGGCCACCTCTGCCCTCCCCGTCAGCCATCACTGTCTGAGAGCGCTGCCCCCACGCTGCTGTCCACAGACCGCCTCTCATAGTTTCCAGTCGTGTGCGGGAAGCTTCTAGCCCGCTGTCTAATGGACTAGCACGCGCCTTCCCCGCCTGGGGCCTTGCACTCGCCACTGCCCGGAGCTTCCCAGCTCTGTGCGTCACCGGCACCTTATCATTCAGCTCTGGCTCCGATGTCAACTCGGAAGACAGTTCTGTGCAGGACTGTCAGCCCCGACCCCTCGTTGTAGCACCCAGCTTTATTACCTTTAAAGCGTTTCCAAAGTCATAAAACTACTCCATCAAAAACTTAGCTAGTTCACGAAAACTGAAAAATGTTACTTTCCTGTGGACTATGATGATAATACTAAGTCCTGGAGAGCTGACTCCACCTACTACATAATCTTAAAAACATTTTCTTGAAGAATTAATCTAAATGAAGAAATTTCCCATTTCCCAAATATTCTGCAATAAAAACCAAGAAAATAAACTCCTTTCTTTTCAAATTTTGCATTTTAAGAAAAAGCATTTTATCTTCACTTTACAGGTTTCTGAGTCGCACATTTTCAGAGAACTAAGAATTACTGAGGATAAAAACGGGTGTGGACTCAGTTAAGAGGTTCTTGAATAGATCTGAGCTCAGAGAGAGGGAGTGGTTCCCATATCGTGTTTTTATGATTTCTATGCTCTGATAAAGCTATTAAACTGTGAAGAGCCTCACACGTTTGCCGTTAATTTTTCTTTTCATACACTTGGATTCGAGAAAGGGTTGTGATTTTTCACCAGTTTTTAAAACAAATGTCTAAAACCCTCTTGCCTTTGCAGGAAAGGCTACGAACTCGTTTTAAATAACGGCATTCGGTTTTTCAGTAGCTTTACCGCATGCTTCGCTTGTAAGATATAAAGTCGGAGTGTTTAAGTAATTAATACTCACCTTCCTGAGTTTAGTGGTTACCGGTTTTGCTTTACTCTTAACCTTGAAGCTTTTGTGGCTGGCTATGTGAAACACATTCCTGGACTTCGGCCCTCTTACTTTGTTCCTGGCCATTGTCTAGGAAGGAAAGGAAAGGAGCTCAATGAAGCGGCACACGTTCACGAACTGTAAATCCATTTGAATTTTTAAAGGTACCACTTATATCTAAACAATTGCATCCTACTGCCGGTTATTTTTAAAGCTGCTGCACGTATTAAATTATCTCCGTGTCTTTTGCCGTCTGGATTTCCTGCTGTTGGACTGCAGGGGATGTCATTCTCTTCCGCATCGCCAGCACCTGGCCCACAGGAGGTGCCACATCAGTTCTGCGGGCTGAACTCAGGAATATTATCAACACAAGTGTTCTTCAGCTCTCTGCAGCAGCTGACAGTGGGGACCGCCACCATGCGCCCTCCTGCTAGCTCACATGCTACTGCACCATCCCGGTTCCTGTCACACTCTAGAGCTGACCCCTGTCTCCTCTTCCATGTCTTCACTTGCTTCACTCCCTCTCCTGCGAGCACCTCCTCAAAAGCAGAGTCCTGAACCCTGCACCTCCTGCCTCCCCCACCCCAGAAGTCACTTCACGACTTTCCTATCACTTCTTTGAGAATGGCTCTTGTCTTGAAACTAGATATTCTTTGTTTTATAGCTAAGAATTTATGCTAAGCCTGTAAATTCTACCTTAGACATATCTCTCAGATCTGTCTTTAAGTGCCTCTAAGGAATAATTTTCAAAATATTAATAGAAGATTTATTGAGCTTTTACTATGGGTACAAGTACTGCTAACATTTTATGTGCTTTAATTTACTCCTCACAACAATATCTCCCCATTTTACAGATTTAAAAAAAAAAAAAACTGATGCAAAGAGAAGTTAATTTGCCCACTGTCACACTGTTAGTATTCAGGGAATGGCAGGATTCAAAGCCAAGCAGTCTAGATGCAGATCTAGATCTAGTTAGATGATCCATAAATCTCTCATCTGTAAAAATGCAATACGAAAACAATGTGGCACTGTCTAGCTCCGGACTGGATTACCAGTACAGTCCCTAGGTCTATTTGGTTAGACCGTGGGTTGGGCAAACTACACCCATGGACCAAATCAGGTCATGCACCTGTCTTTGTAAATAAAGTTTTATTAGAACACAGCTATGTTCATTTGATTGTATTCCATGTGTATGGATGCTTTCCTGCAACAACTGTGGCCAGCGAAGCCTGAAATATTTAATATCTAGTTCTTTACAGAAAGATGGCAAGCCCTGGCTTGAGCCATCCAGTCTATACGGCATAGTGCTATGTAATGAACCTTCCCAATGATAAGTACTCCTACTTAAAAAAGAACCCAGTAGAAAATACATGATTATTACAGAAGCAGAAAATACACATAGGAACCCCTCCCAAATTAAATAATCTAAAATTCTCCCAATAGTAATCCAAATCCAACCACTCATCTAGTACTCATTAATCAGTTAGGACGCGCCAGGTACGCTAAAGAAGTTACATACACACATATGAAATATACACGAGACGCGCAGTGACAGGTGCTGTTACGGGCAGCATACAGCAGGGACTTGAGGAAGGCTCGTGAAGAAGGTAACACCGTAGTGGGGAGTGGGCAGGAAATTTCCCTGGCAATCACGTGGAAACTGATACAACAGACACGACCAGAAACTGGTCCCACGGGCCCGGGGTGTCGGCCTGGCCGGCCGGCCGCCGAAGCACCGTGCGGGGTAACCGAGCCCCGGGGCCACTGCGGCGCGAGAACTGCCCGTCCCGCCCCAGCCCCCGAAGCCCCCCGCCAGCCCGCCGGGAAGCTCCCCACCAACCTCTCGCCACACCTCCGACGCGCTCGTGCGGCCGCCGCGACCCCTGGTGACGCCAGCGCCACGCGCAGGATCTCGGAAGTTCCGGGGGAGGTGGCCAATAAAACTTCCGCTCCCAGCTCGTGGTCCCGCCCACCGAGCGGAGCCCCGCCCCCCGAGCCCGCGCAGCGACGCCCCGCCCCCGCGCCGAGCCCCGCCCCCGCGCCCCTGGCCTCCGCCGCGTCCCTGGCCTCCGCGGCGTCCGCGAGCCGGGAGTCCGAACGTCTTCTCTGTGGCTTCCTCGCTCCGAAAGGAGGGTTCCTGACGACACTGCGGGGCGAGGGAATGTGTAAAAATGTCAAACAACCTTAAAAACAGAACAAACGTGTTGGCCTTCCAGTCTCGTGTCTGTGTGCGTTTCCCAAGACGTTCTGGGTTGAGTTTTCTAGAAAGTGGGCTCAATCCAAGAGGATTTCTGCATTAAAATCGTGTTCACGTGTTTCTCCACGTCTTCTGTCGCAGTCATAGGAGAAGCCAGGTTTTAAACAAATGTGGAAGTACTGACAGTTATATGTCATTTTACATAGTAAGCGAAGATGCTCGCGCCTTTAGAGTAAGGAAAAACGACCCACTTCCACAGGACGTCGTAGGTCCCAGGCTTTGGCAGTTCACTGTATTTTCCATAATTCAGATGTCACGTGGCTTGTATATGTGCTTGTCTCTCAGCCAGGCCATGAACTCTTCAGCAGCCTGTCCCTTAGTCACCGTTGTATTTCCCACCCACGATTCCATATTTCCGATGTGACACAAACATTTGCTTACTGGCATAAAATTCCACACCCTCCCCCCCGCCCCCGTCCACTGAAAATGACTTCAAAGCTCCATCATCATGAGCGCGGCTGAAACATACTCAGAGGAGCCCTTCCTTTTATCTTCCCATAGCTCTGCTCCTTGAAGAGACCGGTGCTGACAAATATGTTTTCAATTTAAGGAAGAGATTTTATCCAGCGTAGTCTCCTGGCCAAATGCCTGGAAATCCTGAACCTGAACTAATGACAGTCACAAAGGAGGGCTTGCATATGAAATAGTCGAAGGGTAAGAACGGTCAGATGATAACACAAAGGCCCTAAAAATATTCAAAGGGTACACGAAGTCCTTTCACATTTTTCGCGATGCTTGGTTAAAATGCAAGTGATGGTTAAATGTACAGAAGTTGTGAAATATTCAGCAGGTGCATGTTTAAAACTCACAGTCTGCGAAGGCAAAGAAGGCAGTGTGTTCCTAAGCTAGTAACAAATCTCACCAGTGTTTAAAGCAAAAAATGAAAGCGTGCTGGGCTGTGTAATTATCAAGTTTAATTGATAAGTAATCACTCAAGCTGTTTAAAGCTTAACAACGATTTTCAGATTCTAAACAGACCAAAGTCAACAGTTTCTGACTCTCTTCTTTGCATTGTTTTATAACCACCCTGTCATGCTGAAATTTTGTTAAGAATTACATAGGCGTCTATATTTATGAGAAATACAACCAAAAATATTGAGGACTCTAAATCCTCACAAACATTTGGCTCCTTAGAAGCTTTTTTTATTTCCTTTTGGATTAGAACGTCATGAAGAATCATTGTAGAAAATTGGAAAATCCAGAAAAGCATAAAGAAGAAAATGAACAAACAATTTTTGCATCGTGACCTAATGCACAGACCATCTTTTTCTCGTTTGGATTATTGTAATAGCTTCCTAACTGGTTCTCCTGCTTTAATCTCTACCTAGCCCGACAGCCAGAGGAATCCTGCTGAAATGCTGATCAGATCATGTCATTCCTCAGCTCCGAACTTTCAATGTCCCCGTATCACTGAGAATAAAAGCCAAAGAATTTACAATGGCCCGCAAAGCCCTGTGAGCCCTCTAAAGCAGAGCGTTTAGCTGTTTTTGTTTGCTGCTGTATTCATTTTCTAAAGTGTAACAGATCTCCCCCAAATTTAGTTGCTCAAAACAACAATCATTTATTATCTCACGATTTCAGTGGGGATGGAATTTGGGTGGGGCTTGGCTCAGACTTTCAGTTATCTGTTGGCTGGAAGGCTTGGCTGGGGCTGGGGGATCTGCTTATAAAGCACCTGGCTCACGTGGCTGTGGCTGATGCTGGCCACCACCAGGTGGCCAAATCCTCTGCAGGAGGATGTCTGCCCAGGGCTGTTTGCGTATCCTCAGTGGAAGCGGACCACCCCCAGACTGAGGAATCCAAGAGAGTCAGGGAGATCTTGTCATGTCTTTTGTGACCTGGGCTCAGAATTCACTCACTATCGCTGCCACTGTGTTTTCCTAATCGTGCCAGTCCAATTCCGTGAGGAAGGAGATGCCCCAAGAGGCTGGCTGGTGCAGCTGCTCTGTCCCCTATGCCTGAAACAGTGCTGGCACGTAAAGGAAACCCAACCAGTATTTTGAACACTGAATAAATTCCACTGCTTAGATTTTTAAAAATATATTTCTTTGCAGCCTTTTTTTCAAGGCAAATATGCTATGTTGTTTATTAAAAATCAATATCTTTCTAGGTAAAAAGTACAATCTATAAATATAAACATGCTTAATTGTTCATAAGTATATTTTAAAATATATTTAATGTTTTTCTAAAATTACATCTTTTTGATACACAAGTTATTGCAACCGTCTTAGCATTTCTGTTTCTAGATTTTTTTTTTTCTGTTATAAAAACATTGTGGTGAACATCCTTTGAGGACATCTGCTACTATTTTCTTGGGGAGCATGCCTAGAAATAAGAACTAAGGTTATAACATTTACCATACAGCAATAGAGTGACATTGGCTTATTTATTCCAAGCCAAGAAACGATGAACTAAATTCTTTGATGACTGAATGATTTTGAATTGCCTGGACTTTTCAACATGAACCTGACGTCTATGCAACTTCACTTCCTTTTAAATAATCTTCGCTCTCTCCTTTTACACTTTCATAATGCGCTCGACTAAGATATGGAAACAGGATGTGGATAAATTACTAGGAAACTTATGAGAGTAAACAGAAGAACAAAAATGTCGGATGCAGGGTCTCGGCAACGTGTTCTCGTCTGACAGAAATGGCGAAGCGTTTGGCTCCAGTTTCTGAAGCTGCCATCTGAAAAGTGACTTCACAGGCGACTCGTTGGTGCCACCCTTTCAGTTTTGGGTCTGGAATTCTCCAGGCCTGACCTGCGGGCCCTCCAGCGAGTCCGTCAGCTTGCAAAGCTCGTGGGGCGACTCTCCTGGGCAGGTTGCATCATGCCGTCCCCACCTTAGGGGAACCTTCGGAACAGGAAGGTAAAGCAATCGAAACTCCATATGTTGTCAGCTCCATAAAGTCAACACTCCCCACGAGATATCGGATGATAAGACATTCCTGTGGTTAATAAGTCCCAGCCGTGCAAATCACAGGACGTCCTGCGGGAAGGAAACGGGGCACAGCTGGAGAGCACCTTGGCCTTGGGACTCTGCAGGCTGGGGCTCCGAGCCCCCTGCGTGGCTTGCCTCTCTCCGAAAGGTTTCCTGCTCGGTAAAAGTCAGAGGAAACATGCCTGTTGGGTTCACAGTTAGACTTCCTAAAAAGAACACTCGGGAAAATGTGCACCTCAGAGTCTGTGCGTACACTCTAATAACACGGCATCAACTACTTTGATTTTTCCTTAATACGTCCTGACACAACGATTTTTCTGGCTAGCCTTGTAACTCACAAGTGCTGCTCCCAGCACACAGAGTCCGGATGATGAGTGACGTGGCGACGACATCCGTACCCTTGGTCGGGATTCCTGGCTTGTCCAGTCAGTATCAATCATTTTTTCCTTGTCCGTGTGGGGCGGTTGGCAGCCTGAAGACAGAGACTCTTTGTTAAGAGGGCCACCCACAAAAAGGAGAACTTAGCGATTCGTTGATTTGAGGAAGTAGATTTTTGTCACTCCAAAATTTGAAAAAATGTAAAATGTAAAGAAAATTTGTAACGCGGGTACCGTGAGCAGCCAAACATCCTTCAGCTGGACCCACCAGTTACAGACCCAGGCGTCTGAGTCCGCGCAGGCGCTGAGGGTGGCTTCGGCGCCAGGGCCCCCAGCGCAGCGGCCCAGCCGCGAATTAACGCCCTGCGCTAAGGCCGCCAGCGCTGTCCCGCTCAGCCTTCCGGGGACTCAGAGCGCCCGCCCCGGCATTTCTTAATCCTAAACTCTCTGAGTATCCTGTCCCCCAATAACCTTTCACCCAGGAGTTCTCACTTCCATTTCTATGCTCACCTGACCCAGATGTTACATTGGCCTTGCAAAAACGGTTGCTTAAAAATTCTATCAATTTATCTGCATTCGGTAGCTGTTATCCTCTCATAAAGAAGCAAAGAAGCGTTCTCTCTCTGTCTCTGTCTCTGTCTCTGTCTCTGTCTCTGTCTCTCGACTCATGAATATTTGGGAGTAAGGAGGTTATAATCTATTATCATTATTATTCTTTCTGATCACCAAATTGTCCCAAATTCGGTATGAGATCTCCTGCAAGCTAGCTCCTGAGAATGTGGCTCGACATTCCCGCAGGCTCTTGGTGTCATGGGTGTCCCGGATTTCCGCCTTTCTGATAAGTGGGCAGTGGTGTCTCGCCAATGCTTTGGACATGTGATGGGGAGCATCTTTTCACATGCTTATCTGCTGTCTTTACATCTCATTTGGTGTCTGTTAAGGTCTTTGGCCCGTTTTTTAATCAGGTTCTTGTCTTATAGAGTTGTAAGAGTTTTTGTATATTTTGGATAACAGTCCTGTATTGTATGTGCACATTTAAATATAAATATATGTATGTACGTTGTCTTCTGTGACGAATGTGAATGTAGATCAGATCTTAGTCTTAAAAGTTCGGCTCATATTATATTGGCATAAATGAACCCAAATGTGCCAGAGACGGTGGATGAGGGGAGCCTGGATGCCAGAGCGAAACGTTTGCGGTACTTAATGCCTCAGGGACACTGCTGAGTCGCTGCTCCTTAAGAACTGCAGAAGCCGAGGGAGGCACAGGCTGCACTGTCGGATCTACGGAAGATGAGTTCAAGTTGATCCTTATTTAGGGGTCCCTAACAATGCAGTGGTTAGGAAAGAGGCATGCCTGGGACGTGCAGGTACCACATCCTGCAGCCGCCCTGTGGATGGCGGGGGACACTGAAAGCCGGCATGGAAACAGCCACGGTTCCCTCCTTGACTGGGTTCGCGCGCGTTGAGAAGTTCTCTTCTAGTTTGTTCATAAATAACACTGCACAGCTCAGTGTGGAATTTCTGATTGATCCGACTCACAGCCTTCGGCAGCTGGAACGGTACCGGTGGTCCTGGCGGGCCACACGGGTCTCTGTGCTTCACCGGAGCCCAGCACGCCCACTCCTCCGGGGCAGGACGCCAAGGCCCTGAGCCGGTCAGTGCAAGACGGCCACTCCCCGGGCGTCAGGCAGAGGCCCGGACGCCTCCTCCCCGCCAGGCGCCAAGGGCGGCCCAACCTGGGGACCCAGGATCAGTCCCCAGGCTTGGTCCCCTCACTCCCGGCCACAGCCTGCGGAGGGTGACAGAGAGCGAGCAGGACGAGGGCGGGGACCCCCAGGGCCCGCTCCGTGCGCCCCGGGCGGTCCCTCAGCCGCCCTGAAGCGTGGTCCGCCTTCTGAGCGCGCAGGAGGACCTGACGGGAAACGGGCCACAGCCCTCCGCGCGTCGCGGCTCAGGCCCCTCTGCGGCTCAGCCGCTGTCCTGGCGGTTCGGGGTTCGCGATCACTGGCTCCCGCCCGGCCGGACCCCAGGCCGTGACTCCCCAGTTCCCGGGCCAGACCTCCCGGGGGGCCCCGTCCGGGGGCGGGGGGCCCCGAACCTCTGTCCGCCTTCGGTCCTCGCCGCGCCACCCCCCC
>NW_011889061.1:1023539-1027685 GCF_000151845.1 Pteropus vampyrus | reverse complement strand
CCGCCCTGTCGCCGCCCGACGCCGTCCCGCCGCCCGGGCCATGTCGCGGCTCAGCTGGGGCTACGCCGAGCACAACGGTGAGCGGGGCGCACGCGGGGTGAGCCGGGTCCCCGCGCCCCAGCGCCCGGGAACTTTCCGTGGTGACAGCACTTCGCGGTTCCAGGCCGGCCGGGGACACACGTCAGGGAGCCGGGGGCGACCTCCCTTCCGGTCTTCCAAGCCCACTCTTCACTTAGCGGGGGCCGGTCCTGGAAAAGGTTTGAAAATCCGTCCACGACATTTGCCTGACTTGGACCCAGCTCCGAAGGCGCGGGGCGCCTTCCCCGCAGCCAGCAGCGACACGTGCCACCGCGGCGTGCCCTGTGCCACGGCTGCTGTCGCTTTAGGTGCTTTCTGGAAAATGAAGCGGATCTGGGTCCGTCTCCACAGTCTCCCTCCCTTCCCCTCTCGTCCCGGCGGGCGCGGAGCGCTGGCCCAGGGCGATGGAAATTACATGTTGCCAAAATGTATTTATTGATGGAGCAACAGTAATGAGATACATACTTTTCTTCTCGTATTTTCTAAATTATTGAAAGTAAACCATGTTCATGTTTTTTCTTTTACATTAAACTGTACAGATTATTTCAAATCCTGATTATTTTGAACTGATTGCAGTGACGCCAAGAAAGCCTTATAGTGAATCACTGTCAAAATTAAGTCTGTGAATGATGATGATAATAATGATAATCATACTTTCGGATTAACGTGTATGTTATTGAACAGTACTGTACAGTCAGATTTTATAGAAAGTTTATTTTCACAAAGAAACAGGAAGTTTCATTTCTAATTGTAGCCTTCCAAGCTTTTGATTAACTCGACAGTTTAAAAATGGCAGTGGATGATATTTAGAACTTTCATAATGAAAGGTATAGTTTAGGAGGATTTCCTTTTGACTGAGACTCTAATTATAATCTTACATTTTCTAAATTCCAATTTATGTTTGGGAAAGAGACCCGCAAAAGAAATTTCTTTTTAAAACAATGCTGTTATATAAAAAAAAAAAAAATAGATAGATAGATGATAGATAATTTAAAAAACTTGTTTCCTCTCTGCCGGAATAGTTTTTATTATTGCTAATTAATCGTTACTGCATGTCGATAGTACTTGAACTATGGTGAGGAAGAAGGATGTTTTTGATCAATGAGTACTGACGACTCTTTAATATGTTAGGGTACGTTGAAGCTCATCTTCAGAACTTAAAACACCCGTCTTAGGAAAGCCATTGACAAGGAGTGAGTTCATTGTTTCACTAAGAATTGCGGGGCCACCCCCTGCTCTTAGAAGCGATGACGATCTGGGGGCCACATCTGCCAGCGGATCAGCTGGCAAAAAAGCCTACCGGAAGGGTGGTGTCCTGAGGGGCCAAGTCTGTTGCTCACATCCTGGCAAAAGCAGTGAGTGGACAGATAAAGGCCTTGGAGGGGGCTGCCCCCTCATAAAATATGTGGAACCGCTTCCACGAACTGCTGAGAGGTTTTTGGTTTGGTTTAGGGAACGTGACAATCACTGAAACTGCATATCACTATGGATCGTCAAAAGTTCTTCGATCAGTGGAACGCCATATATCTCTACTTAAGAACTGAGTTTAAATGGGTTTAAAGCTGGATGTTTTAGAAAATTTAAAGAGAGGGGCCTCTTAAGAGGCAGGGAACTGGATCTACCACAATGGTTAATATGTAATATTGAGTATTTGATGTAAAGTGGTGTCATTTATATTTTACTTTGGTTCGCCTCTGCTTTTAAAAATCGTTCTGGTTAGAAAGAACTGGAAATAGGAGCGTAAAGGAATTAGGGGAAAGAAACCAGTTCCTGATTGGAAAACATCAACTACATGTTGTGACCTGCACTGCGTGTTTGCAATCTGATTCTCTGTAGGCTAATTCATACTTGGTGGCAGTGAAACAAAACTTTTTTCACATAAAAAAAATGGACTAGAAAGGTAAGTGAGAATATGTAATAAGTAAGGAAGTGTAATGCTTTTTTCTGTAACGAGTTGTAAGCAAGGACTCGTGCTTTGAAATCCAAAGTGTCAGATTCACAGAACGACTTGGACGTGTGCGCGTGGCGAGGTCCCCGCGCCGTGACTTTTTGTACCTCGGCATATGTGAAGGAAGAAATGTGTGCTTTCTCCTACACAGAAATGAAGAGTAAAACGGGGCATGAGATGTAGAGCTCGAAGCCGTTGCCGAATGCGATGTGTTTGCATTTCCTGAAATTTCATTCTAAATCTTACCTTTTAAAAATGCTCGTTGCCGTTTATCTCATTAATCTTCGGTTTCTCTTCCATCTCAAGCACAATCCGTTGCTCTCGACAAGTATTTGTTGGGTGAAATAACTTCAGTTCTTTGCTTTTGGTCCCGTGCATTCCAGGTCCCATTCACTGGAAGGAGTTTTTCCCTATTGCTGACGGGGATCGGCAGTCTCCGATTGAGATTAAAACCGAGGAAGCGAAGTACGACTCTTCCCTCCAGCCTCTCAGCATCCAGTACGACCCGCGCTCGGCCAGAATCATCAGCAACAATGGCCATTCCTTCAGCGTCGACTTCGACGACACGGAGGACAAATCGGGTTGGTGTCCTTTCTACTTTTTCTTTTTTTTCTGGCATGGGGTGAGGGGCTTGGAGGGTCGTGTGGCACTTTCTAGTCTCTGATGTTTGAAACGCCTATGCGTTGTATGTTTTCGATAGTCCTTTGCTGGAACTCATAATGAAGGTTTTTGGGGGGGTTACTTTATGGGATAGTGTCTTTCAGGCTGTCAATAAATAACGGAACCAGCGAATCAAACTTTAGTACCATTTATATATAATAAACTAAATGAAAAAGAAAAGAGTATTTCCTTCAAATGAGCATTTAATCCTTCTTCAAGCATACCTACAGTCCGATTTAATATATGGCATCAAGTTTAAAAGTAAAATGAGAAAGAAGATTAGACAGAATCATATTTTAAGCCTTCTGAAATTTTTAAAAAATTTTTGCCTAATATTAGGATGATGCCGTATTTGTTCTATTAATGATAAAGATTTAAAATTTAAAAGCCCCTAATTGGAAGAAAGTTTTCACTTATTCATTAAGCTCAGCTTTAGTCTAGTAATAATTTCCCGTATTTATATAAGGCTATGATTTTAGCAAAAGTTATAAGCCCGTAAAATTTCTTCCTCATATTTATCAAATTTATAAAAGCGATACATATTATTCATAGCATTGTGAACAACGTACAAAGAAAGATTCTGACATGGTATTTTCAACCTTTCGGCGGGGGAGGGATCCCCTTATTATGCGCATTCTGTTGCCTTGGCTCTGCGTGCTCCGTTTTGTGAGTCCGCGTTGATAGATGTGGGCGAAGTCACGGGCGGGCGAGGCCGTGGCCCAAGGCTTCCGAGTGTGAGGTTTACAACACCTGCAGTCACAGCGGGATGCTGTTTTCAACGTCTCGAATGCAAAAAACTGAGGCTTACGCTCCTAGTTCTAGAATAAGAGGTCAATATCCTTCCCCTCGGCCTTCAGTGTTTTCCTTGTAATGTGGTACCCTGAGTCATAACCAGTTCCTACTCGGATGTGCCGGGGACGGGCCAGGTGTCCCGTCTCCTCCCTCTGCCCGTCTCTCTCTCGTCATTGCAGACTTGGCATCGAGCAGGGTCATGAGCCCACAGTAAGTGCTTGAGGCTTGTGGAATGAATGAGTAACCCAGTGTGCGCCTACGAGGAGCCAGGCTTCGGGAAGCTTCTCCTGGCCCTGCGCCTGCGTGATTTACTCCGCGTCTTCAGTCTCCCCTCAGGGCAACTTTGTCCGCTTTGCTTCCTGTTCTCTGCTCACTCACCGCTCACCGCTCCTCGGAATAGGCTCTGTAGCCATTCCGGGTCCCTTCGGGAGTGACCCTGTGCCCCGAAGTTTGTGGAGGAGTGCTTCTCCAGGCGAGGTCTCTTTCTCTTATGTTAGCATGTGTATTGATCCAGGCCCTGTCCTAGGTGCTGGGGACACAAGGGAACAAGCTAGATCTGCCTTAAAAGGGTTTGTGTCTTCGCGGGATGGACAGTGAGTGCCTGAACAGACAAACGTGGTGATTTTTAAATCAATTTCTTTTCTCATTTTGTCGCCAGCCTTGCTTAT
>NW_011889061.1:1005672-1022274 GCF_000151845.1 Pteropus vampyrus | reverse complement strand
ATTTTTCGGAGGGCGTTGACAAGAGCTATTTTTATTCATTGTAAAGAAATCTGGACCAAATGGATCTAAAGCGGCCCAAACCATCAACCCACCAATATCTGTTGATTATGTACGCTCCTGATTTTTTTCCTTGGGCAGTTTTGAGAATTGTAGGAGTTAAGGAACATCCCGTCCAGCCTCCTAATTGAAAATGGGCTAAACAAACGCAAACACGGCCAGGAAAGCCGAAGCCCACGGAGGCTTACGTGAGCTCGGAGGACGACCGAACTTGGCGGCTGAGCTAGACCTGTGCCCAGCGAGCTGATCTGGCACCGGCACCGGCTCCTGATCGTCGATGGCCGGCTTCGGCTCTGGGCGAAGGGAGTCAGCTGGGCTGGTCGGGACGACAGCAGCCTGGGTCCCTCCTGGGTCCCCACCGTACGGCTCACAGAGGCCTGTGCCATCGGCACGTGCACGGTCCTCCTCGGCTTTCTCGCCCAGCGTAGAGCGTGGCACGTGAGACCTCCTAACTCTTCTTATGTAAGGTGGCTCATTCACGACAGATTTTGAGGATGTGTATTATAGACATGCCATCTCGGAGAGAACGGAGTGATTTAAATCAAACTGTCATTAAGGCTGCGCCTCCCCGATCCAACACTCACCCCTGCTGGGCAGCGGTGGGCGGTGACACCTGCGCGTGGAGTATTCGCCCCCCCCGCCCCCCACCCCCGTGCCTCTCCGTCCTCCCGCATCCTGTGCAGCCTGCCCATTGAGCGATTCCGAGGAGACGGTTTAAGACTATGTTTTCTATTAAGAAGCTTTTCCACATACTTAAGATTTAACTCCATTGCCACAGTTTCAGAGATCATGTTTATAACAGCAAAATACTAAAATATATCCACCAAAGTGACAAAGATATGATCGATTTTTAAGAAAGAGTTAATTTTGTCCTGTATGTCACACTTCCCCAAGAAGGCAGAATTCAAGCGTAAACGATGCGCTCACTTTGCCAATTTTTGTAGCAGCAGCATCAACGGCAAAGAAGCACGAGCCGTGGCTCCCGTGGCCAGCGTGCTGACCGTGCCAGGCAGACGTTCGTGCTTGGTGTTCGATTTTCTTTGTTTTTATGCGGCGTTGCGGGGAGGTGGCATTACTATTCTGAGGTCATAGGCAGGAAAGCTGGAACTTCCAAGTTAGAACCGGCATAAGGTCACAGCTGGCGAGGAGGGTGTGAGCCCAGGCCCTGGGGACGCCCAGCCTGGCACGTGTCCGGCTGCTCTCTGAGTCTAGGACAGGGCCGCACATGACGTGTCCCCACGCAGGGCTGACGTGCCTCAGCGCGAAGGCCGATTTCTCCTATCCCTGCCCCGCGTGTCTGTTGTCACGTCCGGGAGTGTCTCACTTTCCAAGGTGTTCGTTTTCACCCCCGTCTACCTGAGGGTTGGACCACTGCCAGCCACACGTGTAAAGATGCCTCGGGGGCCGGGCATGCGCGTCTCTGGGCGTTGGGGCCAGGCATGCGCGTCTCTGGGGCATTGGGGCCGGGCACGCGTGTCGCTGGGCGTTGGGGCCGGGGCGGCATGCGCCATGTGGCGTGCGGATGCCTCTGCTGACGCCTGGCTGTGTTGCTGTCTAGTTCTGCGAGGTGGCCCGCTCACCGGGACCTACAGGCTGCGACAGTTCCACCTGCACTGGGGCCGCAGCGACGACCACGGCTCGGAGCACCGGGTGGACGGCGTGTGCTTCGCCGCGGAGGTGAGCCCCTGGCCCAGCTCTCCCCTCTGCCTGCAGGCCAGGGACACGGACTCCCCCTGCCTCGGCCCACGCAGGTCCCGCTGTGCGAAGCTCTGCTCCGTCAGCGTTCGAGCTGATCGTCCCCAAGGGGGCTGGCGAGGCGGCCGGGCTGCATCCCGGAGCAGCTGAGGGGCTGCGCCCTGTTATGAAGAGCAGCGAACGGGGGGCTTGGAGACGGCGTGACGGGCGCAGCCAGAAGCAGCAGCTCTGAGCTCTTTTCTCTGGGTCTCTGGGAACTTACTGCTTCTCCTTCGAAGGGACTGCTGGCAGGAAGTGGGGCCAGGTCAGGGGACGCCTCCCTGTGGAGGAGGGGGGTGACCCGGCAGAGGGAAGGCACAGCAGTGGTCCCACGGGGATATGGGGCCAGCAGAGGGGACAGGTGCCAGGGCTCAGTGGGAGAGGCCAGAGGGCCTGACCTCACCAAGATAGTCAGGGAGAGTCCTGGACTTCATTCCAAGTGCAGTGGGAGGCCGCTGCCTCAGGTGAGTCAGAAAGAGGTCGCTCTGTGTTTTAAGAGTATCATGTAAGCCACACCTTGAGGATAGATTTGGGGGAAGCAGGAGTAGATAAGGCTCAGGGAGGTACAGGTAGCAGATGTCGGTGCGGTTGGTGGGCTGGTGGGAGGCGCAGCCGCTGTGGGGTTTGCCTTCGATTGGGCTTGGGGTGGGGGTGTTTCCGGCTGAGACAGGGACGCGGCTGGCGAGAGAGGAAGTCTGGGCGAGGCCTCGGGGCTGGCGGGCACTCGAGGTAGAAAATAAACATGTTCGGGGCCCATGGCAAGTTCTCTGCTGGACGTAGGCCCCTGTGATCTGATGGAGTGAGTGACGAGGGGCCAGGAGGGGCCTCTTTGAGATGGCACGTGGGGTGACATCTGACGAGTGCATCCAGAGAGGGCATTCCAGCTGAATAACAGCATCGTTCAGAAATTGCCTTCCGATGGGGAAGACGCACGGTTTCTGCTTCTGCAGCAGCCACAGAAGCCGGACGTTCAGCTGAAATCGCTGCTGAACTGGTCAGGAAATGCGCGTTGGCTGCGTCTCTGCGTTTCAGGGCGAACGCGGACGCTGACATGAGCCATCGCAGTCCCGCCAGGGCGTCTGCTGGTTCAGCGCGGTGCGTGGGAGGGAGAAAGACTCGTGTAAGAAACACACACACACACACACACACACACACACACACACACACACACACACAGAGGCTTTTCGTGCCCCAGTTTTCCCTGGCATTTCAAACAGCGGGTGATGCGCAGCCAGCAGCCGGCCGCATGCGCTCGCCTCTCTTCATAACTCACCGGGTTTCTACTCGGCAGCGGCCCCTGAGAGAGCTGCTTCGCATCGGTCCCTGCCTGTCCTGTCGCCTCTCACCGAGGGAGCGGGGGCGGTGACCTGGAGCCGGTGAAGCAGCTTAACTGCCTTCCACCCCTCCCTCTGGGACAGCGTCCGTCCGGGAGCCGAACGGAGGTGGCTTCGTCACCCAGCGTTGTCGGGCTTCGATGCTCCCCAGGACTCACCAGCTTAGCACGTGGGGCCTCACCCGAGCGTTCGGTCTGGGACCCCGGCGGCCTTCCCCGACTGACTCTAGTTTTGTCACTCACCGGGAACCGTGGCCGGAGGAGGGCAGGGCTGGAGGGGCGCGGCGGGGTGCGCCGGGGCCTCGGTGCGCGGTCACCACGCCCTGGCTGGCCCGTGGGCCCTCACCCCTCTGCTTTGGTTTTCGGACAAAAGCGAAGAGGCGGCTCCTGCCCGGGTTCCCGTGACCGACACGTCACACGTATACGTACGCGTCACCGGTACATCCGTGCAGCTGCTTCGTCTGCATCTATGCTGGTGAGAATGTTTTGGAAAATCATGTTGGCATCACGCCGCGTTCCTCCCTTTCAGCTCCACGTGGTTCACTGGAATTCGGACAAGTACCCCAGCTTCGTGGAGGCGGCCCACGCGCCCGACGGGCTGGCCGTCCTCGGGGTGTTCTTACAGGTGAGAACCCGCGGGTTTCGTCTGAAATAACCCATCGGCCGTGTCGCACGGAGCGTGTCGGCCGTGAATGGACGGACGCTCCGCTGTTTTTATGGCAACGCTTAGTTCCAGGTTTAACGTGTTCCCTCTGAAATGGCTGTGAAACATCTCCATGTCCGAGGCTCATCTAAGGGCCCAGAGCCCCCCGGGAGCAGCGTCCTGGGGTTCCCTCCTCTCGTGCAAACAGCAGCGGCAGAGGCAGCGGAAGGAACTGAGGGGAAAATGTTCATTGTGGGCTCGGCCCAGGTACCAGTGTTCACAGACCCCGCACAGAGCGAGGCGCCACTTCCTGGGCCCCCGGTGGTTTGTTGTCCCAAATGCACTGACCATTTCTTATTGTTCTATTATTATTATTATTATTATTTTTGTCTTACACTCGCATGCGGTCAGACAGGTACGGCTGCCGTCACCCCGGTGTGTGGGTGGGTGGGGCACCTTCATTACACCACCCACTCAGCAAGGAAAAGAAGCACATCTGTTTCTCTGAAGAACTCTCACGACCACAGCCTGCCTTGATTCGGGACCTCGAATCATCTTAGGCTGAAAGTGGGGGACGTTTTCCTCTGATGTTTTTTTAATGCCACAATAGTCTGTTTGGGTCCAGGCTCTGAACGTCTCGCCTGGTTTCGTGGTGCAGCTTTTACGGAGTGTCCGAAGCAAGGTTTCTCTCGAGTTAATTTGTAGCTTAAATATTCATAAAGCTACGGAAATGGGAAGCGGTTGCTGCTCGTTTGGGGATCACATTTACAGTTCGGCCAAGGAGCCCTGCACTCCTGTTCACATTCTTCAGGCATGATAAGGCCAGACGTGAATGAGAGTTTCATTCTAAAACAATCACTGTTTATTCCGGGGCTGGCTTGGGTTTTTTTTTTTTAAGAATTTAAAAGTAATGACTGAAATAGAGTGATTCGGACACGATCTGATACAGTAACCATTTCTTTTGAAATTTCGTGTTTTCAGATTGGTGAATTTAATCCCCAGCTGCAAAAAATTACTGACATTTTGGACTCCATTAAAGAAAAGGTAAAACCAGTTCCTGACGACTGATGACTCATACACAGCTTGCTGTCTCCTGACCTCTTATGTCCCTTTGAGAACGCAGACCCCTGACCAGCATGTGCTGCCTTCTCTGAAGCGGGTCTCGACGTCCTCAACCAACTCACCTGTTTCCGCTTATCTCCTGAAAATTATGAAGGTGTCTCAATCCCCTAGAGTCATCACTGATCGGCCTATGGATGCACAATTAGTTCCTGTTATTGCCCTTTTCCAGAATAAGCCTTCGTGCAGCACATTTCAATGGCCACTTGCATGAAAACAAATCTAGTGCTTCTTAAATAAATCTAAGTGATGTCCTTCTTCCTCTAAAATGTTCAGATGAAGGCGGTAACATTGTTTAAGATACACAAGGCAGATACTAAGTAATTCCATGAATGAATAAGTTCCAGTGAAACTATATTTCGTTGAGTGTATTTTCTTTTTCTTTCTTCTTTTTTTTTTTTTGAAGTCTGCGTAGGACGTTTCTGGTATAATCTGTTCCACTCTCTTTTCTCTCCCAGGGCAAACAAACTCGATTCACGAATTTCGACCCATCATCTCTGCTTCCTCCATCGTGGGATTACTGGACGTATCCGGGCTCCCTCACGGTCCCCCCTCTCCTTGAGAGTGTCACGTGGATTGTTTTAAAACAACCCATAAAGATCAGCTCTCAACAGGTGCGTTAACTTTGTCCAGGCCGAACCTGATGCTTTGGAGGGAACGGCGCAATCTTTTCTATTTTTTTGTATTTATTTATTTTTAGCAGGAGAAAACCAGATGTTTTACACTGTGCACAGGGAATTCACAACGGCATGAAAATTCCAGAGACAGTGAGGCCACACTGCGTCTATATGATGTTTTTGGACAAAGGAGAAAGTGGGGGTCCTGGTTGCAGATTTCAGAAGTGAGAATGGGCGATTTACAGATAGTCGGGGGAAGGCTGACTCTCTAAAAGCAAACGAGCAAACGAAGCAACCGGTCCCGTAGCTTCTGCTGCGTCTGAGGCCTGTGCTTCCCTTCACAAAGGGGAGCGAGGTGGGACCAGATGAGATCTCTGTCCTGCTATAGGACGAGACCGCTTCTTCCCCCTCTTCGAGTGGGATGCAGACCCTGACGTGCGTGCAGCGCCCCTTTCGAGCTGTCAGCGTTTGCTCCTGTTTTGTTCTGTCCGAGATACAAACGGGCTGGGATAGAAACGGGAAAAACAAGAGATGAGGTGCTCTTAAAAGGTGGCGTTCTTCCTTCTGACCGCGGTCCCTCGGCCTGCCCCTCCCACAGATTTCACACTCAGAAAGCGGGCAGTGACCCCAAGAGACCCATAGTGCTGAGGTGATGGAGTCTCTGTCCTCTGTCGGCGTCGGGTCTGTTGATGAAATTCTGTGGGGCTGCCTGAGGGCCTCATGCTTTTCCTGAGCAGTGTGGGCGGCCGCCTGTGCTCTTCTTGGGAAGATGCATCCTCACTCGTTATTCTGAAACGTGATTAGAGACCCCTGGCAGGCCGGGCTGTCTGCAGCTCGGGACGACTCTGCCCAGGGCTCGGCACAGGGCCGTGGACCCTGAGGGTTCTGACAGGTGCATGCCGTGTGTTCGGGGTGCTGTGCGTAGTGGGTTTCGTCCTGTTTTCCTGTTTGAGTTACGCGTTGCAAAATCTTAGCAGGAACACAGTCCGGTAATTTTTGCCCCTGATAAAGCACTTCTGTTCCGGGCCGGCCCCCCGGCCCAGCTGCTTGCCTTTTCTCCCCCAAGACTGGAGCTGGCTCACCTTTACCACGGTCACGTCTACCAAGGTCACGTCAGGGAACACCCTCGCCGGGCAGAACTCCTGTAACTGCTGTCGACCTTGGCTTCGGGACGAAAGCCAAATCGTGGCCCGGGGCATACTTATTAAAAATGTGATAAAGGTCCGGATGAAAACCCAGAGCTTGACCGACAGGGCGTCTCCTGCGAGGGTTTTCGCACCATCGGAAAGAAGGCGGGTCGCGTCGCGAACAGCGACCTGGCACCGAGTGGGCGGCCTTCTTCGTGGGGCCCGTCTGCCGAAGCTCTCGCGTTCACGGGAGATGGTAAATCTGAACAGGCGGAGTAATAGTAAGCATTATAACGTCAAGGCGGTAACGACGACGTGCCGTGGTTTCCCTCGTGTGTCAGGGACATCTTTGTTCCTTAATGCCGCCTGGAAAATAACCGTTTAAAAACCCACCCGTGATTTACATGAGAATATATCAAAATATATGTTAGTTCCCTAAAATGCCTAAGGTTAACTTTATCGAAAAATAACTTCCTGTAATCTTAGGAATTATGATCACCCGCTGTGCGTTCCCCTCCGCATCTCATTCGAGGCTCCGTTACTTAATATTAACTATTAATGTGCTTTCTTCTGTACAGGAGCGTATATAAAATAATAGCTGAATTTTAGAGTGTAGGTGATCGATAACCCACTGCGAATCACTCCCTTAAATCTCCTGTAGCAGGAGCACTTTCCGACACTTTCGTTTTTAATCAGATTGAAATGATTATGAGTAAAAATCCGAATTATTATTATATGATATTATGGCGATTTTAAGAGTTAAAGAAGGAAGCAAAAGATATTTTACAAGTCCAACCCCAGTCTAACTGTGAGGAAAAACACCAGACAAAGCCCCGTGGCGGGGGCGGGGGGGTCCCTTCGGCGAAATACCTGCTCGGCACCCCTCCGAACTCTCGAGGGGATCATAAACAGGGTCAGTGTGAGAAACTGACATAACTGAGAAATGAGTGAGCAGAAAGGACTAGCAAGTGTCGCCCTGTCTGCCTGGGGCAGGTCCCAGCAGGAGCAGAGAAAGACTCGGGGTGAGGAACAAAGGGAACCTGGATAAAGAATCTACTTCGGTTAAATGACAGCACGTTCACTGGTTCATCACTTGCGAAACATGTGTCACACTTATCATGTAAGACGCCAAAAACAGAGGAAGCTGAGTGCGGGGTGTGCGAGGACCGTTTGTACTACCTTTGCAAGAATTCTGTAAACCCGAAGCTGCTGTAAAATTAGTTTATTTTAAAAACCCAGATCGTGGGAGGGCCGATAAGATCGTTCGGTTGCCTGGCTCATATAACATGAAGCGAAAATGTCTTTTGTGCGTATGCCACTGACGTAAGAGTTACTTTCCAAAAGATAATTTTTAATCTCAGTTTTGGCAGCTCTTTGTTTTTGAAGTCGCTGGGAAACATTCTTATTATTTATTTTCCAACCCTGCGAAGATTCGATCTTCTTTTTAGTAAGTTGGTGCCAATTTTTTTTCAATCGCTATTTCTTGCCAAGTCACTGTCGGACCTCAAGGGCAAATCAGATGGTTTTCATTTTCCTTTTTCTCATTCAAGTCCATTTTTCTCCCCAGAGTCACTTACTGAAATGCTTGATTTAACTTCTAGGCCAGTGGACAGATAGACCATTTTCTGATGCTTTGGATGACAGAGCTGTCATTCTCTTTGAAAAGCTGACTTTTCTTGCCAAGTCTATCTGGCTTACCCTGAATTATGGGAGTTGGCTTACTCGTCTGCTGAAATTCGATGTTCAGGGTCCTTGGCTGTAATTCTGTGCTCCTTTGAAAAGTTCCCTTTTCTCTTTTGTTATGAAATCGTTTGCATACGATAAAATTCGTGAATGTCAACGTGCAGATGATTTAGGTTACTGCGTATTGGGCGAAGCCAAGCACCACCGCTGGAGTTAACGCGGGTACTAGACCCCGGCCCAGAACGCTGCTTTGTGCCGCTCTGCATTCTGTGTCCTTCCTTACCACAGCCTCAGGCGACCTCTGTGATGCACTCACTAGAAGTTTGCCTTTTCTAGGACTTTTTTAAAATGGAATCATACAGTATGTTTGACTTCTTTTGCTCAGCATCATGTTTTTAAGGCTCACCCATTCGATTTAGATTTGTTACTAAGTAATACTCTGTGGTATCGATATACCACTATTTAAAAGAACCTATTTACCAATTGGTAAATAGGGTATTTGGGTTGCTTCTAATTTTGAGCTGTTAGGAAGACGGCTGTCCATATTTGGATGTTAGGGGTAAGTGACAGGCACACCTTTGCGTGGACACGTACTTTCATATCTTGTGGCAATACCTAGGACTTTTATTCTTTCTGTCTCTTTACTGAGACTTCCAGCTACTCCGCAGAAGATTCTCGTGCATTAAAGAGGTGCTGTTTAACTTTGTGTGATCCGCTATAGTTAAAGCTTCTTTAAAACACTGTAACTTCCAAATTTGGTTCACCTTGTGTCTGATTCTGTCGATTTTCTCTTTCTTTGAGAATGTGTTTCACTTTCTCGATTCTTCGTATGTTGAATAACTTTTACAGAGAGTTGTCTCTATGACTAAAATCGTATTTGAACACCATCCGAGGTCGAAGGGCCTCGGGCGTTTTCCGTAGTTGTTTGCAAGGCACAAGTATGGCAGGAACAAGAATGTTCTAGCTACACGAAAACAATACTCAAAGATCAAAATTCTACAGCGTGGCGACGCCGTGGTTCCCGTGAGAATCGGGGCCCCGCTGTATTGGGGTGCTTGTAAGTGTTCAGTGCGGTTCCGAGGGCGGGAAGACCCCCGCCGAGGTGAGCTAAGCCACGGCTTCAGCTCCCAGCTGAGGAAACTGCAGACGAGGGACAGTGAGGCCACGCGGCTGGCCGTGACAGAGCCGGGCACGGGCCTCGCTCTGAAAGCCGGTGTCCCTTTGCACTGCCCCATTCTGCCTTTGTAGGGGACGGTCTCTGGTTTCCAGACGTAGCCCCCGCGAGCCACCCCCGAACGCGTGTGTCGCGTGTGGACTCAGGCCTGTGTCCCCCCCACAGCTGGCCGCCTTCCGCGCCCTGCTGTGCTCCGCGGAGGGAGAGGCCGCCGCCTTCCTGCTGAGCAACCATCGCCCTCCACAGCCGCTGAAGGGCCGGAAGGTCAGGGCCTCGTTCCGCTGAAGGTCGTCACCGGTGGGCCACGCCACACGCGTCGGCGGTCTGCGGGGAGACGGCAAAACAAACCGCACGCACGGACCCCGCGAGCTCTCCGAGGCACCGAGAGGACGGGCCCCGTTTTGCGAGCGGCTTGGGCACCACGAAGAAAATCAGACCCTCTGGGTCAAACGGACGCGTCCGTCTCGGGTTTGCAGTCACCGGGGTTCAGGCGCCATGCGGTGACACCCGCCAGGCACGTCCGCCTCGACGCGGGAAAGGCCGTCTCCGCGGCCCGCACGGCGGATTAGACGCGGGCCTCGGCCACGCGTCTCCGTGGCGCTGGCGAAAACCCGTCTCCAGAACCGCAGACCCGGGACGCCGCCTTCTGTGCAAGGGCTTCTGCTTCCTGTCTTCATATCATCGCAGTTCATAAAAAGTTGATGTTTTTTCCGACGTGAGTTTTTGTTTGGATTGTGTTGTTGATTCGCACGATGCCTTTAATGAGTGAACAGTGTGTGTGTGTGTGTGTGTGTGTGTGTGTGTGTGGTGTGTGTGTGTGTTGTGTGTGTTGGGGCGGGGGACAGCCAGTCACTGTGTCTGCCCGTGGCTCAGAAACAGCTCCACATTCTGGCGGGCCCCCCCTCGGGACATGCGGAAGCCTTGATGGGTCATGCCACATACACCAGTCACCGTGACGCTAACGATGAACCAGCTAGTGGCTGTCGGGTTGGGTGCTCGCCATCTGATGGCGTTAACCTAGCTTGGAACTAACAGACCACACGGCCGTGCGGGCATGGCCGGTCCGGACACCAGGGCGGGCTGCCGCTTTGGCCCTGTGTGCTGGCCACAGAGCCGGGCTCAGTCATGGCAGGTCTCTCTCCTGTCACCTGGTGGAAACAACCACCTGAGCCTCGTACGAAGGTGCGAGCCATCCACAAACCCTTCCACCCATCCGCAGGGCAAAGCCCATCTCCCCCTAGGCACGTGCTGCGGCCTCTCGAGCAGTGTCGCGAGCTGGCTCTGGAGACTCGCGTGAGCCTGTCACTCTGGCGTCCTGGGGTTCGTTTGGGTGAAGGAGCATGGGACAGGGTCCTGTTGCTCTTTCTGGTACAGGCGCGACACCAAGTACTACCCTAGCGACCACCTCGAGACACGACCACATGCCACACGTCTATCGCTTTCCGAAGGAAGTTTAACTGAGTTTCCTTGGGTTTGATGATCTGTTTCAGACACCTCTCTTCCTCCGGATGTAGATTTTAATAACTGGAAATGATTCTGGGATAGCCAACTTGACAGGGTAACTGTCACACGGGAAATCGTGTGATGATATATACGGTCGCATAAGATGGGCTGAAGCTTCCTCTTTTCTGGTTGGTTGGTTTCCTGTCACGGTGTCCAGCTTGAGGTCGTGCAGGAGAAAGGTGCCTGGTTAATATTTAATGAGCTGAATATTTTCTTAAATTGTATCTTCGGTGATTATCCTGTTGCCTGTGATCGAATGCACGATAAGTTAACCGAACGAGTAAAATATGTTATCTCTTGAAAACTGTTTCTTCTTAAAAGAACACTTATTAACACTCCTCGTGTAACCACAAGTTTTAACGGCTTTAAAAACACCGCTTTTCCTTTTGTTTGCAAAGACTGGCTGGGAAGTCTCGGAGGACGAGGTCTGCTTTACACTGGGAGGAGGCCGTGGCTTTCCCCGGGGGTGTGTGGGACCAGGATGCTAATTACCGTGTGGCCACTTTGTATCTTGGGGCTTCCTATCCGGACTGGATCGGCTCCAGGCTACAAATTGGACTTTGTAACTCTGAGTGGTGTCCTTAAAGATCGCTGATCTATCTCTCTCTCGGAGGCAAAGGTCTAAGTGTGGGTTAAACCTGTTGCCTTTGCTCCCCACAACGCATATGGGATGCATGTTTGTTAACCATCTGGGATTTTCATTTAAACCGGATTCAACCACAATATAGGAAGCGAGACACGCTTTGAATTATATCAGGGATTTTACATGCAAGACACAGAGTGAGACGCCATTTCTACATCTCTTTTTAGAAAATCACTTTTAGACTCACAGAAGAATTGCAAACGCAGCAAACGCCACGTTTGTCCTGAATTCCTGAGAGCACGCTGCCGACGGCCGCAGCAAGCTCCAGGGTCTGCTTCCCATGAGCGAGGACACGACCCTCCGTGACCGTGACGCAGCTGAAGCAGCCGCCAGAGTAGCGTCCTGATCCTACCTGCTCCCTCGACCGTGGCCCGCGCTTGGCCGTCATGCTCCCCTCGTGCGGGCACCGTCCCTCGGGCTTCGGTTTCTGGCGGTCCTACCCTTGCGGAGATGATAGGCTGGTGCTTCCGGTGTCCCTCAGTCCGGGCTCCTTGTTCCGTGTTCCCTTGGGGTTACACACGGCAGCGAGAGCAGCACAGACGCCACGGGGAGCCCTGTGCCCCTCGGGCGGCCGACCCAGCTGTCCTCTCACGGAGCTGATGCGCTTCCGTCTCTCGGTAAGAGGCCACGACTCCTGCCAGGCTTGTCGTCCAGTCGCTCTTGTATCCTCTGTGATGAACAAGCCTTGGTGCTGGGGATGTGGCTCGAGACCGTGTAACTATCCCGTTCCTTGTCGAACTTCGAATTTCTTCATCTACTTCCAGCATGGACTGGGCGATTCCTACTTGACTCTGGGGGCTGTAATCTGTTGTTACCGCCGTCTGTTCTCGAGGGCAAGTTTTTCTTGGTTTGGCCTGCAAGCTGGCCTCTGTGTCCCTTTGACATGTCCCCCCTTCCTTCCTTTACGATATGAGAAGGTAAATTGCAGTCACGTCATCTCACGCCATTTGACCCAGGAGTCGTCACTCTGCTTCAGATACGCCCAGATTCACTCCTTCCGGCTCCTTCCTTGCGTCTCTGCTCCGTCCTCGTCGCTCTGTTAGTCTGCACGCCTGCGGTTGCCACTTCCCCTTCTTCTGTGACAAGCTGCCCTCGTCCCGGGTGGGGTCACCCTTACTCTGGACATGCCAGCGTTTCCTGTCTGAAGCTCGCTCGGCCCTTGAAGGGGATGTCACACGTCTGCGCTCGCCCATAATACACGGATTGCGAAGCCCGACCCTTAGAGCTCGTTGGCTGATGTGTAGAATTTTAAACTTATTTTTCTTTTTCTCAAATTTTACCGGGGAAGGGCCCAGTGGAGCCCCCAAGGACAGACGTCGCCGTGACCTACATCGACGTACCGAATGGACGACAAAACACAGAGACAGCGCCCCTGAAAGAACTCAGCGGGGCCTGTTTCTTCACGTCACCCCGTTTTGCTTTCACGGAGTTCCCTTCCAGAGGAGCTCGGCTCCCGATGCAGATGAGACGCGATGGGGTAGAACCAGGGACGCAGACGAGGTGGAGTGGGAGGCAGGGACCGTGATGGGTGTGAGTCACGCGAGTCACCGTCCGCGACGAAGCAGAGGCTTTTGTCCACATTAGACTTTCGAAGGCGATTTTCAGGGTTGTCATGTAATAAAAATCTTCACGCGCCGGTATCGTTCACCCACCAGCCTTTCCTCCTGGCGCGGGGCCCGGGCTGCGTACGGTTTCTCCGCCCGCCACCCAGGCATCCTGAGGTCACTGAGACGACAATGCCCAGACCCACGTCCGGTGGCTCCTTTTATTTGCTGTGTTTTTCCCTCTGGAAATCGGAGCCTAGACAAACGCAGCTGGACCTGCTCCCTGCTCACACAGTGAAAGCTGCTGTGGGGTTCGGGGCTTCCCACAAGCACACTTTCAGCTGGCTGTGCTCACGCGCCACGAGAGCTAGAAATTCGAGCCCCAATTATATTTCTCACTTTTGGATCCTATTATGAAAAAAGCAAAGCTGACTCTGGCTTCCCAACCAAAGTTTAGGAAAAGAGGGGGCACAGAGCTGTTTTCTTGCTTACGAGGACGCGCCTCCCAGGATGAGCAAAAGCTCCTTGTTACAGGTCACAGAAACGTGTCCTTGTTGAAGACCAGGAAGGCTGAAAAGTTTGCGAGGACGCATTCCATCTTAATTTTTTTTTTAATAAAAGAAAGAACTCAGATATATCTAATACTGTCTAATGCTCAGTAATAGGTTAATGCTTGAAGGAGTCCCTATAACTGATAAATGTTTACAGTCAACGAGTCAGTTTACCGGCAGGTCAGATGGTAGCTTTGAGATGGCTCGGGAAAACGTAATCACACGCGAGTGTTTTGTAACGACTTCTCGTGGCGGAGCTTACGCGTGAACACTCTGTGACAAAGTCGTCAATCCGAGTCCCAAACGGTCTGTGCTGCGTCTCCCACCCCGTCTGTCCTGGCACGGAATCAGAGAAATGCCGTGCACCTAAGCGTGAGCTTAATTATCTAGTAGACGTGGGACACACCCCCACACACCCACACACACAGAGACACACACATGTGCACACACGTGCACACACGTGCGCACACACAGACACACATGTGTGCACACAGCCATGCACACACACGTGCGCACACACAGAGACACACACATGTGTGCACACATGCACACACACGTGCGCACACATGCACACACACTCATACACACACACACGCACACGCTTCTGCCCCTTCGCTCCCTGAGACACAGCTCCGGCTTCCTCCCTCCTCTCCAGCCACTTCTGTCTGTTCTTCCCTCCCCCCTCGCTCCCTCCCTGATTGTTCCCTGACCCCAGTAACATTCAGGGTACCGGCGATGCCCGTATTTACCCCTCCAGCCCCAGCCCTTCCTCTCAACCTCTACGTCGCATTTCCGACAGCTCAGCCGCACGTGTGGCAGACGCTCGCTGCAGCACGTCCACATCGATCCCTCGATGCCACACGCCGTGCCCCTGCGCCCCCTGCCCCGGCAGCCTCCCTCCCTGCAGGGGTCTCAGCGTGTGGCACGAGCAAGTGATCGGGACTCGCTGTCGCCCTCACTCCTCTGTCCCTGAAGCCGCGCCGGTGGGTAGCGGGGCCGGCGGCCTCTGCTAGGTATGGCTCCCAGCTGCTCTCCCTCCCCGTCTTGTCTGCGGGGAGCCAGAGGGCTCCATTCCACCGAGACTCCCGCTTCAGGGGCTTCCTGTCACACAGGAGAAAACCCGGCGTCCTGACGACGGCTGACCGGGCTCTGGGTGGCCGGCTCACCTGCCGCCTCTCTGCCCCCATCCTCTGCTGCTGGCCCCAAGACAGCGCCTCTGTCCCTCTCCACACCTTGCTCTGCTGCACTTTCAAAGTGCAGAACAGATACGACGTCATGATACTTTTTTATTTCTAACACCGTCTGTCTCTCCCACTGGAACGCAGCCTTCTTAACAGCAGGGGTTTCATCTTGTTAACCAGGATTTCCAGCATCCAAGTAGTGCTTGGCACATGATAGGTATCGCTAAACACTTATTTAATGAACAAATGAATATTTTCCCACGCACGTTAAACATAACATATACATAGTTGGTCAAAAGGTACAAACTTGCAGCTAGAAGATGACTAAGTTCTGGGATCTAACGCCAGCCCAGTGAGACAGCCAGCAACATTGTATCATGAACTTCAAAGCTGCTAAGAGACTAGACCACAAAAAGGAAATGATAATTATGTGATGTGAATAGAGGCGGGAGCTAATCCTACAGGGGCAATCATGTTGCAATATATAAATATATCAAGTCAACACACTGGGCACCTTAAACACACAGTGTTATATGTCAATTATAGCTCAACAAACATAAAATCACAGATTCACAATACGGTCTTTGATTTTCTGGATTAGTTTTGTGCTTCTGTAGAAGACTGTGTCTAGATGTATATATAAGGTTTGGTATTATAGAGATCATGCAGTGTGTCCTTAAAAAAAAAACCTTAAAAAGATACCGCAGTCCTTAAGATGGCAGCGAGTGCAACCACACAGATACGTATAGGTTCGCGACCTGTCTCAGTGGTGTTTTAGGACTTCGACAGGCTTCTCTAACAGTCGTCATGCAGTGTTCAAAGGTGGAACTTACTGCCAAGTAGCAGACTCGCTCGAACGCGCTCCCTCATGATTAATGGATGCCGCATCTCCAAACGGAGGTGGTCACTTCGCCTCGGACCCTGTCTCTTCCCCAGGGGTCCTGCTAGGGCGCCCCACTCCCGAAGTGAAAGGAAGCACAGGAGAGGGCGAGGAGGGCGAGGGGAAGGACGTTCCGGCTGCAGACGGGCAGTATTTAAAAGGGAGACTGGGCAGCGGAAGAAAAAAATATGTTCACAGGAATTAAAGAAACTTTAAGAGGGAAAATGAGCATAATCTCCCTATGGGCAAAAAGGCAGGTGCCGTGTGTTAGGCCGCAGGGCGCTGTTTTCCTGCCAGCCACCAGGTGGCGCTGGTGGAGAGGAGACCGTTTCTGAAGTCCCGGGGGCGCCTGGTCTGAGCTCACTGTTTCCTTGCTTCAATATTGATGGGAACATCTTTGTACGTACACCCTTTCCCCGCTTTCCATCGTTTCCTTGCCTTGAATTTCCCGGAGTTTATTTAGGCCCCGTGGGCGCGGGCATTCACACGCGCTTTAGGCGGCGTGGCCAAGCCGCCCGTCCCAGGCAGCTCAAGGCCAAGGGCAACCTCAGCACAGTCCCGTTTGCCCTCGAAACCCGAAGCTAACGGTGAACGCCAGACAAAACCGCCCGCAGCACGGAACAGCGGCACGAATCGGCGTGTGGGGAGCCGCCTAGCTTATGGGGGCTGCGGACTGTGCGTCAAGCTGGACACTGGCCGCGGCCGGCCGGGCTGGGGCAGTGTCCGCCCCATGCGCACTGTGGCCAGGCGCCTGGGAGGAAGAAGGACGCAGGACACTCGCCAGGGTCACGGGGACCAGGGAAAGGGAACGAG
>NW_011889061.1:994572-1004553 GCF_000151845.1 Pteropus vampyrus | reverse complement strand
GGCTCGCGCAGCCTCTTCGGCGTTCAGGCCCCTTCCTCGGTGTCTTTGTCCCCTGAACCAGCACAAATGCTGTTTCCTCTTGGATACTTGTCTGTCCCCGTCCGCTGGGCAGAATGGTGATGTGGAAAGGCACAGCCAGTGACAGTCAACGGGCTCCTGGTAAAGGTCAGAGGTTACTCTAGAGAGATCCATGCGGAGACAGCTGCCACCCCCGCCTCCCGCCCTCCAGGAGGACCACCTAGATGCACAGAGCAGAAGGCACATCCGAAAGGAAGCAGCTCAGCCCGGGCCGAGCAGGGGCCAGTCAAACCTCCACGGCCGAGGGAAAACAGAACAAACCGGGAACCTGGGTCTCGCGTGTCCCGGCAAATGGCTCAGGTGACACCTGCATGGGGCACGAGCTGGCCTTCTGGCCGCGTGACCACGGGCAGTTCCGTGCTCCTGCCTGCATGCTCGTCTCCGGAGAGCGAGCTCTTTTAAGACTGTGAACGCCAACGCGGCGTTGGGTTTGTCCGGCCCCAGCGACATGCGTCTGTGGTGTCGCTAGGACAATCCCAATTTGTTCTGGGAGGGAGCAGTGAAGTCACGGTCTCAGCTCCGGAAACGACAGAAGTGGTTTCGTCTCCGTTGTCCACCGCGAGGGTGGCCGTGACTCTCACACTCTTCCTGACCCCCACAGTCGACACCCGAGTGTGGATAAAACGCTCCGCTCCCAGAAGTCGTAGGGGGAGCGTGTCGCGTTTCCAAGGGCTAATATTTAAGCTCGATCTTTCAGTCACATTCAGCAATAAAATGGTATTATTTTTTACTGATTGCCTACTAAATTATCCTAAGTATTTTTATAAAAATAAAACGAGTCCCAGTTCTTGAAACCGGAGTCAGTGCCGCTGCTGACTGGTCTGAGGCGTCACACGCGTCACATCTGTTTACATACAAAACCGAGAGTGGTGCGCGGTGTTTGATGCTGCAGAGTGTCCCCTGGCTGCCCAGCGCCACCTCCGCGCGTCACGGCCACCTCGCGAGGGTCTGCAGACGCGTAGAGCCGGGTGGGGGGCGGACCAGGGGGCGGCCAGCTGCGCCCGGACAGAGCGCGTCCTGCGGCCTTGTGCTGAGCTCGGCTTGCGCTCCAGGCCCCCTGCTCAGCGGTGTCGTCGCCAGCTCCAGGGGTCCCCTCTGCATCTGCGTGGTCCCCCGCTCCGGCTGTGCTGTCTCCAGCTCCAGGCCGCCCCCCCAGCTCCAGGCCCCTCCACTCCCTGCAGCAGTGTCGTCCCCAGCTCCACCCCCTCCCGACCCCCGCGGCCCTGTGGGCCCAGCGCAGGGTCCTCCTCGCTTGGGCCGGAGCCGGGGCGTCTTACACGAGGCGCGCGTTGGGCCGTGTGCCCAGGGCACACGCGAAGGCCCCGAGGTGCTGAGTCACAGTGCGGCCTGCCCAGGGACTGCACACGTGTGGGGGCACAGGAGTCTTGAGGGGACTGAGGGGAGGGACACTGGGACACGGCACTGAGGTCTTAAGAGCCATTTGGAACTTCTCCTAAAACTAGGGGACCCTTAGAGTGTGCTTGACCAGATAATTTGCCACCTAACATTTGAAACTTCGGTAAAAGTAACTTTAAATTGCGTCAATATATTAACGTATTAAAAAAAAAAAAGACAACCCCTTTTTGATTACATGATAACGAGATGACTCATTACTTGAATGTTCTCACTCTCATATGGGACGGTAATCCGCTTAACGTGCGAGGCACAAAATTACTCTGAACCTGCTCTATGACCCTGTACTGCGTCCTGTGCCCAGGGTGAGTCTGTGTATGGCCACGAGCAGAAAACGCGAAGAGAGAGGATGCGACATTTCACGGGCGCCGCGTGGCCCCACCATTCACTCTGAAACCTCTACTTCTGCTTGCAAACTTTGCCTCACTCAGCTTAACGCCTACGTCGAACTCAAGGCATCTCACTTTGCACCGACTTCGCTTTTCCCGTGAGCCCCACCCTACCTCCGGGGCGCTGTCCGGGCTGTGGCCTCTGTTCTTCTCTACCTACAGCTGACTTCCGTGGGCCTCAGACACGTAAGCACATATCGGGGAAGGCTTGTTGTTTTTCCTGATAGAATATTCCAAATACATCCATAGCTATTTGAAACCGAATCAGGACCAACCAGGCTGATGGGGAAAAAAAAAAAAATCTATATTTTTAACAAAGAAATGCAAAGGTACATAAATAATTTTATGCAGAATTCTTTAATTAATAACACAAAGAAGTATCGAGTTACATGTCAATTATATCTCGATAAAACTGGAAAAGGTAAAAATAAAAAAGTTGGAGCACTATGAGTAGAGATCTTCTAAATGTTGACAGATTGACGTGAAGAAGGTTTAATTTTAATAATCACATTGGTTTAATTTGAAAATTTGATGAAAATGTACTCATGGGCTGGCGGGGGTTGGGGGGAGACAAAGATTTCTCCCTTTACCTTATGAAATGAAATTTCAGAGCCCAAATATTACTAAAAACATTTTACAGATAAGTCACTGACGTTATCCTAAAGGGCTCCACCTTGAAACCACAGGCCACCGTCCTGTCTCTTCCTTCACCATCATAAAATTCTTGCGACAACAACGAAAACCAATCAGAAGCACGGAGAGTGTTAAAAGATTCACTGTTATTATTATCAGGGAGCCGTCTCTCACGGAGCATCACACTAGGGGTAGGTGCAGGCGAGGAAAAGCTGCTGTTTGTGGGTCCTTTCCATCTGTCGGCCTTCGAAATAAAGACCTAAGTCGGTCCTCACCGCAGACCCGGGAGACGGGTTAGTCTCGCCCCACTTTTCAAGTGGAGTAACCGAGGCCCGGAGAAGTCAGGTTGATGGACCAGGACGCGGACCCATCTCCGGCTAGCGCCAAAGCCCGCGGGTGCGTCCTCGTCTGTGTTACGTCCACCGCCGTCTCCAACGGGCCGTTTTACCCAGCGGCTGCCTGACTTGCGAGGCGTGGGAAAACACCAGCGCCCAACAAATTCTTGCAGAGGGAACGATTCCATAGTCATTTTTAACTCCAGCGATTGTCCTTTTTTCTAAAGACTTCGGGGGGCAGGATGCCCATCAGGGTTGGCGCGCGCCCAGATGCACTGGCCTGAGCTCGGGGCTGCGTGGCCTCTGATGGGACACACGTGGGAATGAGCTCCCTGCGGGGCGAGCTCCTGTTTGCATTTGGAGCTGAGGGGCGAGAGCCTTTCCCATCCCAGTCCTATTCATGGGAGGGATGAGGCGACTCACCTGCATCTGTCACTCATTCCTGGGAGAGGGACAAAGTCGGTCTTTACAAGTGTCAAATTTTATGACACTTGGTGAGTGTCGAAACTTAACTCTTGAAAGGTGGTTTGAACTTTCTGACCTGTGAATTCCAAAAATCCATAAATCTTACGGCTTTTATTACTGTGATTCAAGAAAGACTTTCGACCTTATATTCTCTGTCTCGGAACATTTTATTTCTATTTCCGAAGGCAATTAATGAGCTTTTTTGTTGTTGTTGTTGTTGTTGTTAACAACCAAGTCAACTCTACATATCTAGCTATTTTAACCCATCGCACAGAGGCATTCACGGTTTCTTACAATTTCATGTTCTTGGAAACATTAAATTTTAAATATGTCTAGTTGACTATCATACTCACCGAAATTGTTGGTGGGAAAGGCTGAAACCCTCAGGACACAGGCTCCTGAATTTTTAAACCAATGGTTAGGGACTTCTTCTGCTTAATTGTACCATTCTCGCTTTTATTTTTAAACCTGAGCAAATCACTATTTGTATCTCATCTCCCATAGCGGTTCGAGGGAGTCGATAAGCCCGTCTGTAAGGGACGACATTATTAAGCAGTATTTTTCATCTAAAAAACGATGACGTGCATAATGCTTTGCAAACCATAAAAAAAAAAATACTGCGCAAATATAAATGATCAACTTCAACCTCCTCTGCCCTCAGAAAGAAGTTTAATGTTTAACTCTCAAGTAAATACATGATTAAATAGAATAAAGTAGTTCCAGTGACCGCACGTGGCCAGAAATTCAAACAATTGCGTAATAAAAACCGGCTGGCCACAGACTAAACCGAATCCTGCATGGAGCTGCGAGGGGAGATAAGTTCTCAAGGGTAAACACCACGGGAGGCGACGGTCGGTCACACCAGTTACGTTGCCATACATCTTTCGTGCAAACTTTTTATGGGTCCCGCTACCTAAAAGTTATCTTAAGATTTTTAAAAAGTCCCTGCTGACCTCTCTAATAATTTTGTTAGCTCTCAAACTCTCTTATCAAAGACTAGCTCGGTAAAACACATTTGCAACTGAATATGTGTCTCAGGGCACGGACTGCAGATCACCTGCCTGAAATTCACATGTGCGTGAATTAAAATGCACAGGTGTGTGTCTCGCCCCATCCTTTGGTGGAACGACCTAAGCCGATTTGGATGGCTAACGATTCCCAAGCTCTCTCGGTGAGTACCGGCACTTCATTAGACGCGTCCGGGGGCTGTGTGACTCGGCCTGCACAACCTAATTGCCGAAGGACACGTCTCAGTGAAAGCACACTGAAGTCCAGTTTGGCCAAACTCCCCAGCTGTACACTCGTTATTGGCAAACGGGCACAGAGCAGTCACGTGACTCGTCGGGGGTTTCAGGAAGACCGGCTGCAGGTGAGGCCCCCCCAGCGGCGCCCTTTGTGAAGGACTCACTCCAAACAGGCTCCGATGACATCAAAACTGGTGACCTTTGTTGCTGGGTCAGCTGCCGGGCCCAGTGAGGCCTAGACCTACACGCTTACACGCTGCAGCAATGGCACACACGTGAGGGACGTGCCTGCTCACGTGTCTTGTTTGCGCAAGAGCGAGTTCTTCCCAGTTAGTATCTTGGTATCACTAATTTCGCGAGCACAGGCTTATTTCTAGCATCCTTTGTGGTAAATCATAAGCCCTCCGGTGTTACGGTAGCTGCCTATATGCCGAGCGGCCACCTGCGAAGGTGCGGGGTCCTGGGCGGGCCTCATCACGCATCGGGTGGCGTGGACGAGGACGTTCTCTGCTCTGAGCTCGCGGACCCACGCAGTGCGGCATCGGAATCTCCGCGCGGGGCCTGGGAACCTGCATTTTTAACAGACATTCTCGGGCCGTATTTCGAAAACACATTTGGTCACTTTCACCAACATTTTTTAAAGACCCCGAACGTCACCTTGTCACGTGCCTTCTCCTGTAGGAAGCAGACTGAATTTTCACAGCCATTTAAAAAAGTATTTATCATTTCACGAAACCGGTCTCTTCCCCCGAGATTTTTAAAACCCTTTAATGCTTCCTCTAGCTCCCCAGCGCAGGAATTTTTTCTTCCTGTTCGCACTCATTTTTGGCGATGCCCCGTCATCCGCCGGGTCGGCACGCGAAACACGGGGCTGAGACTTGGCCACGCGGTGGTTTCTGAAGCGCGCGCTCAGGTCGGATCCGCGCTGGATCAGACACAGACACCGTCGTGGGAGCATCCCTCACCGCCTGCCAGAGCCGTGGCCCAGGGGCGTCTCAAGGAACAGCAGCCAGGGCGCTAATTGCGCCAGGGTTTCGCAGAATGGCAGGCCGTGGGAGGGCGCGCGTGAGGAGCGCCTCACGCAGGCCACCCCTGTCCATCTTCAGCCGCGGACACGGACGCCTGGCTGGGCTGGGGCCGGAGACGGTGCTGCGTCCGTCAGGTCTTCAAATGGTGCCGAACGCTTTTCTGTCATCGCTCGGTGACAAGAGTGCAGGGACATGCTAAGCTAGCACCCCCGACAGTCACTGCAACGTGCGGCCGTGGGGGCCCCGGGGGCGGCGTGGGCCACTGGCTCTCCTGAGTGAGCAGACGGCGGGTAGTCTTTGTCCCCACAGCCAGCCTGTCTGGGCCCACAGGGCCGTCTGCACCCTGCTGGGCTCCTTCATGCCCACACTCCCAGCATTTCTTGGGGAGAAGCCACACGATTTAGACTCCTTATTTCTAGTGCAGCTGGTGAACACACATGTCCACAAAAATCCACGTTATTTCTTCCAGTCCTAGGGCTGAAGGTCCAGGGCACAGGACAGAATGGAAGTAGGCCCTCCTGCCTTCTGTTTCTAGGGCTGGAAGGGGGAAAAAAAAAGTAAATTTATATTAGACTTCCCCCAACAAGATTTTAGAAAAGATTCATCTCCTTTTAACTCAAGGCGAAACAGCAAGATTTTCAAGACAGCCCTTCCTGGCCCTGTCTCTTTCCCACACAAAAAGGGACTCAGGCAATTCACTCGGTCAGCAGAGGCCATGTGTCTCATTCTGAGTTTGCTCTGGTTTTCAATTTTTTTCAAGTTGCTCCAAGCCAGAGAGAGTGATCTAAAAGTGTGACTCACTTACACCAAGCTGATCTCTGCAGGGGTTTGGCCGTAAGTAAGCCAAGAGTTTTAAGGGCTCTCGAAGGCTCAGACAGGGTGCGACTTCCTTTGGCCGTGAGGCCCGCCAGAAGGGAATGTGCTCAGAATTTTCCTCCGGGAAATTGTCTCGGGGGCTTCTTTAGCTTCTGGAATCAGAAAACTCCGGAGAGGCTGCTGGGCTGACCGTCACTGGAAGGGCCCGGGGCTCCAAACTCCAGGCTCAGGAGGAGTTGTGCGGAGCGAAGGCCTGCTGCCCACATCCCCTTAGACCCAGTGTATCTGGCCCTGGGGTGGAGTTTCTGAACACGCACTGCTCGGGCCCTGCAGCAATGTCCCCAGACCCTTTAAGACTGCCCCAGACTCTGCCTGACGAGTTGGTAGAGTTCCACGCCGCCTTTGTGCAGCCTCCCGAGGATTACGCAACGAGGGATGGCAGGCTGGCGGGCGCCCGACTTTTCCATCGCCCCCCGGAGGCGGCCGGGACCAGCCCGGCGAGGAAGGGCTCCAGGGGAAACGCCTCCGGGCTGCACATGCCGATGATGCTTTTCTTTTCTTTTTCTTTTTAAATTTAAAAAAATGTTTTCAATGACAGTTGACACGCGGAATTATATTACCTTCGGGTGGACAACAGTTATGCCAAATCGGACAACGGCATAACTGACGGAGAGATCACCCTGATACGTCTAGCACCCCTCTGACACCGTACGTAGGTGTCACAATATTCTGGACGATATTCCTTCCGCTGCGCCTTCCAGCCCTGTGACTGTTTCGTAACTACCGATTTGTACTTCTTAATCCCTTCCTCTTTTTCCCCACCCCCCGGGGCCCCCCACCATCTGGCGACCCTCAAAATGTTCCCTGTCTCCACGAGCATGTTTCTGTTTTGTTTATTTTGTTCCTCAGAGTCCACACGTAAGCAAAATCATATATGCCCATGATGCTTTTAAAATGGAGACCCGCCGAGTCCAAGGGGGTCCTTCGGGGCCCGACCGGCGGAGAACCGAGCCCCAGTGGGAAGGCCACCGGAGCGTGGGCCTCCGGGACAAGGAGGGGGTGACCTCACGCGGCGATTCGATCTGGGGAAGGTGAGTTCCGAGCGATTCCTCCTGCGGGTGCATCCTGGGGCGCTCACTGGCGGAGTGCTCACCATGCGTCTTTCGTGAGTTCCTGCCACAAGCCACCCGCACCCCGCATCGGAGCCCCCCGCAGAGCTGGACAGGGCTCTGCCGTGTGGGGCTTGCAGCTGGCACCGGCTGTCATCACGCTTTTCTGTCTCGATTTTGTTTTTTGGTTAAGGTTGCGTGTTGAGTCCTCCCTCCGACTTCTGATATTACGCGTACGGTGCCAAATCGTTCGCTGCGGAACATGATACGGCCTCGGTAAAGGCCAGCGGCTTCTTCCAGAAAAGCATCCATAACTTTTGGGCACAGGGCTGACGGTGCCATGCATTCTGGGTACTGCAACGTTTTAAAAGAATCACTTTAACTTTAAAAGGCAAATTCGACTTCTCTGAAGGACCCGAGTCCTTAAGACAACGTGGTGAGAGAGAAGGGGTCACCTTTTAACGGCAGCTGGACGATCGGGTTGGAAGCAGGAAAGACCGGCGTCTTCGCTCAGATCAAGTACGCGCAGTAATGCCGTGACGTGGTGGACATGCCTTCTGCATGACATGCCTGTGGCATCTACTCAGAAAACAGCCCGCGGGGCGGAACGCCAGCGGTAATGGACGTGACCTTTCCGGCCGCGGCCCCTGGCAATGCCACGGGTAATCCTAGATGACTGATTTTTCCATTTGGATGTAGCCGAGACTGACGGGCCAGGTGTCCTGCCTAAAGCAACTGATTTACGATTTGGTTTAGTCTCCTTCCTGCTCGCCTCTTCCAGAGCGAGACTGAAAAGCCAGCCTTTTGCTCCACCTCTGCAGAGGACCTGGAGGTGGGGCTGGCTGCCACGGCGTCTGTCGCTTGTCAGGCGGCCGCCGAACCAAGGCAAAGGGTCAGCGATCGGTGCATGAGCTGTAGGGACTCTGAGCACTGCTGTGACACTCAGGAGGCTCGAAATGCAGCCGCCGGCGTAGGACTGTGTCCAGACGAAGCTGAGTCGAGCACAGCCGGTCCCTGTTCCACAGCACACACGGGAACCAACGCAGGGCACCGTGGAAGGTGGGCGCCGCCTCAGGCCCCGCCACTTCTGGTCGCTGAAATGAACTGTGGCTTTGTTTTGTGCCACAGTTAGTTACTCACACTGCCTCCGGCCTGCCTCCTTCACCGCCAGGGCTGCCCCCCAAATTGCTCAGCCTAACTCCCGGGAGCGGACGCAGTGACCCCCGGCTTCTCCGGGGAGGACACGTGGGCTACACGCACTGAGCGTGGGAGCCCGGAACCCCACGCGGCCCCACTGTGTGCTCTGAGCGCACCTGCTGAGCCCTACCTCCCCGTCCTGTTTGTCCTCTGCAGGAAAAGCGCGTAAAGCCAGGCCAGGGGGAAGGTCACAGTGCGTTCTGGAGGGACGTCTGTGACCCCGTCTTCTCTGGAAGCTGACCTCTGCTTCCGGTGCCCGGGCTGAGTGGCGAGCCTGTGCCTCTGTGCCGCTTCGGCCTGCCCAGTGCCGTCCGGACCTTGACCTTGCCTTTGACTTGGGGTGGGCCTCCCAGCACGGACCCCGACAGCTGCCTGCCTCAGGACCCCGTCTCCCGCCGGCCAGCCCAGCCCAGCCCAGCCCAGCCCAGGACCCTCTCGTCCCACCCTGTACTGTGACCCAATACTGACCATCTACTGAGTCCAGTCCCAGATGACTCCTCAGACCAGAGGCTGACAGTTCAGGGACGAGCCTCAGTGGCAGGGGCCAGGAGCCAGGGGCAGCGTGTGCGCTCGCCCCGGCGGCCGACATGGGAGCGGACATCCAACCCGCATGAGAGAAAAGCGAAGGCAAGAACAGGAGCCGTCGACCACGTACCGAACCTGCTGACAGCGACCGTGTGCCACGCCAAGCCACGCGAGGCCGTGCAGTGACTCAGCCCACGCGGGCCACGTTTCCGCTTCGAGTGGCTCCACGCTGTGGAAAACCGTTTACGGGTATTTTTACTGAAAAATGCAATTCTTTTGAATGGGCGCTCTGTTTGTGGGGTTCTAAATTCAAGGTATAACAGGGTACACAATAGAAGACTCTCTCTCTCCTCCTCCATCCCAGAGAGAACCGAGGCTTGAATTTCTCTCGGACTCCGCTAGAGATATTTGACGCACGACATGACAACAAATACACGTGTTCTCTTCTTGTGCTTTAAAAATACGAATACTATCTACGCTTCGGGCCCTTCCTTTTTCTCCCCAGCACGTCGACACGTCACTGTGTCACTATGCGGGGAACACGTTCCTGGCACTTGACAGTACTCGGCTGTTGGGGTCACCACTGGTTACTTCACCATCGATGACCAGCGGGTCCGGGTCACTGCCAGTCACCGTGAGGAGGGTTGAAATCGATGGTGCATTTTGCTGGGGACTGCGGAGGGCGGCGAATACTGCCTCGTACCAGCTTTTCAAAGCGCTCTCTCTCACCGACATATCACTGAGACCCT